>NC_066581.1:455488196-455829446 GCF_024323335.1 Lathyrus oleraceus | reverse complement strand
CACAAGCCCTAGGTCTTACGTTATCCACGGGAGAAAACTCAACCTTATACAAACAACAACGTCCACCATGTGAGAAAAGCTTCAACTTGCCAGGGAGGGGTTAACCCTATAATAGGCAAGGAAGACTTACAATTCAATCACTAAAGACAGAAGGTGAGATTAACATCAACCACTAAGATAAATCAAACCTATAGATCATGTATGAAAAGATTAATGGACAAAGCCAAAACAAGTGAATGAGTGAAGTTAATTGATTGTGCTTATGAGAATGAGGTCAAAGTATGATTAGGATTGATTCAAAGAAGTATTATGAAAATGGAGTTTGAAAAAAGAGGTCAAGGACTTGAGTCCAGGTTTTTAATTTGAAAACATGAAGATGTTTGCACAACACTTATGTCAAGTTTGAAAACTAATGTGTGAAAAGGTCTAGGACATAATGAATGATGGATGGATGAGGATGGGATTGTAAAACTTCTTAGAAGGTTCACCTCTTGAAATCATATAGCAGATAATTCAAGTGTGTCCTTTGGAATAGAAAATAACAAACAAACAAAAAGAAAGACGGATACCGGATGCCAATCAATGGTCTTATACCAATCTCCTAAAACAAAATGGGATATCAGAGGCCACTCTATGGACTTACACTAATCTCCACAGGCAAAGAAATAAAAGCGGATACCGGATACCAATAGATGGATTTACACCAGTCTCCTAAAACAGACATGGATATCAGATGCCACTCAATGGTCTTACACTAATCTCCTCAGAAGAAAAAACAAAGATGAGATATGGAAGTCAACTGCCAATCTATCTGGACTTAGGTTAACTCCACAGTATGGTCCTAGGAAATCCAATGCCACATTACAGGGACTTACAATGGATCCTCACATACAAGAACAAAAGCAACAATATGATCACAGGAATGCAAATGCCAACTTACAGGGACTTATAATTGCAACCTCTCATACAAACAGATGAAACAAACTATGATCACAGGAAAGCAGATGCCAACTTACGGGGACTTATAACTGCAACCTCACATACAAATCAAACAGATCAAATTATGATCACAGGATAACAGATGCCAGCTTACAGGGACTTATAACTGTATCCTCACATACAAACAGATAAAACAAAAGATATGAGTGACCAATGAGGTCTCACACTCTATCCTTCCATATCATAGGAGCAAATGCCAAAGCAATGGACTTACAATTGTCCTCAATGGGCAAACAACAATGATAGCATCACAAAAGCAAATGAGATGAACATGCACTAATGGCAATTGATGATGATGATAAATGCATAGCATACAGGCAAACAAGTGCACATGAAGCAATCAATCAATCAATGAATAACAAACAGCACACTCTATAGCCAAACAATGGGGGGCTCACACAAGAGGGTTTGACTTTGAAAGTCCACTTTAATGGGTGAAGGTCGCTCTTAACCTTGCCATTGAGAGGCTAAGGTGAAGCAGATGAAAAGGAGATGAGGGGTGTGCCTCATTGCTTCTATCTCAAATCAGAGAGAGCATCAAAGAAAGTGTGGGAGCTCAGAAAGATGGAGCTCTCTCCACATTATTGACTCGATTAGATCTTGGGTATTTATCTCAATGCTTCAGCCATGTAATGGGAGCAAAGAGAGGACACACTGAATAGTGGGGGATAGATTGCTTATCCCTACCTTCCACCAATTGCCTTACTTGAAGGACTTTTCCTGCTTGGGACAATTTTAAACACACACAGGCATTGCCTCTTAAGGAGGACTTCAGACAGTTTGCCCGGTCAAATAACAGACCGGGTCTCCAGACTACATGAAGAAGAAAGGTTTATACCTCAAAACAAATGCTAAATAGCAAAGCAAGCAAGTTCAAAGAACTTAAGCAACTAAAGTACCTGAAAAAGTCAAACTCATTAGTAAACAAGTCAACAATCAAAATCAAAAGAAAATGAACCAATAGTCAACCACAGAGGGACCAATGGTGCAAGGCACAAAGACTCAAGTATGTGAGTCACACCTACAAAACAAGGGTTAGCACAATATATAATTCAACTCAAACAAATTTGAATGGTCTTTGAGGCATTGGGGCTTAACCTGAAACAATAGCTCAATTGTAAGCTCAAAAGACCACTAGGACTAGCCTAGGGTCAAAGATGAAAGAAAAAGTCAAAACAGCAAGGAAAAGTCAACCCAATTCATGTTCAAACATTTAAGAAGCTATCCCAATTGGATTCACAATCAAATCATGCATCATTGTCATTTCATATGCAAAAGGATGCAAAGCATGGCAAGAAGGAGCACAAATAGGTCAACAGCAAGACCTCTTTCAAAAGTCAACTCAAACAATCTCAAAAATCATGAAATAAATCACACTCAATCCTAACATCTAGCATGGTAGACATGTAAAATTTCATGGCATTTGGATGAGAGGGAGGCAGTCAAGTAAAATCATGAAGTCAAACCAAATTCAAGTAAGCATGGTGAAAGTCAACAAGCATGGGTCAACTTCAAAAAATCATATCAATTTGAAAACAGAAGAGAAATGAATGAGATTAACACCAATGCAAAGCTTGGGATGTCTAGTTATCACATATGAAATTTCATGGTCATGTGATATGGTATGAGGATTTCACAAAAGATTTGGCAATGTATAGCACAAAAAGTCAACAAATGACTAGGCATGGAAGAAAATTCTCAAATAAATGGAAAACAGCATGATTAATTCCGAGAAAATTCATACACAAACTAGACATGTGATAGATGATTCATGCAAAATTTGGGATCAATTGGATAAGAGGAAGCATGTGAACAAAAATTGGGAAAATACATGATCATGGTATAGCACCAAATGTAACACATAACTTCAGAAAATCATAACTCTCAATCCACAAATGATAAATGCACAAACTTTATATGGAAATGAAGGTCAATGTGTCTAGTTTCACCACAAAAAATTTCAGGCTCATTGGATACAACATGACAATTTCACAATTGAAATGGCAAAGGGTGTCATTTTGGCATACATGTTGGGAAACCAATTATCATTAAAAATCCAGACAATAGAAAATTAATTAAAATCCACAATAAAATACTAGACTCATTTGTGATCATGATGGAAAAAATTTCATAATTTTTGGATAAAAATTGAAAGAGAAATTAATTGTGGAAGTTGGATGAAATTTGAATGCAACATGAACAAAATGCATGGTCAAACAAGGTCAACAATGGCAGTTTGGTAATATCCGCAGTCACTTATTGAAGTGCTGCGTTTTGGCCTTGCGAAATGAAATGTTCCTATTGGCTCTCAGCCAATGGAACAGTGTATTGGCCAATGGAGCTTCATATTTTCTGTTTTAGAAACCCTTAGGGTTTAACATACAGCAGGGCAGCTCAAATGCTCAACTTCAATCGATCATCATGGCCAACAAATCTTAAACAAAATCATGCGGACCAACATGGTAACATAAATGATATTCATGCAGCATAGGACAACAGCAGCCAACAAGACAATATGGGAAATGGCTCTAGGGTTTCAACAGCATGGTTTCAGCATTGCAAGCATCGAATCATGAACAACAACATCAAGCAGACAGCATGGCATATGCATCAAGTTCATCATGCAACATTAACCAACAACAACCAAACACGACAAGCACAATTCAAAGGATTTTTCTGGGCAGCTTAAAATAGCAAAACAGCAGGGCATTTGGCCATCTTCCAACAGCACATACCAAATGTAAACAACTCACACGGCAAGGCAGTAACAATGTTCTTCAAGCCAACACATCATAAACAACAAAAAAACCAAAACAACCATGAGAAATTCTGGGCAGAGTAGAGTTTAACATGGACAACATGTAATTCATCATCTCTAACATTCATCAGTCAATCATCAACATGAATAACAACATTAACAAATAATCGTGGCCATGAAACAACATCAACTAACATTAAAACAATCATAACTATGGGAGTTTTTCTGGGCATGGCAAGGTATGAACAAACAGGGTATTTGTTCATTGTGTTATTATCAACATTAAAACAACATTCAAACACCAACATACAAACAGCATGAAAAATTACTGGACAGTTTAAGGTTGCAAACAGCAGCATATATTCATCATCATTTATCAACCATGAACAAAATAAACATAACCAGCATCAATGTTCATGCAATAACTAACATCATATAACATCAACCAACAAACAAGCAAATATTAATCATGGAAAAAATCTGGACCGGGCAGGTTCAAGCAACAGCATTCATTCATCATCTTCAACCATGAGCAAAAATCAAAGTGCCCAGAACTCAAAATTAAACATGGCAATCGATTCAGCAAGGCATAAACATCACAAATCCATAAGCAAAACTCATTGAAACACGTTGGATAGCATGCATCGAGCACAAATGTCATTGAACACAAAACTTTATTTTCAAATATCTCATGCAATATTTCATCATTTCAAACAAACTATAGCTCTTTAGAATCAGTGAAGCAAAGCCTACTTAAAGCATATCATTATTTGACAAAACAAGGTAATCGAAAAACTCACTTGTTTGGAGGAAATCAATGGAACAGTGCTTATTTGAAGGTTTGAAGCTGAAACAGTTCCTCTCTATGCTCTACAATGATGGAGTCTTGAAGAGGTTTGGCTCAATCTTGCTTGGAAGCAACCATAACTCGAACTGCCATTGGAGATGCTTTGAAGATGCAGAGCTCGAAAGAAGGTTTACAGTTGAGAAGTGATGGTTCAAAAGAGCTCACAAAGATGTCTGGATGAAGAAACAATGAAAGTTTGCTCGTGGTTTGTGCTGATTCTTCCAATTCGAGCAGGAATGCAAAAATGCAAGAGAGAGGAGAGTGAAGTTTCTGTCGTTTTTTAGATGGTGGCTAGGGTTCAAATGAGCAGAACAAGTTGCTTATATTGTCTGTTTACCATCCTTAATCCATGTTGTAAATTGGTTTAGCTCCAAATGCACCATTTGCTATTTTGCTAATTTGGAAACAAGTGAGTAGGGAGGTGTGTTTGTGGTCGAGTGGGCCTTTAGACAGGCTGCTAATGGCCTTGCCAATTGCTGTTTTGTGTATGCTGCAGAACTGCTGTACTTGATTTACTTATATGAAGCCAAATGCACAAATTGCCAAGCTTGCATTTTTGTCCAAAATGGTAGTGTAATGGTGATATGAACATGATTTAAGGCTTGAGGCAAGTTTCAAAAATGATTTAAAACATTTCCCAATTGGCAAAAATGAGAAAAAGTGTTTAAATCAAAAAGTCAATGGTTGGTCAAACTTTTATTTTAAATGAAAAAGGTCCAAAAATGCCATTTTGAATGGTAGGGTTTTAGTGAATGAAATTTATATTTTTGGAAAGAGGATGAAAAATGTGGTTTGTAGGAAAAAACCCCACCAAATTTGGCCTTATGGTTTGAGAGATATGGCTTGTTGAAGTTCAAAAATTGGTGAAAATGATTTGATCATATCTTGACAACCACACATGGGATTTGAGAGTTCTTGGACTTTTTGAAAATGGGAAGACAAGATCTTCAACTTTCATGTTGGGCAAAAATTCATTTGAAGCTTGTATCATGATGCAAGTTTAAGATCAAGAAGTTTCCATTTTTGGCAGTTGAAATTACAGGTGCACTTTCTATTTCTGGAAATTTTCTGATTGGCTTGATTTTCTTCCATGATGAGGTTTGACATGATAGATGAGGTTTATACAAGCATGAATGAGCTCCTTCAGATCAATTCTATTCATCAAATCATTGATTAAATCAACAGTTGACCAAGTTTGACTTTTCTAGGGTTTTGGAGTGACTGAAGCACTTCTGACGAATTCCAAACCCTAATTCCTTGAGAGCTTGACTTCAAATGATGTCCCAAGATGTATGAACTCTTGATTATTGATCATGGTGCCCAAATTCTGCAAGAATGGCCACCATCCATTGCTTTGACTGACTGTTGACTGACTTTGACCTAATTGCTGATGATTGTTTCAAAAGGCAACCAACCCACTAGGAGGGCAGCTAGGGCATGCAGTGATCCTTGAGGCCATGATATGAATGATATGGGCCATGAGGGATCTTAGGGCCCAAAATTGGGGTCTTACAGATGCCCCTATTTAAGGTCATTCTAGCCGGAGAAGTGAAGTTTAGAAATCTTCATCTCGACGCGGTAGAATGGGCTTAAATACAGTAATGAGACAGATTTTGGTCCCTAAGAGACCTCATGATGCAGATGTATGCGTGCAAAAGACACAAATTCTGTGGGGAACATGATTCACACAGAAGAAAAGACGATCCATCGGAGTAGTACACTCACCAGGAACAGAGACTCTAACAAGACTCTATGGGGATAAACAAAACTGACATAACGTGAACAAGACACGACTCTGATTAGAAGAACAGAAAACAGACAGGAGAACTCACTGGGGAGTGAAGGACTCACACTGGGGAAAAGAATTCCAAAGGAAAATAAATCCATTGGGGAGACACAAGCTGACTCCTGGGGAGAAGCAACAAAAAATTCACTGAGGAAAGCAACAAAGAAATGAGATGTTACCAGGCATACGGGTAACAAAACAGGAAAATCTGACTCCACAGGGGGACCGAGGTCATAATAGGGAGCAGAAAGGAGGGAACACCAAGGATACCGGTTACTGGGTATATAATAGGTGACCGACCAAAGCGTGAATTGGATTTCACTTCCAAAACACTCATCATCCTGAAGAGAGCTAGAAAAGCAAACTTGTTCATAGGATGGACATTCAATTCCACAAGGAAAATGAATCTTACTCTGAGGGGAAAACAATCAAAAGATCGACCCAAGAGTGAACGAGATATAATATCCATTACCGTCAGAACGTGGATAGAATACTCAAATGAGACATATTATTCATTACCGGCAGACCGTGAATAATATACTCGAAAAGGAAAATTATCCTGGACCGGTTACTGGGTTGTTTATAGGATAAAGATCCGAAAACGTGAATTGGTTTTCACTTCCAAAACACTCATCATCCAAAACACAAACTGGTTAAAGGATGGCTATTCGATTCTACAAAGAATACGAATCTTACTCGACTGGGGAAGATCAACAAAGGATTCCGACCGAAGAGCGCATGAGACATATTATTCATTACCGGCAGACCGTGAATAATACACTCGCATGGCAAGAAACACCAGGGATACCGGTTACTGGGTATATAATAGGTGATCTGCCGAAACGTGAATTGGTTTTCACTTCCAAAACACTCATCATCCGAAAGGAGGGCTTGAAAAAGCAAGTCGACTTACAGGATGGGCATTCGAATCCACAACGGGAAAACGAATCTTACTCAAATGGGGACACAAACCCAAAGAGTGCATGAGATATAATATCCATTACCGGCAGACCGTGGATAAGATACTCGCATGAGATATATTATCTATTACCGTCAGAACGTAGATAATAAACTCGCATGGTAAGAAACACCAGAGATACCGGTTACTGGGTATATAATAGGTGATCTACCGAAAACGTGAATTGGATTCCACTTCCAAAACACTCATCATCCAAAACACAAACTGGTTAAAGGATGGATATTCGACTCTACAAAGAATACGAATCTTGCTCAGCTGGGGAAAATCAACAAAGGATTCCAACTAACGAGCGCATGAGATATACTATTCATTACCGGCAAACCGTGAATAATATACTCGCATGGAAAATTATCCTGAACCGGTTACTGGGTTGATAAAGGATAAATCAACCGAAAAGAAAGGTATCGGGATACCAAACTAGGTATATAATGATAACCAATCAAAAGGAGCAACAGACATTACCAATCAAAGGGTAAATGAAAGGCGATCTGCTGAAGATAATTTGCAAGCATCCGGCAATTATCGACAGGGACTAGCTGGGGATGCATTGATAAAGAATCAATGATCCAGGGAACAAATCACGAGCATACGGTGAAAAGACCCACTGGGGATAAAATTGCTAGCATACGGCAATTATCCACAAAATACTCGCTGAGGATATAAGTGCTGATCTGAGCAACTTATACAAGCAAAGGAAAATCAACATCAAATACTAGATGAAGATAACCACAAAATTAGGGTTTACATCTACCGAATACGGGGTAGAAGACCAACAACTCCGCGTGGGGATAGAACAAATCACAAATCCGCACGGGAAACCAAAAAATAGGGTTTATAACAAACCGCAAACTGCTGAAGAGCAGGAAAAATAGGATTTACAACTACCGGGTAGTAGGTAGAAAACCAAAAACTCTGGCTGGAGAATAAAAAGGTGTATAACCACAAATTCTGTCAAGAAAGCCAGGAAAGATAGGACTTACAACTACCGGTTATGAGGGTAGAGGCCCAAAAACATTCCGCTGGGGAACAACCCACTGGGAAGCACAAGACATCTGACAAATAGCCAATTCGGGAATGATCCGAAAAGACGGACTGAATCAAGACGCGTCCTAATGAGGATGTAACTCAAATAGGAAAATCCATCCCAATATATGTGTTGGGAGGAAACAGAAGAAACCGTCATCCACGAGGATGTATCTCAGTGGGGAACTGCAGAAGAAAAGACAGACATTTTCTGCTTATGGGGTTGACTCTATATGGAGAGATTTTAAACACCCGACATCTGCTTGGGGAGATCTGTAAAGAGATCTATATCACCCGTTGCAGGAGACACGACAAACAAAAGATATATGGCAAGAAATGCAACATGAATATCTGAATGTTTATGAATATGCATGAATATGCGTGATTTATGTTTGATGAATGCTGACAAAACAGACAATTCTAACACAAACAAGTTCAGGAACTGAACGTCCGGTATTATACTTCCAGGGGAAAAACCAGCTGGAGAGCCAATCTGCGGAGATCTTCATGCTGTAAAGCAAAGATCTGCAAGTACTGCTGAAGAAGCAGAGAATCAGAGATATCCGGAAACAACCAATCAGGGTACAGAAAGTCACAACGGGCGAAACAGCCACCAAGACAAGTCTGTAGGGGAACAAGAGAAGTCCCAAAGTATCTGCAGGGGATCCCAGTGTCAACTGAGAAACAAAGGGTGCGTAAGCACGAAGTGCTGTAGAAGCAAATCCACACAACTCCGCTGGGGAACAACCCACTGAGGGAGAATGATATCATCCAAATAGAATCTAACTGCATAAGCAACTCTACTGGGGAAAACTGTCGGCTACTCTCTTGGGAACAAGCCACTGAGGGAGGACAGATCAAACAAGTATATTCTGCAATAAACCACTCCACTCGGGGAGAATATTCAAAGCAAACTGATCGTAACAAGTAGATTCTGCAATAAGCCACTCTACCGGGGATCACAGACAGTCATGAAATTAATCCGTTCACTGGAGGCAAAAGCCATCATCCGACCATATCGGGGATTGAAGGAGTATTCAACAGGCAAAACTGCCACAACAAACACTCTGCAGACTAAGCTGAGGAAAAGATGGTTGCAATATACTGGGATGTCAACCCAAACAACCACTGAGTAGGAAAATAAATCCTGCTCTGCTGAAGAGAATAACTCTGATGGAGCGATAGCAACAATTCCACAGACGACTTCGCTGGGGAAAAGGTAAAGTACCGGGTATCAAACCACTGACTTACCAAGTCTTCAAAAGAAAACAAATGTGCTGAGGAAACAGACAAATCCTGCTGGCACACTGCATGGGGAAAAGAGGTAACAACTCCACTTGCAACCCTGGTGGGGACATTAATAACAGCTCTACTCGTGACTCCGAGGGGAGTATCAATCAATCAGTTATACTCATGACTGCCGAGGAGACAAATAAAGTCTGGGGCATACGACCCACTAGAGAAAACGACGGGGCACCAAGATGACAAACCATCAACCGCCGAAACTTCACAATAAAACACCCATGCTAGGGAAATACTGCTGCTGGAGAAAACGAAGTCTTCAACAACACTCTGCTTGCGATCTGTACTGGGGAACAAACCCACCAACAAATCTGTTTGAGGAACAACCCCTACAAATATTTGAAGAAAGAAGATACTACCAAACCAGGAATATGAACCAATGTCTTACCTGTTGGGAATCATGCCACCCTCGGGAGAGCACTGAGATATTCTTGAGTATCCTTTCAATCTTGTGAATGTTCACTTTGTCTAAAACGACAATTTTGAAACATTGATTTGTTTAAACAATGACATTTTATCAATTTTAAAACATGCAAAACATTTGTTGAATTGAAACAAATAAGAGTGCAAATAATTGGATAAAAAGCTCAAATTGATTTGATAGAATGGTAGCCTGCAAATGGCAAGACTCCATAGATCTGTACAAATTTGAAATCAGTGATATATATTGGAAGAGGGCTACATTGAACATAATGATCCTTTCTCTACCAATTTGAATCTCGATGTATCCGAAGCTTCAGTTGACGACGAATCGAGAACCTTCTGACGAAATGACGACTGATGAACCAGAAAGTCTTGTCAGGATGCAGTTACTTGCCAAATCCCTAATTTTTGCCTAGATTGCCCCAGAGTGAGGTACTCAATCTAGCGGGATGCAAATATATATTTTTTTTTCAAGTCTCTAATTTTTGCCTGAATTACCCTCGCGGGTTCTCCACCGAGACGCTCATTTTTGCCTAAGCCGCCCTTTCGGGTTTTCAACTTAGCGAGCTATTCTGTTTTTTTCATTCTTTTTTCATTTGCATATACTTTTTTTTTTTAGGCAAAGTATCTCTTAACTGCATCTGAATTCACAGGACGAGTGAAATCCTCCCCATCCATTGTTGTAAGCATCAAAGCTCCGCCTGAAAAGGCTCTCTTAACAACATATGGACCCTCGTAGTTTGGAGTCCACTTGCCCCTGGAATCGGGCGCGAAAGACAAAACTTTCTTGAGCACAAGGTCACCTTCTCGGAACACACGGGCTTGACCTTCTTGTCGAATGCTTTCTTCATTCTCTGTTGATATAACTGACCATGGCACATGGCAGTTAATCTCTTCTCTTCAATTAAATTCAGTTGGTCGTAACGACTCTGAATCCATTCAGCATCAGTCAACTTGGCTTCCATCAAGACTCGCATTGATGGGATCTCCACCTCTACTGGGAGAACGGCTTCCATGCCATAAACAAGAGAGAAAGGGGTTGCCCCTGTTGAAGTGCGTACAGACGTACGATATCCATGCAAAGCAAATGGCAGCATCTCATGCCAATCTTTGTACGTGACAGTCATCTTCTGGATAATCTTCTTGATATTCTTGTTAGCAGCTTCAACAGCCCCATTCATCTTAGGTCTGTAGGGAGAGGAATTATGGTGTGCAATCTTGAATTCAGCGCACAACTCATCCATCATCTTGTTGTTCAAATTGGATCCATTATCAGTAATGATCCTCTCTGGCACACCATAACGGCAAATCAGCTGGTTCTTGATAAACTTCACAACCACCTGTCTGGTTACATTCGCGTACGAAGCGGCTTCAACCCATTTGGTGAAGTAATCAACTGCTACGAGAATAAACCGATGTCCGTTGGACGCTTTCGGCTCAATCATACCGATCATGTCGATTCCCCACATAGAGAAAGGCCATGGTGATGAAATCACATTCAGGAGTGTCGGAGGAATATGAATCTTATCCGCATAAATTTGACACTTGTGACATTTCTTCACATACTTGCAACAGTCAGACTCCATTGTCAGCCAATAGTAGCCTGCTCTCAACATCTTCTTAGCCATGGCATGTCCATTGGAATGAGTACCAAATGAACCCTCATGGACCTCAGTCATCAACAGGTTTGCTTCGTGTCTATCCACGCATCTGAGCAAAACCATATCAAAATTTCTCTTGTACAGCACTTCACCACTGAGGTAGAAACTGCCTGACAACCTTCTCAAAGTTTTCCTATCTTTCACAGATGCCCCAGGCGGGTAGACCTGGTTCTGGAGGAAATTCTTGATATCAAAATACCAAGGCTTGTCATCTTTCACGTCTTCAATTGCAAATATGTGAGCGGGTCTGTCCAAGCGCATCACAGTAATATTGGGAACATCATTCCACCATCTGACAACAATCATAGAAGCAAGCGTAGCAAGGGCATCTGCCATCCGATTATCCTCTCGAGGAATATGATAAAATTCAACTTCTGTGAAGAAAGTTGAAATTCTCCTTGCATAATCTCTGTATGGGATGAGACCTGGTTGATTTGTCTCCCATTCACCTTTGATCTGATTGACAACCAAAGCTGAATCACCATAGACATCAAGATACTTGATTCTCAAATCAATGCATTCTTCAAGTCCCATAATACAGGCTTCATACTCCGCCATATTATTCGTGCATTTGAAAGTTAGCCTTGCTGTAAATGGAATGTGCGATCCCTGGGGATTAACAATTACTGCCCCAATTCCATTTCCATATTGATTAACAGCGCCATCAAACACCATCGTCCATCTGGAACCAGGTTCTGGACCTTCATCAAGTGTAGGCTCATCGCAATCTTTCATCTTCAAATACAGAATTTCCTCGTCAGGGAAGTCATACTGAACAGACTGATGATCTTCAATTGGCTGGTGCGCTAAGTGGTCAGCCAAGATACTACCTTTGATAGCTTTCTGAGCTCGATACTCAATATCATACTCAGACAACAACATCTGCCAACGGGCAATCCTCCCAGTTAAAGCAGGCTTCTCGAAGATATACTTAATTGGATCCATTCTGGATATCAACCAAGTTGTATGATTAATCATGTACTGGCGCAAACGCTTAGCTGCCCAAGCTAAAGCACAGCACGTCTTCTCAAGCATAGAGTACCGAGACTCACAATCAGTAAACTTCTTACTGAGGTAGTAAATAGCAAACTCCTTCTTCCCTGATTCATCTTGTTGACCGAGTACACAACCCATCGAGTCTTCAAGAACTGTTAAGTACATAATCAGAGGTCTTCCTTCCACAGGCGGAGACAAAATCGGAGGTTCGGACAGATAATCTTTGATACTGTCGAAAGCTTTCTGGCAATCCTCGGTCCAATCATGAGACTGATCTTTCCGGAGGAGCTTGAATATCGGCGCACATGTGGCAGTCATGTGGGATATAAATCTGGAAATGTAGTTCAAGCGGCCAAGAAAACCTCGGACTTGCTTCTCAGTTTTGGGTGCGGGCATCTCTTGTATTGCTTTGACCTTTGCAGGATCAACCTCAATACCTCTTTCACTTACCACAAAACCCAACAACTTGCCGGAACGGACTCCAAAAGTACATTTGTTCGGATTCAGGCGAAGTTTGAACTTCCTCAAACGCTGAAAAAGCTTCAACAAATGCTCAATATGCTCAACTTCCGTTCGGGACTTAGCAATCATATCATCAACATAGACTTCTATCTCCTTGTGCATCATATCATGAAACAAGGTAGTCATAGCTCGTTGATACGTGGCTCCGGCGTTCTTCAAACCGAAGGGCATCACTCGATAACAGAATGTTCCCCAAGGTGTGATGAATGTTGTCTTCTCCATATCCTCTGGTGCCATCTTGATTTGATTATATCCGGAAAATCCGTCCATAAAGGAAAAGACTTTGAATTTAGCTGTATTGTCTACCAACATGTCAATGTGTGGTAGAGGAAAATCATCTTTTGGGCTAGCTTTATTCAAATCTCTGTAGTCAACGCACATACGGACTTTTCCGTCCTTCTTAGGAACAGGCACAATATTGGCCACCCATTGAGGATATGTCGAAGTCACCAGAAACCCCGCATCAATTTGCTTCTGAACTTCCTCTTTGATCTTCACTGCCATATCTGGATGAGTTCTTCTGAGCTTCTGCTTCACAGGCACGCACTCAGGCTTCAAAGGCAGGAAATGTTGCACAATATCTGTATCTAAACCCGGCATGTCTTCATAGGACCAAGCAAAGATATCTGAATATTCTCGTAGCAAGCTGATCAAATCTTCCTTAACAGACCCTTCAAGAAGTGCCCCAATCTTCACCAGGCGCTCACAATCTTCAGATCCCAAGTTGACTGTTTCCAAGTCTTCGAGATGCGGCTGAATGATCTTCTCTTCGTGCTCAAGGAGACGGGTGATCTCATCAGGAATCTCTTCAACGTCATCTTCCTCTGCCTCAAATACAGGGAATTCAAAATTGGGAGATGGCGTTGGATCATTATGTTCAATGGGTTTTAGGATCAACCTGCATAATGATTTTGGTTAAGAAAAACTTCAGAATTTAAACAAGCAAATCATTATGCAGATGAAAAATGTTGCTTTTATTGCTTTTTGTTTTTGTTTTTATGGTTTTTTGTGATCACTGATTTCATAAAGAAAAGCAAAAAGTGAAAACAAAGGAAAAACAAATGTTTTGACAATGCAAAAATTGAATGAAAATATCATTGTATATATGCTTTGCCAACAATGTCATCACTTCTCCTTTTGGCATGGGAGAAGGGTTTTAAACAAAATGAACAATTACTCTGATCTATGGATAACTGTAGGAACATCCACAGCGACCCAATTGTGGCAGACACCACCAGGAATAACAAAATTGTTCAAGTCTTCTGCATCTTCTTCTTCAATGATAGCAGCAGCTTCCTCTTCTGCAGGTTGATCAGCATGGATGAATCCTCCACTGGTGAACAGACCTTGCTCATTGCATGCCCCAGAACCATAGCCAATGCCAGCCCGGGATCGATTATCTTCAAGTTCAAGCACTTTCCCTAATCCAGCGACTGCACCACATTCAATGGCCAGCTTTGCATCACGGTAGGAAGTGAATGAAGGAGACTTCTTCTCGATTGGTTTATCAATAGATAAAGCTTGGAACTGAGTTCCAACTTCATCCTCTGCATCAATGTACGAGAAAGAAGATAAATTACTGACCAGGAGAGCCTTTTCTCCCCCTACTACAACCAATTTCTTGTTTTTGACAAACTTCAGCTTTTGGTGTAGGGTGGATGTCACGGCGCCAGCCTCGTGAATCCATGGTCTGCCCAAGAGACAGCTGTATGATGGGTGAATATCCATTACTTGAAAAGTAACCTGGAAATCACTTGGTCCTATCTTGATCGGGAGATCGACTTCCCCAATCACGGTCTTGCGCGACCCATCAAAAGCTTTTACAACAACCCCACTCTGCCTCATAGGAGGACCTTGATATGACAGACGAGAGAGTGTGGATTTTGGCAATACATTCAGAGATGATCCAGTGTCCACCAACACATTGGACATTGCATCAGATTTGCAATTCATGGATATATGTAAAGCCATGTTGTGGTCTCTTCCCTCCTCAGGGAGATCAGCGTCACAAAAGCTCAGAGTGTTGCAAGCGGTAATGTTTGCAACAATGCTATCAAATTGTTCAAGGGTGACGTCATGATCGACATATGCCAGGTCCAAGACTTTCTGTAGAGACTCCCTATGAGGCTCTGAATTCAGCAATAGAGGAAGAATGGAAATCTTGGAGGGCGTGTGTAGAAGTTGGTCTACAATATTGTACTCACTCTTTCTGATGAGCCTCAGCATCTCATCAGATTCTTCATCAACAATGCCACTCGGGCCAACAATTGAAGAAATGGGAGTCTTTGGTACGGAAGAGGAGGGTTGGGCAACAGCAGGTGCCGGACTCTGAACATTCACAGCATTCCCTATAGGGTGCACAACAGTGTCAGAAGCAGTAGCCCTTGCTGGCGCAGAAAATACACGACCGCTGCGGGTCAACCCACTAACATCAGCAATAGTGGTCACGGAAGTAGACGGCAGAGGTACCTCAACCCCATCCTGGACAGCAACAGGATTGTACCGGAAAGGTACGGCTTTGTCGGATGAATACGGAACAGGGCCGGCAGGTTTGATGATCAAAGCAGGGGAAGCCTTAGGCTTGTTGCTATTGTAGCGAATAACAACAGGCTCAGGCAATTTGAACACCGGTGATATGACATTCACCTCAGGTTCAACCACATCCACATTGCGATTCTGGAGAATCTCAATGGTACCTTCATTCAACATCATTTGTAATTCCTTGCGAACCTGATCACAACCCAAGCGGTTGACCGAGCAGACGCGGCACTGGTCATGGTTATGCTTCAAATAGCTGTGCTGACACAGCATTTTATGTAATCCAACCAATGACTGCCGGATGTGGCTGATGTACTTCACCTTGTATTTCCCAAGGTCCTCCTGGATCATGTTCACAGATTTCCCATGCGAAGGCAATGGGTTCCTGGTGACGTTCGGGTTTGAGTCTTCAAAACTCAGGATTCCGCTTCTCATAAGGTCTTGCACCTTATTCTTCAGCGGGAAACAGTTCTCAACGTTGTGGCCCGGAGCACCGGAATGGTAGACACAATGCTGGTCTGGTTTGTACCACCATTGCGGATTGGCAGGAATAGCAGGAGGATCCTTGGGAGAAACCAACTTCCTCTCCAACAAGGAGGGATAAAGCTCTGCATATGTCATCGGAATAGGGTCGAAGCTGACCTTCTTCCTATCGTAGTTCATGTTTGCTTGATTGGTCGTACTTCCACGAGGCTGGTAAGCCTGTTGCTGTGGACGCTGCTGTTGCTGGTATTGCGGTTGTGGATATTGCTGCTGATGCTGATACTGTTGAGCATTATCCTTGAATACAGGTGCCACATGAGCCACCTGATGCTGATGACCGGAATGATGTGCAGGCTTCCTCTGAACAGAGGGTCTTCGATGCTTTGGCTGAGACTGCACAGCATGCGCTTCACCTTCTTTCCTCTTAAACGCTCCATATCGTTTAGAGGAAGAACCATCATCTTTTGCCAACCGTCCTTCGCGGACACCTTCTTCAAGACGCATCCCCATGTTCACCATCTCGGTGAAATCAGAGGGAGCGCTGGCCACCATTCTCTCATAGTAAAATGACCCAAGAGTCTTCAAAAAGATCTTGGTCATCTCTTTCTCTTCTAATGGTGGAGTGATTTGAGCTGCCAGCTCACGCCATCTCTGGGCGTACTCCTTGAACGACTCCTTGTCCTTTTGTGACATAGACCTGAGTTGATCTCTGTCAGGCGCCATGTCAACGTTGTATTTATATTGCTTGACGAAAGCTTCGCCAAGATCGTTGAAAGAGCGGATGTTGACGCTGTCCAAGCTCATGTACCAACGGAGAGCAGCACCAGACAAACTGTCTTGGAAGTAATGGATCAAGAGTTGATCGTTGTCGGTCTGCGTGGACATCTTTCTGGCATACATGACCAAGTGTGCCAAAGGACAAGTGTTCCCTTTATATTTTTCAAAGTCTGGGACCTTGAATTTAACTGGTATTTTAACACCGGGAACTAGACAAAGTTCGGCTGCTGACTTGCCGAAGAGATCTTTGCCTCTAAGAGTTCTCAATTCCTTTCTCAGCTCAAGGAATTGATCGTTCATAGCATCCATTTTCTCGTGAACATCTGAGCCCTCAGAAGCTTCAGAGTGATAGATGGTGTCGTCTACCCTAGGCATGGTATGCACGACAGGAGGAACGGGAATAGGGACCGGGCTAGATGCCGGCATTTGAGCAAACGTTGGAGCTGGCAGATCAGGCATGAAGCCAGGAGGCATCCCCCAAGGAAAACCGGGAGGCATAGCATTGGGCTGATGGGCACTGACAGGCACCGTTGAAGTAGCCACTTCGGAAATAACAGTCCGCTGAACCGGAGTTGCTGGCTGAGGAGCTGGCTGATTCTGGGCAGCGAGAAGTTGCTCCATCAGAGCGCCAAGTCTGGCGACTTCATCTCTCAGACTCTGGTTCTCTTGTTCCAACTGCTCCATAATCCTTGCAGAGTTGACTCTCGTATAATACCGGTGAGTCAGCTTGTCTTCAAAATAAATGAAGAGCAAAGGTTAGAACCGGAAGACCAGAAACAAAGGAGTACCTGTTTATGCAAGAATGATGCATGAAATGCTTGTGCAAATGCTTTGATTTTCAAGGGACCCTTAGGGTATTTATTTGCAATATTTTGAATATTAAACATTTTGATTGCTCATGGAAAATATATTTTTTTAATATATCAAAACAAAGAAATACAGCATTTTTGATTTAAATATTACAAAGAGGAAAGGTAAATGACATCCTATGGATCCCTATTAGCTCGGGATGCGGGAAGACGAGAAGTGCACAACTTCTTGATCTCTCTCTCATAGGCAGCCTCCATATCAGCCTTCTCCTTCGCAAGTCGATCATACTTCCTCTTCCAGAATTTGGATGACTGAGGAAGCAGAGAAGTCCAAGTGTCGTTCGGATCGTCGATCACTCGGTGCTCGAGAAATTCAATCATAGCATCTTTCTCCTTGAGCTGCTACAGCAATTCTTCCCTCTCACGGATCCAGGCACGCGAAAGGTCTTCTTCTCTCAACTCCTCTACACGTTGGGTAGGGAGGGTTGAAGGCCCAGCCACATCCAACAGTGTAGGTCTTGGATGATCATATGGCATCAGGTAGGTAGCAGCCCTCTGTCTGACCCAAGAGGTATAGGGCTCCAAAGCAATGCAGTTCTTTGGACCCAATTCATTCCTACTCTTTATGCGAATATTGCGCCAAGCGCGGACAAATCTGGCTTTCAGGCCTTGGGGATCTTTACCCTCCTGAAAGAATACACCTTCTAACAGAATGTTATGGGGTTTATCCTTTAGGGGGAACCCAAGCTGACGACGTGCAAGCGTAGGGTTGTAGGTAATCCCACCACATGTACCAAGAAGAGGCACATTGGGGAATTCACCACAAGAATTAATGATCCGAACGGTGTCGTACACGCGATCATACCAGGTGATATCATCATTGGTGAGAGACATAAGTCTCTGAGACCACCGTAGACATCCCTTGTTCTCCTTGAAAGCAACTGTCTGCGGCAAGTGCGAAATAAACCACTTGTACAGCAGGGGTAAACAGCAGACAATGACTCCTCCATTCTTCATATTCCTTAAGTGCATGGAGACATATGCATCACCCAACAAGGTCGGAACTGGATTAAGGACTGAAAAGATCCTAATGGCGTTCATGTCCACGAACTTGTCGAAGTTGGGAAACAGCACCAATCCATAGATGAGCAACACAAATAGAGCCTCAAAGGCATCCTCACTCATGGCCTTCCCATAAAAGGTAGCTTGGGCAATGAGGAACTCGGAAGGAAAACCCTGAATTCCGCCTTTGGTAGTCAGATTAGCTCTAACCAGATCTTCATCTATATGCAACAAGCTAGAAATCTCTCGAGCAGATGGAATACTCTCTAAGCCACTGAACGGCACTTGATCCAGAATAGGAATCCCAATAAGGTGAGAGTATTCTTCCAAAGTCGGCAACAACTGAAAGTCCGGAAATAAGAAGCAATGATAGAGCGGATCATAGAACTGAGCAAGAGTGCTCATCAATCCCTCATCCACCTGAGTAGTCAACAGCGGCAGGAGCTTCCCATATCGAGCTTTGAAACCCAAGGGATCTAATACATATGATGTCAGATTCCTTAACTCTTTTACATCGGGCTGCTTAAAGCTGTACTTCTTTGTATGCCTTTTCGGTCTTTCCATGTCTGAAAATTTTGCAAATAAACCCTTTAAGTTCCTTGAAAATTTTCTCTTTTGATGACATGAATGCGGATGAATGCGTGAATGCATGAATGCAACAAACACACTCAAGGATCAAGCAAAGCACACCAAACAAAGGTCGTGGGAAAGCTCTATGTATCCCTAATATCAATCATCCATTTTGGTGGATTTAGGTTTTCACCTTATCGACACCCAAGTTCCATTGATATTAACGGTACATGAACCGGTTCAAACATTCCTAATATCAACCAGCCGCTTTGGTGGATTTTAGGTTTTACACCTGATCCGGGATCCATTGATATTAACAATGCTTGAACGACTCAACCACGAATCACGGGTTTGTTGAGAGTCACGAGCATGGAGTCTCGGTTAAGAACCACCCAAAGGGAGTGTACTAGGGTTTAAACCTGCCAGACATGTTCTATCAGAGGTTCCCATAATCATCGTTCCATCTTTCGAATATTGTCGGAGGAACGAATACTCGTATTCCAAGAATATTCTCAAGAGAAACTCTTATGAGTGTAGTATCGCGTAACAATCGTATCAGAACTGACATCTGAACGACCTCCGCACTACGGTCCTAAAAATAGGCCAAGATGGGTTTGGTAAACTAAGGTCCTTGGCTTCTGCGGAACATGATTGAAAGAATAATGCCTAACCACAAATAACTTGTGTGACATTATTAGTTCAACATGACCTCCACCAAGTGAATGGACTCGCAAGTCAACTGGCTAAGGAATACTCCACACCAATCAACAAGACTATGTCATTCTCCTATCCTAGAGAGCACTCGAGTTCGGGTATAGAACTCATCTCACAGATCACCAAAGCAAACAGCATATGTATATCAAGCAATTCACACATTACAATCGATACAGTGATCCCAAATTGTACAAAAATATGTCAGATAAAGAATAACAATATAGCACAACAAGGGTGAAAAGTAGGCAATACCACCAGGGATTCAGAGTTATTCCCCAGCAGAGTCGCCACTTTTCTGTAGCGGTGTATTCGTCGCTATATGATCTATCGATTAAATCATAAGCTAGGGATACATTGAAATTTCGAGTCGCCACCGCACTTTTATTTATCCAAAGGACTGGCTAAAAAGCGAACAAAAGCCTAAGAAGTTTTACACGTAGAAAACTAATAAAAAGATCAGAGATTCTGGGTAAGGGGTAAATTACGCAATGGGAAGGTGTTAGGCACCCACTACGTCCTAGGTACTCCTAGGGAGCCCTTTTCACACTTGTTGTATAAAATTGTTATTTGTTATGACATAAGTATTGTGCAAACATGATTGGGATGGTGAGAAAAGAATATACAAGTTAGTTATTTTTGTGTTATTGTTTTTTGTGTTCGAACGGATGAACCCGCTGCCTACGTACCTTCCATCAAAGGTAAGGATCAAAACGCCGTAGTTCGGCTAAAAGATTTCCAAAAGTGGGTTAGGTTCAATTTTAAACACAAGCCCTAGGTCTTACGTTATCCACGGGAGAAAACTCAACCTTATACAAACAACAACGTCCACCATGTGAGAAAAGCTTCAACTTGCCAGGGAGGGGTTAACCCTATAATAGGCAAGGAAGACTTACAATTCAATCACTAAAGACAGAAGGTGAGATTAACATCAACCACTAAGATAAATCAAACCTATAGATCATGTATGAAAAGATTAATGGACAAAGCCAAAACAAGTGAATGAGTGAAGTTAATTGATTGTGCTTATGAGAATGAGGTCAAAGTATGATTAGGATTGATTCAAAGAAGTATTATGAAAATGGAGTTTGAAAAAAGAGGTCAAGGACTTGAGTCCAGGTTTTTAATTTGAAAACATGAAGATGTTTGCACAACACTTATGTCAAGTTTGAAAACTAATGTGTGAAAAGGTCTAGGACATAATGAATGATGGATGGATGAGGATGGGATTGTAAAACTTCTTAGAAGGTTCACCTCTTGAAATCATATAGCAGATAATTCAAGTGTGTCCTTTGGAATAGAAAATAACAAACAAACAAAAAGAAAGACGGATACCGGATGCCAATCAATGGTCTTATACCAATCTCCTAAAACAAAATGGGATATCAGAGGCCACTCTATGGACTTACACTAATCTCCACAGGCAAAGAAATAAAAGCGGATACCGGATACCAATAGATGGATTTACACCAGTCTCCTAAAACAGACATGGATATCAGATGCCACTCAATGGTCTTACACTAATCTCCTCAGAAGAAAAAACAAAGATGAGATATGGAAGTCAACTGCCAATCTATCTGGACTTAGGTTAACTCCACAGTATGGTCCTAGGAAATCCAATGCCACATTACAGGGACTTACAATGGATCCTCACATACAAGAACAAAAGCAACAATATGATCACAGGAATGCAAATGCCAACTTACAGGGACTTATAATTGCAACCTCTCATACAAACAGATGAAACAAACTATGATCACAGGAAAGCAGATGCCAACTTACGGGGACTTATAACTGCAACCTCACATACAAATCAAACAGATCAAATTATGATCACAGGATAACAGATGCCAGCTTACAGGGACTTATAACTGTATCCTCACATACAAACAGATAAAACAAAAGATATGAGTGACCAATGAGGTCTCACACTCTATCCTTCCATATCATAGGAGCAAATGCCAAAGCAATGGACTTACAATTGTCCTCAATGGGCAAACAACAATGATAGCATCACAAAAGCAAATGAGATGAACATGCACTAATGGCAATTGATGATGATGATAAATGCATAGCATACAGGCAAACAAGTGCACATGAAGCAATCAATCAATCAATGAATAACAAACAGCACACTCTATAGCCAAACAATGGGGGGCTCACACAAGAGGGTTTGACTTTGAAAGTCCACTGTAATGGGTGAAGGTCACTCTTAACCTTGCCATTGAGAGGCTAAGGTGAAGCAGATGAAAAGGAGATGAGGGGTGTGCCTCATTGCTTCTATCTCAAATCAGAGAGAGCATCAAAGAAAGTGTGGGAGCTCAGAAAGATGGAGCTCTCTCCACATTATTGACTCGATTAGATCTTGGGTATTTATCTCAATGCTTCAGCCATGTAATGGGAGCAAAGAGAGGACACACTGAATAGTGGGGGATAGATTGCTTATCCCTACCTTCCACCAATTGCCTTACTTGAAGGACTTTTCCTGCTTGGGACAATTTTAAACACACACAGGCATTGCCTCTTAAGGAGGACTTCAGACAGTTTGCCCGGTCAAATAACAGACCGGGTCTCCAGACTACATGAAGAAGAAAGGTTTATACCTCAAAACAAATGCTAAATAGCAAAGCAAGCAAGTTCAAAGAACTTAAGCAACTAAAGTACCTGAAAAAGTCAAACTCATTAGTAAACAAGTCAACAATCAAAATCAAAAGAAAATGAACCAATAGTCAACCACAGAGGGACCAATGGTGCAAGGCACAAAGACTCAAGTATGTGAGTCACACCTACAAAACAAGGGTTAGCACAATATATAATTCAACTCAAACAAATTTGAATGGTCTTTGAGGCATTGGGGCTTAACCTGAAACAATAGCTCAATTGTAAGCTCAAAAGACCACTAGGACTAGCCTAGGGTCAAAGATGAAAGAAAAAGTCAAAACAGCAAGGAAAAGTCAACCCAATTCATGTTCAAACATTTAAGAAGCTATCCCAATTGGATTCACAATCAAATCATGCATCATTGTCATTTCATATGCAAAAGGATGCAAAGCATGGCAAGAAGGAGCACAAATAGGTCAACAGCAAGACCTCTTTCAAAAGTCAACTCAAACAATCTCAAAAATCATGAAATAAATCACACTCAATCCTAACATCTAGCATGGTAGACATGTAAAATTTCATGGCATTTGGATGAGAGGGAGGCAGTCAAGTAAAATCATGAAGTCAAACCAAATTCAAGTAAGCATGGTGAAAGTCAACAAGCATGGGTCAACTTCAAAAAATCATATCAATTTGAAAACAAAAGAGAAATGAATGAGATTAACACCAATGCAAAGCTTGGGATGTCTAGTTATCACATATGAAATTTCATGGTCATGTGATATGGTATGAGGATTTCACAAAAGATTTGGCAATGTATAGCACAAAAAGTCAACAAATGACTAGGCATGGAAGAAAATTCTCAAATAAATGGAAAACAGCATGATTAATTCCGAGAAAATTCATACACAAACTAGACATGTGATAGATGATTCATGCAAAATTTGGGATCAATTGGATAAGAGGAAGCATGTGAACAAAAATTGGGAAAATACATGATCATGGTATAGCACCAAATGTAACACATAACTTCAGAAAATCATAACTCTCAATCCACAAATGATAAATGCACAAACTTTATATGGAAATGAAGGTCAATGTGTCTAGTTTCACCACAAAAAATTTCAGGCTCATTGGATACAACATGACAATTTCACAATTGAAATGGCAAAGGGTGTCATTTTGGCATACATGTTGGGAAACCAATTATCATTAAAAATCCAGACAATAGAAAATTAATTAAAATCCACAATAAAATACTAGACTCATTTGTGATCATGATGGAAAAAATTTCATAATTTTTGGATAAAAATTGAAAGAGAAATTAATTGTGGAAGTTGGATGAAATTTGAATGCAACATGAACAAAATGCATGGTCAAACAAGGTCAACAATGGCAGTTTGGTAATATCCGCAGTCACTTATTGAAGTGCTGCGTTTTGGCCTTGCGAAATGAAATGTTCCTATTGGCTCTCAGCCAATGGAACAGTGTATTGGCCAATGGAGCTTCATATTTTCTGTTTTAGAAACCCTTAGGGTTTAACATACAGCAGGGCAGCTCAAATGCTCAACTTCAATCGATCATCATGGCCAACAAATCTTAAACAAAATCATGCGGACCAACATGGTAACATAAATGATATTCATGCAGCATAGGACAACAGCAGCCAACAAGACAATATGGGAAATGGCTCTAGGGTTTCAACAGCATGGTTTCAGCATTGCAAGCATCGAATCATGAACAACAACATCAAGCAGACAGCATGGCATATGCATCAAGTTCATCATGCAACATTAACCAACAACAACCAAACACGACAAGCACAATTCAAAGGATTTTTCTGGGCAGCTTAAAATAGCAAAACAGCAGGGCATTTGGCCATCTTCCAACAGCACATACCAAATGTAAACAACTCACACGGCAAGGCAGTAACAATGTTCTTCAAGCCAACACATCATAAACAACAAAAAAACCAAAACAACCATGAGAAATTCTGGGCAGAGTAGAGTTTAACATGGACAACATGTAATTCATCATCTCTAACATTCATCAGTCAATCATCAACATGAATAACAACATTAACAAATAATCGTGGCCATGAAACAACATCAACTAACATTAAAACAATCATAACTATGGGAGTTTTTCTGGGCATGGCAAGGTATGAACAAACAGGGTATTTGTTCATTGTGTTATTATCAACATTAAAACAACATTCAAACACCAACATACAAACAGCATGAAAAATTACTGGACAGTTTAAGGTTGCAAACAGCAGCATATATTCATCATCATTTATCAACCATGAACAAAATAAACATAACCAGCATCAATGTTCATGCAATAACTAACATCATATAACATCAACCAACAAACAAGCAAATATTAATCATGGAAAAAATCTGGACCGGGCAGGTTCAAGCAACAGCATTCATTCATCATCTTCAACCATGAGCAAAAATCAAAGTGCCCAGAACTCAAAATTAAACATGGCAATCGATTCAGCAAGGCATAAACATCACAAATCCATAAGCAAAACTCATTGAAACACGTTGGATAGCATGCATCGAGCACAAATGTCATTGAACACAAAACTTTATTTTCAAATATCTCATGCAATATTTCATCATTTCAAACAAACTATAGCTCTTTAGAATCAGTGAAGCAAAGCCTACTTAAAGCATATCATTATTTGACAAAACAAGGTAATCGAAAAACTCACTTGTTTGGAGGAAATCAATGGAACAGTGCTTATTTGAAGGTTTGAAGCTGAAACAGTTCCTCTCTATGCTCTACAATGATGGAGTCTTGAAGAGGTTTGGCTCAATCTTGCTTGGAAGCAACCATAACTCGAACTGCCATTGGAGATGCTTTGAAGATGCAGAGCTCGAAAGAAGGTTTACAGTTGAGAAGTGATGGTTCAAAAGAGCTCACAAAGATGTCTGGATGAAGAAACAATGAAAGTTTGCTCGTGGTTTGTGCTGATTCTTCCAATTCGAGCAGGAATGCAAAAATGCAAGAGAGAGGAGAGTGAAGTTTCTGTCGTTTTTTAGATGGTGGCTAGGGTTCAAATGAGCAGAACAAGTTGCTTATATTGTCTGTTTACCATCCTTAATCCATGTTGTAAATTGGTTTAGCTCCAAATGCACCATTTGCTATTTTGCTAATTTGGAAACAAGTGAGTAGGGAGGTGTGTTTGTGGTCGAGTGGGCCTTTAGACAGGCTGCTAATGGCCTTGCCAATTGCTGTTTTGTGTATGCTGCAGAACTGCTGTACTTGATTTACTTATATGAAGCCAAATGCACAAATTGCCAAGCTTGCATTTTTGTCCAAAATGGTAGTGTAATGGTGATATGAACATGATTTAAGGCTTGAGGCAAGTTTCAAAAATGATTTAAAACATTTCCCAATTGGCAAAAATGAGAAAAAGTGTTTAAATCAAAAAGTCAATGGTTGGTCAAACTTTGATTTTAAATGAAAAAGGTCCAAAAATGCCATTTTGAATGGTAGGGTTTTAGTGAATGAAATTTATATTTTTGGAAAGAGGATGAAAAATGTGGTTTGTAGGAAAAAACCCCACCAAATTTGGCCTTATGGTTTGAGAGATATGGCTTGTTGAAGTTCAAAAATTGGTGAAAATGATTTGATCATATCTTGACAACCACACATGGGATTTGAGAGTTCTTGGACTTTTTGAAAATGGGAAGACAAGATCTTCAACTTTCATGTTGGGCAAAAATTCATTTGAAGCTTGTATCATGATGCAAGTTTAAGATCAAGAAGTTTCCATTTTTGGCAGTTGAAATTACAGGTGCACTTTCTGTTTCTGGAAATTTTCTGATTGGCTTGATTTTCTTCCATGATGAGGTTTGACATGATAGATGAGGTTTATACAAGCATGAATGAGCTCCTTCAGATCAATTCTATTCATCAAATCATTGATTAAATCAACAGTTGACCAAGTTTGACTTTTCTAGGGTTTTGGAGTGACTGAAGCACTTCTGACGAATTCCAAACCCTAATTCCTTGAGAGCTTGACTTCAAATGATGTCCCAAGATGTATGAACTCTTGATTATTGATCATGGTGCCCAAATTCTGCAAGAATGGCCACCATCCATTGCTTTGACTGACTGTTGACTGACTTTGACCTAATTGCTGATGATTGTTTCAAAAGGCAACCAACCCACTAGGAGGGCAGCTAGGGCATGCAGTGATCCTTGAGGCCATGATATGAATGATATGGGCCATGAGGGATCTTAGGGCCCAAAATTGGGGTCTTACAGGGAGGAAGGCCACCGGAGGCTTCCGGCGGAGGCTTCCGGAGGGATCGTCAGTCACAACCGGAGAACAGAGTTCAACACACAGGCGTATGCGCCACAACAACTCGTGATGAATATCTGAGATACCGAGAAGCAACCAGATCTCTGATGAGAAATACAAAAGCATTGATAAAGCTCCTTACGCGAACAACTCCACTGGGGGATCTATCTGAGGGAATGCCGGATTCCGGGGATGTCGATCCTCCAAATACTGAATCTTCCAAGAAAAGCACCCATGCTGGGGGGAGATGAAGACTGCTCTGCTGGAGAGGCGAAAGTTGAAGTCTTCAGTAAACACTCTGCTAGGGGAGCTGCCCCACAATAATGTCCGGAATAGCAAACTTGCTGGGGATGCCCCACGATAGGGCTCAAACAGCACTCTACTGGGGATGCCCCACAATAGGTGCTAACAGGGATTTGGAGGAAGAATCTGTACTGCCGGGAACATGAAGATGAATAACTTCAAACGACACTGCATCGGGCAACTTCACTGAGGAGAGACCATACGAGGTTCTGCAGGACAAAGATACAGTCATGCTCGAGATACGAACAATTGTCTTACCTGTTGGTAATCATACCACCCCCGGGAGAGCACTGTGGGTCTCCTAAGTATTCTTCTATCATTGTGAATGTTCACTTTGTTTAAGAATAATTTTTGTAAATTTTGTTTATTTTGAAAACAATGATACTTTATCAATTAAAGCATGCAAAACATTTGTTGAGTTGAAACAAATAAGAGTGCAAACAATTGGATAAAAGCTCAAATTGATGTGATGGAATGGTAGTCTGCAAAGGCGAGACTCCATAGATATGTACAAGTTTGAAATCGGTGATATATATTGGAGAGGGCTACATTGAACATAATGACTTTTCCTCTACCATTCTGAGTTTTCGATGTATTCAAAGCTTCAGTCGACGACGAATCGAGAATCCCTGACGGATGACAGATGTACAGCACAGTCTTGTCAAGATGCAGTTACTTGCCAAATCCCTAATTTTTGCCTAGATTGCCCCAGTGTGAGGTGTTCAATCTAGCGGGATGCAAATTCTTTTTTTTTTTCAATGTCTCTAACTTTTGCCTGGATCGCCCTTTCGGGTTTTCAATCCACCGAGACGCTCATTTTTTGCCTAAGTCGCCCTTTGGGGTGTTCGACTTAGCGAGCTTTTGATTTTTTGTTTTAGGCGAAGTATTTCTTGACTGCATCAGAATTCACAGGACGAGTGAACTTCTCCATCCATTGTTGTAAGTGTCAGAACACTGCCTGAAAAGGCTCTCTTGAAAACATACGGACGTTCGTAGCTTGTAGAGTTCACTTGCCCCTGGAATCGGGCACGAAAGACAAGACTTTCTTGAGCACAGAGTCATTTTCTCAGAACTCGAGACTTGACCTTCTTGTCGAATGCTTTCATCACTCTCTGCTGATATAACTGACCATGACACATGGCAGTCGATCTCTTCTTTTCGATTGGATTCACCTGGTCATAGTGACTCTGAATCCATTCAGCATCAGTCAACTTGGGACTTTGAGGGTGCTATTTTTCTTTTGTTTTTTTTTTTTTGATTTTGCTTTTGATTTCTTTTGATTTTGCACCCTTTCTTTCTTTGTTTTTTTTTTTGATTGATTTTTTTCTTCTTTTTTTTTTTGATGCCCCAGTTGGCTGTTCTGCTGATTCTCGAGATGCAGCTGAGTGTGATCTTCTTTTCTTGCTCAAGAAATCGGGAAATACCATCAGGAATCCCTTCAACATCATCTTCTTCCGCTTCGAATACAGGGAATTCAAAATTGGGAGATGACGTCCGATCATTATGTTCAATGGGTTTGAGAAACAACCTGCATAATGATTTTGATATGAAAAGCTTTTTGAAAATCAAACAAGATAATCGTTATGCAGATGAAAAGATTGCTTTTATTCTTGTTTTTTAAGGTTTTTTGTGATCACCAATTTCATGCAAAAAGAGAAAAGGGAAAACAATTGGAAAAACAAATGTTTTAACATGAATTTATTTGAATGAAAATATCATTGCACAAAATGTTGCCAACAATGTCATCACTTCTCCTTTTGGCATGGGAGAAGGGTTTTTAAATAAAGTGATTATTGCTCTGACTTATGAAAAAACTGTAGGAAAGCCCACAGTGACCCAATTGTGACAGATCCCACTGGGGATGACAACTGTCAGTATCTTTTGCATCAGCAACTTCTGCTTTCTGAACAACCCTTCTGAAGAAAAAAGTCGGCGCCAGCCCAGGACTTGTTATCTTCATGCTTGATTAACACAGGGACCTAAATCCTCCAAGATCAGAATACCTGACCTCACAAGGTCTTGAACCTTCATCTTCAGCTGAAAGCAGCTATCCACATCATGACCGGGAGCACCCGAATGATACACACAATGTTGTTCAGGCCTATACCACCACCGAGGGTTGACGGGTATGGGCGGCGGGTCTCTGGGAGTAATCAAGTTCCGCTCTAACAGAGAGGGATACAGTTCGGCGTAGGACGTGGGGATTGGATCAAAAATGATCTTCTTCCTCTCATTACTTGTACCAGCTTGATTACCATTGTGAGGCTGGGAAGCCTGCTGCTGAGGACGATGTTGTTGATGCTGAGACTGCTGAGTTGGTCTTCTCTGTTGCTGTTGAGTTGCTGGAATAGTCACAGCAGCAGCCTGACGATTCTGTCCTCTGTTTGCACTCCTCCGATGGTGCACAGCATTTGTTTCAACCTCTCCCCTTTTGGGTGCCCCAGAGTATGTCTTCTTAGAACCGGAAGAGCTTGAAGAGCCAGGATGGCGAACCGGAGCGCAGGTTGCTCTGACATTAACAGTCTCTGCAGCAAGAGGCTGTTCACTGATTCTGATCCCCTTCAATTCGTCACTCACGGCACAATCATCAACGAGGATAGTGACAGCAGCATTCTCATGAACGGGTACATCCACTGGTGGAGCACGGTGGACTGGTGGAATCACGGCTTCCAGTCTCTGGGCTAAGGCACGCAGCTCCTCTTGCCCCTAAACAACTCCTTGCATCGTTGTTATGAACTGGGCCATGTTTGCCCTCATCTCGGCCAACTCAGTCTGAACCTGATCCATACTTCTCTGTTGATTTAGCCTGGTCGCGGTGCGGACGGTGATCAACAATCCTGTCTCAGTCAAAACCCAAAGTGAGAAGTCACTCCCAAGCATGTCTGTAATGCAAGGATGATATGTACATGATATGCATGATGCGGATGCGGATGCTATTTTATCATGGATGATCCCGATAAAGGATATGCGTATGCGAGTTAACTTTTTCGGTTTTTTCATGCATTATTATTTTTTTGAAAATAAACATGCTATGATGCAAATGATGGAGCCACAACTGGCAGGCGGTGCATTTCTGAACACAGGGTCAAGGGTCTGGCTTGAACTCTGACCAAAATCATCTGAAACCCAAAGTCAAACTGATCAACTGGCATCTGAACCCATGTCTGGAGAACTGAGTCACCATCTGAGCGAGTACCCTCAAATTCAGCCCAGGGATCCGAAATAAACGGAACCCTCTAATCAATACCAGGGTCAAACCTCCGGCGTCCAGAAATATAACTCGTAGTCACCATCAGTACCAGGAGTCACCAACTGTACCTGTTAAAATGATCAAACCCTTCCCCACTCACGGGTGTCGTCTAGGCCAGGGTAAGGTCGAGAGAAACGCAGCATAAATAACCTTTCACAGAATATCATCCTGTGCACACCCGATGTATGCACCGATAATATCCCACCAGGGTCTGAACTGCTCGTGATATCAATGTTCCGCTAAGTGGCGCAATACCACCCGCTTCCCACGAATCACTCTATTCCTAGGTTTCCTAGATTTCACTCATAGCCTGGGTATTAGACCTTTTACCTCAACTGACACCCACCCCACACAGAAAAACAGACAACCAGCCAGGCAGTAATGAATAATGAATATGAATGCAAACATTAATGCACACAATCAATGCAATCAATAAATGAAATGAACAACTAATGAAAGCAATAAATACACACAGCACAAAGCAACCAAAAACCTAATCCTAGAGAGCGCTAGGAGAGACTCGCTCAGGGAAGATGGACCAGCATAGGTCAACTTCTCTATATCCCCAGCGGAGTCGCCAGCTGTCGCATCACGCGAAAAACCGGCGGGAAAAGAAGAAACAACAGAGCCGCCACCGTGCGTTATTTATCCCAAAAGAGGGAAAGGAAACGCTCAGAGTAAACCTAGGAAAGAACATGGTCTCGCGACCAAAGAGAATGGGTTCGGGAGTCGGTTATGCGAAGGGAAGGTATTAGCACCCCTACGCATCCGTAGTACTCTACGGGATCCACGCACAAAAGGAAGGAATATTGGTTGCTAAACACTGTTCAAACACACACACACACTGGCTGAAAGAGACACGAGAAAACAGACGGGAAACTGACTCGGCAGGATATCGTATCCTGGGCCTACTTAGTCTATCAGGCATAGACATCAGAGTCGAAGTAGTTCGGACTGGGGAAACGACACATGCTCGCTAGGATATCGCATCCTATGCATACGTATCTCCTTGGACGAAGGAGAATCAGAGCATTCGTAGCTCGGCTGACACGCACACAAACAAATAAGACACACACAGGCAAACGTGGAGCCTGAATGCCAATCACTGGGCTTACATCAGCATCCGAACCGAAACAAACACAAAGAGTGTGGAGACACAAAGGTTGAAAGGACAAACTAATAGGGAGACTAGAGCTCGAGCCTAATAGTTGCCAAACACACACAAAAAAAGAAAAAAGGGCGCCCGGAGAGATCAGCTCAATCTCCTGCCTACATACTTCATCTGGTATGAAGATCAGGGCGATGTAGTTCCCCTACGCAGGGACAAAGGATCTAGCCTAACCAGATAACAGAGGGAGACACAACTCTAGGGAGACTACGACTCGAGCCTAGATGTTGTCATGCAAAGTCAACCCTAAGTCAAGGTTTCTAGCTAAATGGCACGAGGGCCGACCTATCCTAGACATGACTTGCACAGGAAGCAAGCCACACACACACCTAACTTGCACAGGAAGCAAGGAGGGTCTCGATTGCAACTAGGGCAAGAGAAAGGGGAGGTCTCAATCGCAACGAGGGCGAGAGAAAAGAATTAGTGTTAGTGGTTAGTCAAACTCGACAAGACATCGCATCTCGTGCCTACGTATCTCATCTGGACATGAGAATCAGAGTTGCCGTAGTTCGGCTACGGAGGGACAAAGGATCTCGATTGCAACTAGGGCAAGAGAAAGGGAAAGTCTCGATCGTAACGAGGGCGAGAGAAAGGAAAAGGCTCGATCGCAACGAGGGCGAGAGAAAGGAAAAGGCTCGATCGCAACGAGGGCGAGAGAAAGGAAAAGGCTCGATCGCAACGAGGGCGAGAGAAAGGATCGCAACGAGGGCGAAAGCAAACAAGGATTACTCTAAACTAAACCTAACTTGCATAGGAAGCAAGTCAAACAAACATACAAGCACAGATAGCACACACTATACACAAGCAAGTGGCTCAAACAAGGGTTAGGTTTTAGTCGAGGGGTCATATCAACCTCAACAAACAAACCTCTGGAACTGGGTAAAGGGTGCTCTTAACCTTGCCATTAAGGGGCTAAGGTGAAGCAGATGAAAGGAGAGTGAAGATGAAACTTCACAGCTTCTATCCCTGGCCTGGGAGAGCTTAAGACAAGAATGTGTGGGTTCAGAAGGTGGGAACCCTTCTACACATCTGATACTGACTCAACTGTACAATTGTACAAGATCTTGGGTTTGTATCTGCAATGCATCAACACAGTGGTGTGAGCAAGACAGAAGACACGCTGAATAGCAGGGGATAGGTTGCTTATCCCTTGGGTTCTGCCAATTGCCTCTTCACTTAGGAGGTCTTCGACTCTATACATGGACAATTTAAACATACACAAGCATTGCCTCTTAAGGAGGACTTCAGACAGTTTGCCCGGCCAAATAACAGGCCGGGTCTCCAGACTACATGAAGAAAAAGGAATTATACCTCAAGCAAGTTTCTAAATAGCAAAGCAAAGCAAGTTCAAAGAACTTAAGCAACTAAGGGTACCTGAAATAGTCAAACTAATCAGTATACAGCTCAACAGTTTAAAGCAAAAGGAATTGGTAAACAAAAGTCAACACAGAGGAACCAATGTGCAAAGCACAAACTCAAGTCAAATGAGTCAAGCCACCTACAAAACAAGGGTTAGCATATGATATGTAATCAAACTCAACCAAATTTGTATGATCTTTGAGGCATTGTTGCTTAACCTGAAACATAAACTCAATCATAAGCCCAAAAGACCACTAGGACAAGCCTAGGGTCAAAAACAAATGAAAAAGTCAAAGCAGCAAATGAAAGTCAACCAAAGTCAAGTTCAAACATTTAAGAAGCAAGCACAATTGGGTTCATGTTCATATCATGCATCATCATTAATTCACAAGCAAAGGAAGTCAAAACATGGCAAATGAAAGCACAAGGAAGTCAACAGAATGACTTGCATCAAAAGTCAACTCAAACAATTTCAAAAATCAACAAATAAATCATACTCAATCCTAACATCTAGCATGGTAAGCATGTCAAATTTCATTGCATTTGGACAAGTGGAAGGCAGTCAATGAAAATCATAAAGTCAAAGCAAATTCAAACATGCACAAAGAAGTCAAACAAACATGGGTCAACTTCAAAAAATCACAACTAAATGAAAACATATGAGAAATGAATGGGATCAACACCAATGCAAAGCTCAAGATGTCTAGTATGCACATGTAAAATTTCATGATCATCCAATAAGGTATGAGAATTTCACAAAGGATTTGGCAAGATGTGTCACACAAAGTCAACATTTGACTAGGCAGGGAAGAAAAATCTCAAACAATTAAGAAATGGCATGATTAATTCCAAGAAAAATCACAAGTCAACTAGACATATAAGAGATGGCCCATGCAAAATTTCACATTAATTGGAGGTCAGGAAGCATGTCAACAAAAATCATGAAATTGCATATCATTGGTGTGACACAAATTGTCACACCCTACTTCCAAAATTCATATCTCACAAACCACATATGATAAATGCACAAACTTTACATCAAAATGAACATGAATGAGTGTAGATTAACCACAAAAACTTTCAGGGTCATTGGATGCATCCTCATCATTTCACAAAAGAATTGGCAAAAAGTACAAATTTTGGTCACATTATACAAACCCTAAGGCCATTTAAAATCCAGCCATCCAAAAAATCATTAAAAATCGTGATCAAATAATAGACATTAAACAGGACATGATGCAAAAATTCCCACTGAATTTGGAATTGAAATGAACAAGTTATGAATTTTCAAAGATTGATGATAAAAATGAAATAATTATTGAAATTAAAATGAATTAATTGAATAATTAAAGGACCGAGTGGCATGTTGGTAATTTTGGAACTCATTTAACTAAACGATGGCGTTTTGCTCACGGCCAGGGAAATGTTCCCATTGGCCAGTTCCAATGGAACAGTGAAATATCACGCACACACGTGAAATGGAAGCAGAAACTGGGCATGGCATTGTGAGTTTAGGGTTTCTGGGCTGCAAGATGAAGGTTCATCATCCCCAATTCGTGTTTCCAAAATTTTTTCCCAGAATGACAGATTAAATACGCAGACATGTTCATACAAGCATGGCAAGTAGCAATCCAACACCAATTTCCATCAAAACATCACATATATCCTGAATCGAGCAGAAATCAAAACAACATCCAACTTTGCTCAAGAACACAAACTTTCAAAAATGAATAATGAGCATATCAATAGAAGCATTAGACCATACACATGACAAATCCAGCATTCATATACCCTAACTCGGGCTAACAAACAAACAACAAGCAAAAACATGTTTGGATGCAAAAATTAAAAACCAGATTTCTCTCATATGACTCAACCATTTTAAGTGATACAAGGTTCATCATATTCAGCAAGGCAAGGACTACACATGGCATAGCAAAATTTTGAGAAAAGAAGAACTCGAAATCTTACTTGGATTTGAAGAAACTTGAGATGCAGTGGTTATTTGGGTGATATAGCTCGATACAGAGGAAGATGATGGTTGATAATGGTGACTGCTTGAAGGAACTCAGCTCAACCGACCCAAATCCATCTTGAATCAAAACTTGCCATGGAAATATCTTGGAGAAACAGACCTTGAGAATGCAGCTACAGTTGAGATTTCATGCTGGAAATGAGCTTACAATGTTGGCCAGATGATGAAAATACAAAGGGTGCTCGAGGGTTTTGAAGTTTTGAGCAGAAATTTTCAAAGTGTGCCAAATCGAAAATGAGAGAGAATGACAGTTTTTCTGTGAGTTGGAGGCTGCTACTAGGGTTCATTTCTGCAGAAAATGAACTATTTATCTTCTGTTTTAAGTCTGCTAATCAAAATGCTAATCATCATTATCCCAAAAGAACCAAATTGGACATTTGCTAAGTTTTTACCAAATGGAAAGGAGGGTGTAGGTTCTGTCCGAATTTGGGCTTGGAACATGTTTCAAATATCAATTTAAATGAATCCCAATTGGCCAAAGTGAGTGAAAACCTTTAATTCAAAAAGTCAACTCTTGGTCCACTTGAATTTTAAATGGAACAAGTCAAAAAATGCCATTTTGATTGGCAAGGTTTTGGTACATGATGTTTATATTTTTGGAAAGAGGGGAACAAATGTGGTTTGTAGGAAAAAACCCCACCAAATTTGGCCTTTTGGTTCATGAGATATGGCTTGTTGAAGTTCAAAAAAAAGTGAAAATGAAATGATCATATCTTGCAAACCATTCATGGGATTTGGGAGTTCTTGGACTTTTTGAAAATGGGAGAACAAGATCTTCAACTTTCCTATTGGGCAAAAATTCATTTGAAGCTTGTATCATGATGTAAGTTTAAGATCAAGAAGTTTCCATTTTTGGCAGTTAAAAATTACAGGTCCAGTTTCTATTTTTGGAAATTTTCTGATTAGCTTCAAATTCTTCAATGATATTGATTGCCATGATATATGAGGCCTATTGGGACATGAATAAGCTCTCTCAAACCAAATCCATCCATCAAAACTATCAAAATCAACCACAGTTGACCAAGTTTGACTTTTCTAGGGTTTCTGACTGATTGTGCATTGACTGATGACCTCTGAGCCTCCAATCTTTGGCTTAAACACTTCAAATGGACCTCCAAGTCATGTGAACTTGTTGGACAAACCCTAGGGCCTTGGCTCCTTGAGAAACAACCTTGCTTGCTTGGTGGACTGATCTCCTGATCAGTTTGACCTAATTCTTGACTTGCTTGCTCTTGAGGCAACTGGGGACAATGCAATGCTATGCCATGGATCATGATATGCTATGACTTAATATGAAAATGTATGTACAATGATAGGTGCAAATTTGAGGTGCTACACATCTTGATCTAATTATATCCGGAGAAACCATCCATGAAAGAAAATACCGAGGATTGAGCCGTATTATCAACCAATACATCAATGTGAGGTAATGGGAAATCATCTTTCGGACTCGCTCTATTCAAATCCCGGTAATCGACACACATTCTGACTTTACCATCCTTCTTCGGCACAGGAACGATGTTGGCCACCCACGGGGGATAACTTGTAACAGCCAAAAAACCTGCATCCCACTGCTTCTGAACCTCTTCCTTGATCTTAGTTGCCATGTCAGGACTCGTTCTACGAAGCTTCTGCTTGACCGAAGGACACCCTTCTTTGAGAGGTAATCGATGCACCACAATATCTGTATCTAACCCAGGCATATCTTGATATGACCAGGCGAATATCTCCATATATTCTCGCAGCATCTCAATCAGCCTCCTCTTGACAGAGTCTTCTAAAGCAGCCCCAATCTTGATTTCTCTTTTGGCGTCCTCAGTACCCAAATTAACAACCTCCAACTCCTCCTGATGAGGTTGGATGACCCTTTCCTCCTGCTTCAGCAATCTGACCAATTCTGCAGGGAGTTCACAGTCTTCCTCACTCTCCTCTTCAGCTTGGTAGATGGGATTGTCGAAATCATACTGAGCCATAACAGAACTGTTCATAGTGAATGCCATAAGATCGCTTCTGCATGTTTAATGCTTTGTTTTAGAAAAAGAGTTCAATAAAGTCACAAAAAACAAAAACATGGCCATTTTTATTGTTTTTGAAAAAGGATGAAAACAAAAAATAGAAAGACAGGGATCACAAAGTTTGATTGCAAAAAATGTCCTTCATTAATGATAATCATTAAAACATGATGAGGCCCTACAATGAATCACTACGCCTTGGGCAGATCGTAGGATTTTCATGCAAAATGAAAAAACAACAGAAAATTACTCTGTCAGAAGAGTAACTTGAACCACTTCTTCAGCCGTCCAGTTGTTGATAGACCCCCCTGGTGCACACGGGCGAACCCAGTTGTCCAAATCACAATCACTGTCACAGTCTTCACTACCGGTTGCCGAGACGTCGCCATGATTCATCAGCCCAACGCTGGTAAAGGTACTCGGACCCGCTTGACCATTCTGCTCTGCTTGGAGAGGCTCGTAACCAACGCCAAATTTGTCTTCTTTGACAGGCAAATCCACCATCTTGCCCCAGCCTTCAGCTTTGCCAGAATCAACAACCTCCTTAGCCTGCTTGTAAGAAGTAATTGAAGCACCTGGCTTCCTCTGCTCAGCGTACGCCACTTTCTCAAGAGCCACAGTCTCGAACGCCTGACATAAGGTTTCGTGGATCTCGCCATCCACCTCAACATACTTGAATGAGGATAGATGACTCACCAGAATCTCTTCTTCACCGCACACAGTCACAATCTGACCGTTCCAGACATACTTGAGTTTTTGATGGAGAGTCGACGAGACTGCCCCTGCTGCATGAATCCATGGACGCCCCAATAAACAACTATAGGCGGGCTGGATGTCCATAACATAGAAGATGATATCGAATACCTCAGGACCTATCTTCACAGGCAAGGTAACTTCCCCACACACAGAACGTTTGGATCCGTCGAAAGCACGAACGATCAGGTCACTGGGAGTAAGCACAAACCCTTCCACATCAATCTTCTTCAGAATCTGCTTAGGCAGCACATTCAGCGACGACCCGGTGTCTACCAATACGTGAGACAACACTGCCCCCTTGCACTCCATGGTGATGTGCAAGGCTTTGTTATGGTTCCGCCCTTCAGGCGGTAAGTCCAGGTTGGTGAATCCTACACCATGCCTGGTGCTCACATTGGCCATCACACCCTCCAGTTGATTGACAGAAATCTCCTGAGGCACGTAAGCCAGATTCAACATCTTCAGCAAGGCATTACGGTATGCCTCAGAGCACAACAACAGTGAAAGTATAGAGATCTTGGACGAAGTTTGATTCAACTGATCTACAATCTTGTAGTCACTCTTCTTGATTATTTTCATAAACTCCTCCACGTCTTTCTCAAATGAGCCCTCGGGCGCTTCCTTCTGGACAGGCTCTTCCTCAACCACAGCTTGCTTACCCTTTGCTTTGGCGAGAGCCTCAGCATTATTGTCCCTCAAAGGCTGCGGTGCGAACAGACGACCGCTTCTGGTAAAACCTCCTGGACCCCCTACATTGTCCACAGCCGGACCAACAGTTGCAGGAACTCTATTCGGTAAACCAATTGTCACTGGAGCTTGATTCACTGGTCTCGTCTGACTTTCAGCCCTTCTGTAACTGCGGTGAGCATTATCATACTTCCACGGCACGGCTCTACTATTCTCAACAGCCCTTCTTCCAGACGCGGCGATAGTAGTTGGAGCACTGATGGTTACAGGCACGGAAATGGTAACTGGGGTACCATTTGTTGCAGGTGCGCTAACGACCCTTTGTCCACGTCCTTCAGACGGTTTAAAGTAAATGGTGATAGTTGACACTGTTCCACGATCTTTTACAGCCCTACTGAATTGCAAACAACCCTCATCCATCATACCCTGGATACCGGCCCTTAACTGGTCGCAACCATTCTCAGATTCTGCACAGCCCAAACAATCCTCATCACAACCCGAGTAGACACCCCCATTCAGCAGACGGCCCTTCACAACTAGCAGAGAAGTCTGAACATCATCAACATTAACAACCAGATTTTCAGCTTCTTTCCCCTCAATATTGTTCACTATATGCCCACTATGCTGAGGCATAGGGTTGTTTACGACGTTAGGCACTGGAGCGAAGTTGATCGCCTTGGCATCGATCAAATCTTGGACCTTGTGCTGGAGAGCCCGACACTTCTCAGTATGATGCCCTGGTGCCCCAGAGTGAAAGTCACAACGGACGTTGGCGTCGTACCCAGGAGGCAATACTGTAGGCGGAGCCATTGTACGCAACTCAACCAACCCCAACCTGAGTAGTTCGGGCAGCAGTTCGGCGTACGACATGGGTAGCGAATCAAAACGTCGATCGGGCATCCTTTGTCTGGGCTGATACGGACGTTGTTGTTGTTGTTGTTGTTGCGGTTGTTGAACTCTTTGTTGTTGTTGCTGACGAGGTTGAGGTGCCGGAATGGTCACTGCAGCAACCTGACAGCGTTGACTTCTGTTCTGATCTCTGCGGTATTGAACAGCATTAGTTTCACCCTCTCTTCGACGAGGTGCTCCAGCAAACGGCTTCTTAGAAGAAGAGGAACCAGCATCTTGGATCTTCCCAGTTTTAATCAAGCTCTCAGTCCTCTCTCCACAAATGACAACATCAGAAAAACTACCGAATGGGCAGCTCCCCATCCGGTCCATAAACACACCTTGAAGAGTACCGATAAACATATCTGTCAACTCCCTCTCCAGCATAGGGGGTTGAACTCTAGCAGCCAGTTCACGCCACCTCTGGGCGTACTCCTTGAAGCTCTCTCCGGATTTCTGACATAGACTCTGCAGCTGAGTCCGGCTAGGCGCCATGTCCATGTTATGTTTATATTGCCTCAAGAAGGCCTCACCCAGATCCCTCCAGCATCGGATCGAATCTCTCTTTAATTCCATGTACCAGTCTAAAGAAGCCCCAGATAGACTATCTTGGAAAAAATACATCCACATCTTTTCATCATCGGTATACGCAGAGATTTTTCGATAATAAGCCTGCACATGGGTGCGAGGGCAAGAAGTACCGTTGTATTTATCGAAGGACGGCGCTTTGAACTTGTAAGGGATTCTCAAACCTTCCACCAACCCCATATTGGTAACATCAAAACCGAGAGAATTCTGACATTCCATAGCTCTAATTTTCTCAGCAAGGGCATCAACTTTACGATCCCTTTCATTAACCCTTCCCAGAACGTCTTCGTCTTCACTGAGCAGAGAAAACATATCCTCTTGTCTGTCAACAATCGGAGCAGGATTACGGGCCGGGGCACGGACTGCTCTGGCATTAGCGGCATCTGGAACAATAGGTTGACCGTTGATTCGAATACCCCCCAACTCATCACCTGTAGCATAGTTGTTGATGGGTACAGCAGCAGCAACATTATTATCATTGACCGGGCCTCCCTCTGGCGGAGCATGGTTGACCGGTGGAATTGCAGCCTCTTGTCTCTGAACCATGGCTCGAAGCTCTTCCTGACCTTGTGCAACCCCTTGCATCATATTCATAAACTGGGCCATGTTAGCCTTCATCTCAGCCAACTCTGCTTGAACTTGATCCATACCTCTCTGTTGATTCAGTCTTGTTGAGTAGCGGTGCGGACGTTGATCAGCTATCCTGCCTGAACAGGAACCAAGAGTGAGAAGTCACGACCAAGAACACCTGTTATGCAAAATGATATGAGTATGGTGCTAATGATGCGTATGATGCACATGATATGTTCATCCCTCAGGCATTCAAAGAGCCTGAGTCATCCTCAAAAGATGGCAACCTGCAACAAGAACAACATAGAAGCACAGAAATAACATACACAAGAGTGATGAGTACAAGGTGAAACCAACAACCTCATCTATATGAGTAACAGGATCATACAACAAAGTCGACAAAGAAAATCCAAACAATCGGAGTACAACAATGAATCCCATCCAACAAGCCTGGAGGTGATTCTCAACATACATATCAAAGATACAAGCTAAGACAAACGGCCTCCCGGAATGAGAGTCTTCAAGTACTGACACTGGTCTATCAACAGGTCACATTCTGAACATTCTGGCAAAAGAGTGATCTTCTCCTTCAGTTGTCGTCTAAGCTCTACCACTTCTCCTCCAAGGTGGTTCTCTGATGCCTGTCTCAAGTCTACTTCCTTCTTCAACTGGATGTCTTTATCTCTGAGTTGCTTCTCCAAGTCTCTGATCTTCTTCTGATAGCTGGCCTCAACCCTCTGCAGCCTCAAGCACTCCCGGTGTTCTGCATCTAACATGCTCTCCATCTCCTCGTAGGATCTCTTCTTGTTTCTCAGTCTGCTAGCATCTTCTTCTCGCACTCCTCTGAGTTGATGAACCAAGTTCAACCTATCAGCTTTGGCTTTGTACAGCTCCATCTGGGTATCTTGCTCCTTCCCTCTCAAACGGCGATTCTCCATCAGGGCTTGCTTGTAGTGCTCCGCAGGCACACTCTCAGCAAGGATCAAAGGTGGTTGCTCCTGCAACGGCTCCATCCTATCGTAGGGTAACAACAAAGTTTCTACTCTCTCCTTGACCCAATCAGTGTAATCAGGCATAGCAACGGCAAACTTCTTCCCTAAGACAGATCCATCCTTCATACCAATAGACTTCCAAGCTCTTCCTATCTGCTCCAATCTATCCGGGTCACTCTGCTTCTCAAAATACACACTTTCTGCTACCTCAGCCTCAAGTGGTCTTCCCTTCATCACAAACCCCAACTGGCGAAGAGAAAGAACCGGGTTGTAATTGATGCAACCCCTAGTCCCTACGAGTGGCACATTACGGAATCCTCCACAGCTCATAATGACGTTACGCACATCCATCCGGTAAGATTGCCACCTGATATCATAGGAGGTAAGAGACATAACCCTCTGAGTCCACTTATGCGTGCTCTGAGCATCCACAAAAGGTCCACTGATTGGCAGAAGAGACAAGAACCATCTGAGCAAAAGCGGGAGACAACACCTGATAGCCCCACCCTTACCATGCCTACTGTGAATAGCATAGTAAGTGTCAGCCAACAGAGTAGGAACTGGATTTCCTCCAATGAAAATACTGACTGCAGCATAGTCAACAAAATTTGGCATACTCGGAAACAGGACGATCCCATAGATCATGACGGCCAACTGAGTATGAAAGGCTTCCCAACTTCCCTTCTCTGCTTCTTCTCTAGCTACCCTCAACAGAAACTTCAAAGGCAATCCTATAACATCCCCACTGAACTTCCAACTATCACTGACTTCCTTGATACCCAAATGGAGAGCTCTGGCAACAACTCTGAAATCAACCTCCTTAGGCACATCCAAGAAAGGAACCTGATACCGGACCGGGACACTCAGCAGAATGGAGTACTCCTCAAGAGTAGGCGCCAACTGATAATCTTGAAAGGTGAAACAATGAAGCTCTGGGTCGTAGAACTGTAGAAGAGTCTGCAACGGCACCGGATCGACTGCCATCTTCAACAATGTCAGAATATCTCCATACTGGTCAACAAACCCCTTCTGGTTACCACTGGTCATAAGGTTGCTCAACTCAATCAGAGACGTCAAAGGTTCACGGTGAAAGCTGTAGGAACAAGTCTTCCGCTTCAACTCTGGGACTGTTGCCATCTCTATCAGTGAACAAGCTCTGGAATGTACCTGAGAAATGATATGCATGCAGGGATTAGTTTTTTTTCTTTTTTCTTTTTCTTTTCTTTCTTTTTTTTTTGTATCTTTTTTTTATTGCGTTTCTTTTGAAAAATAAATATGCTATGATGCAAATGATGCAGACACGACTGGTTGGCTGTGTCTCTCAGAACACAGGATCAAAGCTTCGGCTTGAACTCGGAACCACAAATTCATCTGAAACCCAAAGTCATCTGAAACCCCAAAATTCTGAACCAATAGTCACCAACAGGATCACAAGTCACCAACAAGTCACCAACGAGTCACCAACTGTACCTGTAATAATGATCATTCCCTCCCCACTCACGGGTGTCATCTAGGCCAGGGTAAGGTCGAGAGAAACGCAGCATAAATAACCTTTCGCAGAACATCATCATATACACACCCGAAGTATGTAACGATAATATCCCACCAGGGTCTGAACTGCTCGTGATATCAATGTTCCGCTAAGTGGCGCAATACCACCCGCTTCCCATGAATCACTCTATTCCTAAGTATCCTAGATTTCACTCATGGCCTGGGTATTGGGCCTTTTACCTCATGTAACTCCCACCCCAACAGAGAGAAACAGACAACCAGCCAGGTGAACAGATGAATATGAATGCAAACATCAATGCAAACATAAATGCAAACAATAAATAAATGAATGCAATAAATAACAGCAAACAGCAACCAAAACCCTAACCTAGAGAGCGCTAGGAGAGACTCGCTTAGGGAAGACGGACCAGCACAGGTCAACTTCTCTTATATCCCCAGCAGAGTCGCCAGCTGTCGCATCACGCGAAAAACCGGCGGGAAAACAAGAACAACAGAGCCGCCACCGTGCGTTATTTATCCCAAAAGAGGGAAAGGAAACGCTCAGAGTAAACCTGGGAAAAGACATGGTCTCGCGACCAAAGAGGATGGGTTCGAGAGTCGGTTATGCGAAGGGAAGGTATTAGCACCCCTACGCATCCGTAGTACTCTACGGGATCCACGCACAAAAGGAAGGAAAATGGTTGCTAAAACACTGCTCACACACACACAAACATCGGCTAAAAGAGACACAGGAAGCAAACAAGACTGAAACTGACTCGGCAGGATGTCGCATCCTGGGCCTACTTAGTCTATCAAGCATAGACATCAGAGTCGAAGTAGTTCGGACTGGGAAACGACACATGCTCGCTAAGGTATCGCACCTTATGCATACGTATCTTCTCGGACGAGAGAAGAATCAGAGCATTCGTAGCTCGGCTGACACGCACACAAACAAACTAGGCAAAGGCAAACGTGGAGCCCGAATGCCAATCACTGGACTTACATCAGCATCCGAACCAAAACACACACAAAGAGGCAAACGTGGAGCCTGAATGCCAATCACTGGACTTACATCAGCATCCGAACCAAACACACGCACACTGGAACCCAAATGCCACTCGATGGACTTACATCAGCTTCCCAGCACACAACAAGACAAAACAAAGACACAGGCGCCCGGAGAGATCTGCTCATCTCCTGCCTACGTACCTCATCTGGTATGAGGATCAGGGCGACGTAGTTCCCCTACGGAGGGATAAAGGACTAGCCTAACCAGATAACAGAGGGAGACACAACACTAGGGAGACTACGACTCGAGCCTAGATGTTATCATGCAAAATCATCCCTAAGTTAAGGTTTCTAGCTAACTTGCACAGGAAGCAAGCCTATCCTAATCATGACTTGCACAGGAAGCAAGCCACACACACACTTAACTTGCACAGGAAGCAAGTCAAGCACAACCTAACTTGCACAGGAAGCAAGTCTAAACTAACCCTAACTTGCACAGGAAGCAAGTCAAACAAACATACAAGCACAGGTAGCACACACTATACACAAGCAAGTGGCTCAAACAAGGGTTAGGTTTTAGTCGAGGGGTCATATCAACCTCAACAAACAAACCTCTGGAACTGGGTGAATGTGCTCTTAACCTTGCCATTGAGGGGCTAAGGTGAAGCAGATGAAAGGTGAGTGAAGATAAGACTTCACAGCTCTTATCCCTGGCCTGGGAGAGCTTAAGACAAGAATGTGTGGGTTCAGAAAGTGGGAACCCTTCTACACATTTGAAACTGACTCAACTGTACAATTGTACAAGATCTTGGGTTTGTATCTGCAATGCATCAACACAGTGGTGTGAGCAAAGCAGATGACACACAGAATAGCAGGGGATAGGTTGCATATCCCTTGGGTTCTGCCAATTGCCTCTTCACTTAGGAGGTCTTTGACTCTATGCAAGGACAAAAGTAAACAGTCACAAACATTGCCTCTTAAGGAGGACTTCAGACAGTTGCCTAGCCAAGTAACAGGCCAGGTCTTCCAGACTACATGAAGATTAAAGGATATACCTCAATGCAAATTGCTTATACAAGCAAAGCAAAGCAAAAGTTCACAAGGAACTAAGCAACTAAAAGCACCTGAAATAGTCAAGCAGACATTAGTATACAACCTCAAACAAAGCAAAAGGAAACAGAAGTCAACAGTCAATTAGAGGCAACTGGATGTGCAAGGCACAAGGCTTAAGGCATGTGAGACAAGCCACCTACAAAACAAACAAGTTAGTCAATGATATTCAAACAAGCTCAATCAAATAGAAATGGTCTCATTGGTCATTTGTTGGTCAACCTGAAAAGATAAGCTCAAAGGTGAGTAACAGGACCACTAGGGCAAGCCTAGGGTCAAAAGAGAATGAAAAAGTCAAAACAGCAAAGGGCAAGTATCCAAAATCATGTTCAAACCATCAAGAATCAATACCAATTGGGTTCACATTCATATCAATCATCATCATCATTTCATGAACAATTTAGGTCAAGGTATAGCAAACAGAAGCTCATAGAAGTCGACAGCAAGACTTAACTCAAAAGCAATCTTAAACATTTCCAAAAATCACCAAATAAATCATGACCAATCACAACCCACAGCATGGTAAGCATGTCAAATTTCATCACATTTGGACAAGTGGAAGGCAGTCAATGAAAATCAGAAAGTCAAAACAATTTTGAACATGCTCAAAGAAGTCAACCAAACATGCATCAACTTAGAAAAATCATAAATCAGAGATGGTGTATGATAAATGAATGGGACTAAAACCATGGCAAAGATGAGGATGTCTAGTTATCTCATGTAAAATTTCATGTCCATCTAATAAAGTATGAGAATTTCACAAATGAAATGGGAACAAGTGTCACATGAGGTCAACATTTGACCAAGCAGGGGAGAAAATCTCAAACAATTAGGAAATGCGACAAATAATTCCAAGAAAATTCACATGTAAACTAGACATACAATAGTAGGTTCATGCAAAAAATCAGATCAATTGGAGGTCAAGAAGCATGGTATCAAAAATCATGAAGTTGGACATCAATGGTGTGACACAAATTGTCACACCCTAATTCAAAAAATCATAACTCACAAACCAGCAATGATAAATTCACAAACTCTACACCAAAATCACCATGAATGTGTCTAGTTTAAGCACAAAAAATTTCAGGGCCATTGGATAAAGTATCACCATTTCACAAATGTTTTGGCAAAGTGTACAAAAATTGGTCACATGTCACAAACCCTAGCACCATTTAAAATTCGACCATGCAAAAATTCTGGAAAATATATGACAAAAAACTAGAGATCAAGATGGACATGATGCAAAAATTCCCACTGAATTTGGAATTAAAATGAACAAGTTATGAATTTTGCAAAATTGATGATCAAATGAAATAATTATTGAAAATTAAATGGATTAATTATGGAAAAATAATGAAGCGAATGGCATTGATGTAATTATGGGAACCACTAATCCAAACGACCGCGTTTAAGCTCAGCCAGGGAAATATTTTGATTGGTGCGTGAGTGAATAGTGACCATGCAGACGTGCCAAGTGATATTCTGGGCAGAGTGATGAACAAGTTCTAGGGTTTATTCATACAGCAGCAACAATCATCTTCCCCAAATCGTGTTTGGTTCAAAATTTCCAGAAACTAAAATTGGATGCACACAAATGTTCATCTAAGCATGGCAAACAAGAATCCATCAACCATTTTCATTAAAACATTGTATATATCATGAATCGAGCACAAACATAAATCAACATCAAACTTCATTTCAATGTATCTTCATGAATATCCAACCATTTTCAAAAATAAAAACATCATGAAGCTCAGCATGGAGAGACCTTTCTAAAGCATGTATCTATTTAAAGAAACAAGGAAGTCGAAATTTTACCAAAGTTGATGAACAGTTGTGATTCGATGGTTTTCTGGCTTCCAATGGTTGAAACAGATGAACATGAAGCTTCCTACAGTTGAATGATAAAAGGAACTTGGCTCATGGATGCTTGCTTTTGCTTGAAATCCAATCTGCCATGGATGGTGTGTGAAGAAAAACAGTCGTGTGAATGGGCTTCCAGGTGGGGAATGGTGGTGAAAACAGGTTCAAAATGATGAATGGATGTTGTATCAAGCAAGGCAAGGTTCAGTTCTTTGGGAGTTTTTGACAGATTTTGGAAAAATGCCAAAATGAAGTTTTTTGAGAATGAGTGAAGTTCTGTGTTTCTTGATGGCTGCTGCTGCTACTAGGGTTCTCAAAGTGACAGAAAATGATGTTAAGATCTGCTGTTTTTGTGGTACACATCATGGTCCATGAAAATGTGGGATGTAGTTGTTGAAAAATGTACTTTTCTTCCAATTTTCAAGCAAGTTAGCATGGGTGTATGTACTTGCACGAATTTGACTTTGAACATGCTGCAAATAACATTCCAAGCAAGTTCCAATTGGCCAAAATGATGGAAAAGGTTTATTTTAAAAAGTCAAAATTTCACTTCACTTGAAATTAATTAAGGCAAGTTCAAAAATGTCATTTTGATTGGTGAAGTTTTGGTACATGAAAGTTACATTTTTGGAAAGAGGGGATCAAATGTGGTTTGTAGGAAAAAACCCCACCCAAATTGGCCAAATGGTTTGAGAGATATGGCCTTTTGAAGTTCAAGAATTTCTGAAAATGATTTGATCATAACTTGCCAACCATTCATGGGAATTGAGTGTTCTTGGACTTTTTGGAAATGGGAGAACAAGATCTTAAACTTTCATGTTGGGCAAAAATTCATTTGAAGCTTGTATCATGATGTAAGTTTGAGGATCAAGACTTTCCATTTTTGGTAAGTTTCAGTTACAGGTCCAGTTTCCATTTTTGGAAATTTCTGATCTGGCTTCAAATTCTTCCATGATGGTGTTTGGCATGATACATGAGGCTTATATGGACATGAATAAGCTCTCTCAAACCAAATCCCATCATCAAATCACTGATTAAATGGACAGTTGACCAACAGTTGACTTTTAGTGTTTCTGATTGACTGTGCATTGACTGATGACTTCTGAACATCCAATCCTTGACCAAAACACTTCAAATGGATCCCCGAGTCATGTGAACATGTTGGACCAACCCTAGGGCCTTGGCTCCTTGAGAAACACCCTTGCTTGCTTGGTTGACTGATCTCCTGATCAGTTTGACCTAATTTCTTGATTGGCTTGCACTTGAGGCAAAAAGGACAATGCAATGCTATGCAGATGGACCATGATATGCTATGACCTAATATGAGAATGTATGTACAATGATAGGTGCAAATTTGAGGTGCTACACCATGCTAACGCCATTTCGCTATGAAGTGTAACTCAATACGATGGGCCTAAAATTTCAGAACTACCAAAAGAAAATGTTATGACTACCTCGGGAGAACAAAAAGAGAACCCGTAGAACCTGAAAAACAAATAAAGAAGGATATTAAAGATAAGGAAGAAGTGAATGATAACCAACAGAATTAACCATATGTACCACCGCCATCCTACATACCACAGATTCCATATTTGCAAAGACTTAAACAGACTAAACAAGACACCCAATACAAGAAATTCACGTCGAGATACCCTTCACCGAAGCCATTAACCAAATACCATCATATGCCAAATTCCTAAAAGATATCTTAACAAACAAGCGCAAGCTTGATGATCCTAAACCTTTAGAATGCAAATTAGCCAAGAAAACAAGTGCAAGCTGAAAACAAATTAGCCAAGAAACAGAGAGATCCTGGAAGCTTTTTGATACCATGTGTTCTAGGAAGACATGTTATAGACAAAGCATTATTGGATTTTAGAGCAAGCGTAAGTTTGATTCCTTTAGCAGTTTGTGAAAGACTAGACCTAGGAGACATGCAACCAACTAAGATGTCCCTTCATTTGGATGATAAATCAGTTAAGTACCCGATATGTATATAGAAGATATCCCAATTAGAATCGGACAACTATATATCCCTACTGAATTTTTCATAATGGATATTAAGGAGGATGAAGAAATTCCTATCCTTCTAGGAAGACCATTCTTATCAACTGCTGGAGCCATGATAGATGTAAAAAGAGGAAAAATGACTTTCGAAGTAGGTGACGAGAAGGTAGAGTTTATCCTATCCAAGTTTCTGAAAGCACCCTCCATGGATGCCTCTTGTATTATGCAATTGATATCATTGATGAATGCATAAGAGAGTTGGATAAGGAAGTGCATATCAAAACAATAAAACTACCTTTGACGCCCATAATGGAAGATGATGGATTTAAGTCAGTCACACCTTACATAGACAATAGCCTTAACGAATGCTTAGAACTTACCCCTGATCATATGCCAAGCATTAAGAAACCCACAATAGAGCTTAAAGAACTTCCTAAGAACTTGAGATATGAGTATCTTGATGAAGAACTCAACCGTCTAGTTATAGTAGATGGCAATCTAAATAGTGGTGAAACCAATCAACTCTTAGAGGTCTTAAGGAGATACCTTACAACTATATGCTACACCATCTCTGATTTAAAAGGAATAAGTCCCTCTGTATGCATGCACCGAATTATGCTAGAGGAAGATTCTAAACCTTCTAGAGAGCACCAAAGAAGGATAAATCCTATAATGAGTGATGTAATCAATATGGAAGTATTAAAACTTCTAGATGCAGGAATTATCTACCAAATATCCGATAGTACATGGGTTAGTCATGTGCGTGTAGTACCAAAGAAAGGAGGTGTCACAGTCGTATAAAATGAGAAAGGAGAATCGGTAGCAAAACACATAGAAAGAGGATGGCTCATGTGCATAGATAATAGAAGGCTAAACAAAGTAACCCAAAAGGATCATTTCCCCCTTCCGTTTATTGACCAAATGCTAGAACGTTTAGCTAGACACTCTTACTTATGTTACTTAGACAGATACTCTGGATTTTTCCAAATCCCGATCCACTCAGATGACCAAGAAAAAACAACTTTCACATGTCCATATGGAACTTTCGCTTATCGACGAATGCCATTCAGACTATGTAACACTCCTGCAACCTTCCAGCGATGCATGATGTCCATATTCGCAGCCTTCCTGGATGAAATCATGGAAGCTTTCATGGATGACTTCTCAGTATACGAATCCAGTTTTAAACATTGCCTGGATAACTTAGAGAGAATTCTAGAAATATGCGTACAAGTTAATCTGGTGCTAAACTAGGAGAAATGTCATTTCATGGTGACGGAAGGAATAGTCCTAGGACACATAGTATCAAAAATGGGAATTGAGGTTGATAGATCTAAGATAGAGATAATAGAGAACCTTAAACCACCCAAAATAATTAGAGAAATCTGATGTTTCCTTGGACACGCCGGTTTTTATCGATGCTTCATTAAAGATTTCTCCAAGATAACTAAACCTTTAACCAGACTCCTAATGAAAGACGTCGAATTCACCTTTGATGAAAAAATTTTAGAGGCGGTTAATCTTCTAAAGAAAGCACTAATCTCTGCACCTATTATGCAACCTCCCGATTGGAACCAACCTTTCGAGATTATGTGTGAAGTTAGTGATTTTGCTGTAGGTGTTGTCCTAGGACAACGAAAGGATAAAAGATTACATGTGATCTACTATGCTAGCAGAACCTTAGATGAAACCCAACTAAACTACGCAAATACATATAAAGAACTCTTAGTTGTGGTATTTGCAATAGACAAATTTTGGTCCTATTTAGTTGGAGCTAAAATCATCGTATATACAAATTATGCTGCCATACAATACTTATTGAGCAAAAAGGATGCAAAACCTAGACTGCTTCGCTGGATCCTTTTATTACAAGAATTTAATTTACAAATTCGCGATAAGAAAGGGACTGACAACGCGGTAGCTGACCATCTCTCCATAGTAGAGTACCTGAAACCCGACCATATCCCTATTAATGATGACTTTGCATATGATAGACTGATAGCATTTGTCGATAATTGGATAAGTCACGAAGAAGCCTTATATGAGGTAGCGCTAAACATTGAATTTGCCTATGTAGTGACTAGTGTACCTTGGTATTCTGACTTCTTCCATTTCCTCACGGCTAATATACTACCTCAGGGATTAACGTGCCAACAGAGGAAATAAACAAATTCCATGATGTGAACCATTTCTATTGGGACGAACCCCTTCTCTTTAAGAGAGGAGAATAAGGCATTTTTCGTCGTTGTGTTCCTGGAGAGGAGGCACCAAATATCATAACTCATTTCCACTATGCTCCTTATGGAGGGCATGCCAGCACATCCAAAACACTGGAAACATATCAAGGCGCGATGAGATGCCCCTAAAAAATATTCAGAAGTAGAAATATTTGACGTTTGGGGTATCAATTTTATGGGTTCATTCCTTTCATCTATGGGAAACAAGTACATACTTGTTGTTGTCAACTATGTGTCAAAATGGATAGAGGTCATGGCCTTACCTACAAATGACGCACGAGTGGTAATTAGGATGTTTAACAACTACATATTCCCTAGGTTTGGAACACCTCTCCTAGTTATACGCGATGGTGGATCTCATTTTATTTCAAGAATTTTTGAAAAACTCTTGAATAAATATGGCGTGAGACATGGAGTAGCTACACCCAATCATCCACAAACCAATGGACAAGTAGAAATATCAAACAGTGAAATAAAATAAATTATAGAAAAAAATGTCTCACTCCCTAGGAAAGATTGGTCCTCTAGACTTCAAGACGCGTTGTGGGCTTATAGGATTGCTTATAAAATCCTTATAGGAACAACACCCTTGAATTTAGTCTATGGGAAATCATGTCACTTACCCTTTGAATTCGAACATAAAGCATATTGGACCATTAAGGCCCTAAACGTGGACTATTTAGAAGCTGGAAATAAACTACTGTTAGATATCCAGGAATTAGAGGAACTCTGATGCGATGCCTATGAAAATGCTATAATCTACAAAGAATGAACCAAAGCATGGCATGACAAGTGTATCGCAAGAAAAGAATTTTGTGTAGGAGATACACTGATTTTATTCAACTCTAGATTACACATATTTCCTGGCAAATTACGTTCCAGATGGACCAGACTGTTCAAAGTCACAAAGGTCATGCCATCTGGTGTATTTGAGATTAAAATCATGGTTTCATTGTCATTTTTTATTTTTGCATGTTTCCTTTCTTTGAATAATGGTGATTTATTTTAATCCTACTAACAAGACTAACTTTTGATTGATTACGTTACAGACCTAACTTAGACTAGTTATTCCTACTAACCATTTAGAGATGGAGGGTACAGATAACATGCGAGTTATTTTCAGAGACGGAGCTCATAAAAGACACTATGAAGTCTTGGCTATAAGAACCATTTCACCAACTTGATACCCTAACTTCCCTAGCTTAATAGCTTTAGGTCTCTGTGATAGTGTGAAGTAGATGTTTAACCAGCTCAATTAGGGTGTTTATCTATGCACAAACACCCACCTATAAGAATCTGACATTGGAATTCCTAAGCTCCTACCGAAACAACCCTAGTATAGGAATAGACCGAGTCCGGGGCTTTGCTACCTTCCGACTCTCTGGGATGGAATACCAACTCATACATAATGAGTTAGCCAGACTTTTAGCTTTTCAGTATGAACCCCAAGCCTACAGTGAAGTACCAGTAGGTGATGATATGCAATGGGAACTATATTTTTTCTGGGGTAGTATTACTGAAGATTATCCACCTGATTATGAAAGAATGAACTCCCCCCCTCTAATCCATAACCCTGCCATCAGGTATTTCCAGATTGTTGTGTCCCAAAACTTTTTTGAAAAGATAAAAATATTGGACCTGTCAGTAAAGAAGAAGTATTTCTCATATTCAGTATTTTCCAATCCCGCCCAGTACACTTTGTTGCTTTTTTGATGGCAAGTTTAGCCAAAATAGCCCCCTAGGTTGTCGAGAACATCCATGTCGGCGGTATGTTCACCCATATCGCCATAGCTTTAGGCCTTCGCAACCAAGTCGCGCATCTAGAACCTTTATGTGGTTATAACCTGATCAACATTGAACATTGCCTAAATAGAGGATTAGTGAGGTAAGAAGGACCTGATACCTATAAGATTCTAGTCCTTCGCGATCCAGTACACCAGATCACTATCCCAAACCCGAAAAGGACTAACGTACATAATTATGACAACTGGCGATACCTTTTGGGAAATCAAGAAGAGTACCACTCATCTTTTACTGAAGACGCGCCCTCATCACCTCTGGATGGACTCATTAATCCTGACCCACTTACCGCTGAACTTGCTTCCATAAAAACTGATATCTCAACTCTCAGTAACGTTCTACACCATTTTATGGATTCTATGTAGGAACAGATGGACCATGTTTATCAAGAACTCTACTCCATCCGCAGATCTTTAAGCATTGAGGACAATGCTTAGTTCTTGTGTGGGGGAGGAACTTATTTTCACCGTTATTAGATTTTCTCTACCTTTATTTCTTTGCAGTTACTTTACTCATTTCCATTATGCACCTTTGGATTTTTGCTCATTTTTCGAACCTTTAATGCATGTTTTGATTATTTCCCCTGTTTTCTAGATAAATTTGTTGTTTTTTAGCATAATTTCTTACCTTTTCTTTTCTAGTTTTAACTTGTTCATTGAGTCATTGCATGTGTTATAGAGTGTTTATGCGTGATATTTGCTGTTTATTAATTCTTCCATTTCATGAGCCATACAAAAAAAATTCTTTTTAGAAAACAAGTGTTATTTGAAATTTCAAGGCTATCAAACAAATTACTGATGGGTTATATAGAGACTTGGGAAACCCCCAAAAGATTTGTATCATCTTAACACCATAAATCTCCTAATTATAGAGATCGATTTGGATACTTGTTATGCCACGACCTTGAAATCTTGCCCCTAAATAAGTCTTTGAGTAGTTTATCCTAGCGATCAATACCATCTGAATTAACATCGAGTAAGCGGACCAATGAAAATAGGTGAATGATCCCACAGTAAAAAGAAAGAAAAGAAAAGCAAAAATCTGGAAAAGTAAGAAATAGAAAAAAAAAAAAAAAAAAAGGAATTTGCCTTCTATGTTTGGTGACCTTCACCTGGTCACTTAGCCTAACGGCTGTGAAACCTCTAAGAATATTGCATATTCATCAAAAAAATTAACATAATATGGATCATGGTCACTAACAGGCTTGTTTTCCGTGTGTGAATAGATAATGGGCTTACTGTGATTGCGCCTAAATGAAAAAGGACGAAAAATGGGATGAGTAAGTTAGGTCTGGGCATAATGACATAATGCGAATTGGTTTGTATAAGAAGGAGATTTATAACCGCAAACGTGGAATGTGTTGTTACGATACCTTTAGTTTGCAAGTTAGTACCTATCAAAATAACTTTGAGTAATTAGAGTCTTTAGCCTAGAATAGTTACAAAAGCACCACTGCTTTTCTTCATAAATGTTTGCTTGAGGACAAGCAAAGGTTCAAGTATGGGGGAGTTTGATAACACCCTAGTTATTTTGACTCATTTTGTACTTGTTTTGTTATTGTTTTACCTCCATTTCCAGTGTTATGTGGGTATTTTGTTTGCATTTTAGGTAATTTACCATATAGGAGCCATGTGCAAAGAAACGAAGCAATTCAAATGCAAAACGAAGAAAAAATGGGAAATTACACACAAGGCGGCCTACATGGCGTTCGCCATGGAGAATGCCATATGAAGAATGACGTGTCCCACTCACCAACGGGCGGATTGACCTACTCTTCCACACATTGGGAAGGTGGTGTTCGCCACCTTGGTATGGAGTTCACCATCCTTTGTGAAGGCCAGGCAGTTAGAAAATAAACTTGCTTGGTCTCTCATTCACTCCATGAACTCCTACATTCTCTCCCATGAATGAAGAAGCTTCCCACTTGATATTTTGAACTTTGGAATATTATAAATAGGCGATAAGCTTCATTTTCCAAGGCATCCAAGCTTAGTAGAATCTTAAGCACTAGAATTACCAATTAAAGTTATAAGTCGTCACATCAAGGGGTCATAGCACTAGAGAGCATTGAATTTGTACGAAGTTTGGAGCACTTTATTTTCCCGCATTTTAATCTTGCCGCCATTTATATTTCTTTATAAGTCTTTAGCAATTTATTCTGTACCAGATTCAAGCCTCCGTTTGGAGGTTTTTATTATATTTTGCATTTTATTACCGCTTTATTTATTTATTTACTCGCACTTTATTTTCCTCACCTCGCACTACTTCTTTTATTTTCAAGTCTTATTTCTCATAACGTATTGTTTTCAATTACCTTTCCGAAATGTTTACTTCTAAGTTTCCAACTTATGTTTTCATGTTTGTCATAAGCATGTCCAACTAATTTATTGGTGCTGGGATGTGAGGATCGTCACTTGACGGTACTCTAACGCTTGTTTCTTTAGGATTGCAAATGTGGGCTGTTTTGGTTTTAATACAATCTTTCTGAACTCAATCTAATCGGTCACTACGAAAGTAGAGCCGTGAAAACGCCGGGTAAGATCGAAAGCCGCCCGATATTAAAGAGTAAGATTGGTTTGTTTTTTATTAATGAATACTGCGAAAGCATTTTGTTAATTAAGTAGGAAAGCATAATATTTCTATAAGAAGGTTTCAAAACTATTTGCGGACGCGTTTATAGGTTTAGGATCCGGTTACTAGAGCGAAAGCTTAGAACCCTTTTATGTTAAATTTCCCAACCAAGATTACTTTTCAACTAAGTAAAGAGTCTGATTTCTTAAAATAGGATTTTTTACTTTAACGCATTAAGTGCCGGTCACACGTGAAGGTGGACGATATAAATTAGAGAGTCAATTTCAGTTCTGAATACGCAAAAGCTACAGTTCCTATTTAATTACATTCTTTTCAAAGTAGAATATATTGCCCCATACAACGATCAGATTTAGAAGTAATCAAGAGTACTGTTGTTTGATCAGAGCCATATCCCGATAGTATTTGCCTGAATTTATTAAAGCTATTTATTTCACCTCTCGTTTGCTTAATTCATTTGCCTTAGATAAACACCGTAGCAATAAGAAATGATAGATTGACAATTAGGTCTCTGTGGGATCGATATCTTTTAAAACTACGTGATAGACTATACACTTGCAGTTAGTTAATCTGATAGACTCATAATCTCGTGAACAGGAGTACCATGGACGTGAGGGGTGCTAATACATTCCCCTTGCGTAATCGACTTTCGAACCCAATCTAGGTGGCAAGACCAATCCATATTCGTACTCTTGCACTCCCTTGTGCATTATTTTCTCTTGAGGGTTTTATCGACTATTTTCTCTTTCCTCTCTTTTTACAAGGAAATTAAATAGAATTTGGTGGAGACTCTTCTGTTTTCTTTCGAAAATGGTCGATCCGGTTTCGCTCTTCCGATTTTAAACCTCGGGTGCGATAATGGTGATAACTGAATCAAGGAAAGGATGGAAGAAGAAATCTTAGATACGAGGATGATATTTTCCTAAATCATAGTTGAATTTGGAGAAGATGAAGACAAAGACGAAGACACTTCAAGTAATCTCAAGTTACTCCTTTAATCTTCAATTCTTTCCTCTTCTTCTTCAACTCTTCTTTAGCCTGTAGGAATTTTAATTGGATGTGGTTGCTATGCCTTTGTTTTTGCGCGTGCTTGGGAGAGGAGTAGAAGAGGTTTCAGCTCAACTGTCTAGAGCTTCAAATGTTGAAGCTCTAACAACAATGTTGAGAGGAGCGTGTGGTGAGGGTGAGGAAATTATTCAGAGTGTGTTGAGAGATTGGATGAGAGTAAGAGAGTCTTAATGATTGCAATGATTCGTGATTCCCCTGTGAAAATGATTGATGAATGAATTTATAGAGTGATTCATGTTGTAACTGAAACGGACAACTGTTAGGGTATCAGTTAGTTCTGTTAGATTTTCATGTAGAAACTTGTTAGGTGTTAGTGCTCTGTTATGAATCTCTGTTAGGTTCAATTTGAGTTAGTTCGATTTTATTAATTGTTAGTTTTTTAGTTGGAGGATAATTGAATTAGGTTAGTCTGTTAAGTTAGTTTGGATAGTAAGTTGAATTGGTAGTTAGTTGTGATGCTAGAGTGATTGTTAGTTGAACTAAGATGTTAGAATAGTTTGAACTTACAGTTGAATTTTAAATTAGAGTTTAAGTTTGTAAACTATTAAAATCTATTAGCGAATTTATGCTAGAAATTTCCAATTCAATTGTGATTTTTATATGATTAATGAATGTTTGTACTGTTACAATGAAGTTAATATGTGAGAGAGAATTGGCTGAAATGTGAATGTAGGTTTGGTTTGATTGATGTAGCATTGCGTATGTTGAATGTGTTATGAGCTTATGTTTGTATTTTTTGTTGGATTTGAATGTTAATTACTCTGTTATGTTAGTTGGAGTTAGAGTAGTTATGAGGTGTTTTGAATTCTATAAGAAACGTGTTGAAAATTTGAATTACAGTTGGTTAGGCTTTGAATGCAGTTAGTATAGTTAGGGTGGTTCTAAAATCAGTCGTAGTTTATCTGTTAAAAGATAGATTAGTGTAATATTGTTGTGAAGGATTATTTATAGTGAGTTTGAAATTGAATTAAATGCTACTTTGAGAATTAAGTTTCTGCAGTGTAACTGGTGTGTTAAAATTCTAAGTATGCTTATTGGGAAATGCATCTTAACTGTTAAGAAAATGATATAGGGTGCCATGATTTGAATGTTTAATTGTCGGTTACAAATGGTTTGTGAAATGTCTGAATTATACATATTTGAATTTTCCAAGATGTTTGTTATAGATATGTTTATTGTTGGGTTAGTTTGATGAAAATCAGTTAGTGAATGTGAGTTAAGTGTTAGCATGAGTTAATTCATATGGAAATTGGTTTAAGTTTGAATGGCGTGCATGATGCTAACATGTTGATATTGATTCTTGCAGGGCTGGTGTGCATTGATTAATTGAGCAAGACTTGGCAAGGCTTTATAGTCATGAAGGCATGAATCAAAATTGGCATGGAACATGGAGAAGTCATGGCCCAAAAACAACATAAAAAATTATGGAAGCTTTAAACAAACATGGGATGGCTCATGAATGAAGGACAAAGTAGAATTATGGTTTAGAATAGTTAGTTGACTGTGGTCAACTATTTAACCAAAAAGTCAACAGTTGACCAAAAGTCAACTCTAGGTCAAAGTGTGTAATTTTGTGTGTGAAATGTTTGAAGATTGTATAATGAAATTGGTCTCTTTTGAAAGTAAATGTGGCTTGATTCCTAAAAAACAATGATTTCCCTCCAAAATTTGCATTTGAATATTAGAATTGAATTGAACTTTGATTGTCCGTGAAATGAATTGAATCCAAAGTTTAAACATTTAAAAATGATTGAAATATTGGTTGAAAATGGAACTTGAAATTGAATCCCTTAATCACCTAAATTAAGTGTCATGCCATGATCCAAACATAATCAACAAGAGGACTAGTGTATTGAAAAAGTCTCATAAAGAGATTAAACAATCAAATGCAATCTTCCATGGTTAACCAAGTAAACACAAAAACAAATCCAATGCCAATATGCAAACCTTATGATCCATAGATGTCAAATATCAAGAATTAGGGTTTCACGAGGATTTAACCAAAGAAACAAGATTCAACACCAATTTGTTGCATCCATAATAAAAAATTTCTAGATGAACCATGATGACCATAAGTTTGTAAATTATACTTAAATAGGAAGAAACCTTTGAATTAAATGATGTTATTTGTAACTGTACATGAATGTATTATGATGGACGATTAGGGCATGTGAATATGAAGATGTAATGAGCAATAAGCCAGAAAAAATTGAAAAAGTATGGCAAATTTTGGGGTATGATAGTAAGCAAACATATAAAGGTGTCCACTACCAATTTGTTTAATGTATGGTAAGGACACTCTAAATCTCTTAGAGAATATTTTGCAAGTTTCAACAAAGAAACAATTAAAGTATCTCATCCGAATCAGGAAATGTTCGTAGGGGCATTTCAACATGGCCTAAAAGATGGGTCGTTCAATGAATCATTAGCACAAAATTCGACATCTAGCATGGATGATGTTATTACTAGAGTGGAATGCTACATCAAAGGGGGGAAAGTAACATGGAAAAGAGATCTCGAGATGCCAAAGAAAAAGTACGAGCTAAGGAAGAAAGTTCGGGCATAAGAAGGAGTACTTTAGGACTGTACTCAGGGACCGGACAAAGATGAGGCCATCTCGACGTCCTTTTGAAAAAGAGTTCGAGTACACACCATTGAATGCCAAACAAGAGAACATCTTGAAAGAAGTATATCATCTCAAATTACTTCCCATACCAAGGGCGTCCAAAAGGGGTCCATGCTGTGATGGGAAAAGACGAGAGTGCATACCACAGACTTTGGGGACATCACACAGAGAATTACCATTAGTTAAAGAAAAAATCAAGATCTTAATTCAGAGAGGACGATTGTTGTCCTATGTTAAAGACGTCGGAGGTCAACCAGGAAAGAGAAGTCCTCCCCGAGAAGACACCAGCTCGGACAACCTAACACAGAAGAAGGGGAAGAATACGAAGGAAGTCTGCGAATCCCATCACACGTTGAACACCATTGTTGAGGGATTCACAGGAGGAGGAGAAACCGGTTCATCCAGAAAAAGGTATGTTCGGACAATGATGCATGTCAGCCAGAAGCCGCCTTCAGAAGAAGAGGAAAAATCTACCATAATCAGTTTCTCTAAAAAGGATGTTGAAGGAGCATTAGCCCATGAAAATAACCCGATGGTGATCAAAGTGAAAATCCAGGACTGGAGCATGAAAAGAGTCTTAGTAGATTTGGGGAGTTCAAAAAATGTCCTGTATTGGGATGCATTCAAAGTGGTGAATTTTGATACCACCGAACTATTACCTTTTAAAGGTACTTTGGTGGGATTCTCTGGAGAGAATGTACAGGTACTAGGACATTTTCCATTGATAATAACTTTTGGCAATGGGGACAATGTGAATAGTTTCAAGGTGAGGTATTTAAATTGTCAACATTGCATCTCCCTATAATATTATTATCGGAAGACCGTCATTCAATGCTTTGGAGGAAACACAATCCACTTTATACCACACACTGAAATATCCTCTCAAAGATGGCCGAGTTGGAGTAGTAAAGAGTGACTAGGGGTTAACAAGGAAATGTTATAAAGACAGTCTGAAACTCAAAAGGAAAGCTCAAACTAATGAACCAATGAAAAATGAACATTCAGAAGTAAACCTAGTTAATATTGATCCAGGAGAGGATCCAATAGAGGATAGTCTGACGCACGTTGTGGAGATAAAGAAGACACAGATTGGAATTCAGGCACCATAGACAATTCAGGTTGACTTTAATTTGTCTTCGAAAAAGGAAGTCGAGATCATCAAGATATTAAGAGATAATATAAACATGTTTGCATGAAACTGGTTGATGCACCCGAACTTGACCCAAACATAATTTGTCGTCATCTTGCGCTTGATTCAGTAGTTTCACCATGGCTGTTTTATCAATAGGGGTTGGGAATTCAAGGTCTATTTCCTGTGGCAACAGAATAATGGAAGATCTCAATAATGGTTGTCGGTTACTTCACTAAATGGGTGGATGCGGAAGAAGTGGCATGAATCAAAGTGGAAAGAGTACGCCGAGTCTACAGGAGAAACATAATATGTCGGTTTGGCCTTCCCAGGGTTGTTGTGTCAAACAACGACACACAATTTTCTATTTCATCAGTTATAGAGTTATGTAAATATTTGGGAGTAAAAAATCAGTTTATTTTAGTGGAACACTCACAAGAAAACGGTCAGGCAGAGGCGACAAACAATATTATTTTTTTTTAGATGAAAAATAATTTGGATGAAGCCAAAGGATTATGGGTCGGGTACCTGCATGAAATTTTGTGTTCTTATCATACTACTCCCCATTAAAATACTCGGGAAACCTCTTTCGAGATGGTTTATGAAATCAGTGCAATGATGTCGTCCGAAATTAATACTCCGACTTAGAGGCGTATTGCTTTTGATGAGAACACTAACTCGAACATTTTGGATGATTCTGCAGATTTATTGGATGAAATCAGAGAAACATCCCATATAAGGGAGTTTTCAATCGAACAAAGAATTACTAGGAGGTTTAATATCAAAATAAGGAAAATGGGATTTCATAAAGGAGACCTGGTGGTGAAGAGGGTGATTGATCCTAAGAAGAAAGGAAAGCTAGCTCCAAATTGGAAGGACCTTTCCGTATCTGACAGAGGTTGAATATTGGGGCTTACAATTTAGAAAGATTTGAAGGTGTTGAAATACCTAGGACCTGGAATTTAACTAGTCTTAAGTTTTATCTTAGCTAGACTATGCAATAAATATCATAAATAAAAATTATGGGAATGCATTCTTTTCCCTTGTAAGGGCAAGAGATTTTGATGAGGCACCCATAGTTAAAACAAATGTATTGTGTAAAGTAGGTAAAGCGGTCCTAGGACTAGTTCCTAACTGAAGTCCAAGCAACATAAAGCCTTTGGCATAATCGGCTATGGTCGGGTAATGTTTAATAAAACCTCTAGCCTAACTGAAGTCCAAGAAACTTGAAGCCTCTGGCATAATCAGTTGTGGCTAGGTAAAATTTAATAAAACCTGAGGCCTAACTGAAGTCCAAGAAACTTGAAGCCTCTAGAATAATCGGTTGCGACCGGCTAATGTTTAATAAAACCTCAAGCCTAATTTAAGTCCAAGCAACTTGAAGCCTCTTCAAAATCGGCTGCGGTCGGGCAACGTTGGTAAAACCGTTGGCCTAACTGATGTCCAGAAACCCCTGGCGAAATTGGATCTGATGATCGCTCGACTGGGTGAGTCGAGAATGGGATACAAACTGCAAGTGCACAGTTCTATCGCGTAGTTTTAAAAGATATCGATCCCACAGGGACTTATGAATCGATGTACCGTTATCTAAAGTTACTACGTAAATCTAAGGTGAAAATGTTTGATTGTTTGGGGAAAAACTAAAAACTAAACTAATATCTAGGTTGAATATCAATAAAACGGATATCGGTATGTAGTTCGTCAAAACTAGGGAATCAATTCCTTATCGGTCTCTCGGTTTTAAAATAAATCGTTTCGATTAACTTTATTGGTTAAAGGTTTTATCTCAAACTCTCGCTCTGTTGAAGAAACCATGATCTTATATTAATGTAGCTGTCACTTATAATTAAGTCAAAAATCATATTTTGAAAACAATAAAGTTGCAGAAACTCTTTTTAAGAAAATACTGACCGTTTTAAACACCCTTATCTCAAACTCTCGCTCTGTTGACTTAGGTTATACAATTAAATCTAAATGCTTAACTCTCGTCCTCACATTCAATCTTTAAAAATACTTTTTGGAAAAAAGTCAGAATTTAATTAATTCTAAAACTTGCTCTCGCCCTGAGATAGACTTAATGACTAACTTACACTGTCCAGTTAAAACCTCAAACTCTCGCTCTGTTGGTTTCAACTTCTTTATGCCTTTTACTTTTGTAAAAAATCTTGTTATTAAACCTGTAAGTTAAGACCATAAAAAGATTGATTCTAATTTTAAGTTTGAATAGACCGACTTAGTCTTGACCCCTTATTCTGCTTACTTTACATACCGATACCTAGGCAAATTAGCCAGACATGCTAAATAAATAAGAATTTATATCATGCATAAACAGACTCATTCCAGGCAGGCAATATGAATAAACAATAGGATAAAACATAAAAATTTAAATAACAGTTAAAGAACCTGAATGCGTAATACAATGGTCTTGAACACTCCACCACAAGCCGGTAGGATTTGTTCTTCGATTCTTCAATTAAACAGTAAATTAAATCAAGGAAATAAAAACTCGAATATAACGTAAGGTTAAATCCGGTATAAAGTTGCACAGTAGTTTCCGGTGTAGAAACTACTACGCGAAAAATATCTAAAAGCTAAGAACGGGGGGAAATAAATTGCAAGGGAAAAAAAAGAAAATAAAGCTTGCAAAATAAAATAAATAAAGTGAACGATGCTGGAAAGGAAGAAAAATAGGCAAAGGCGTGAAAAGTAAATTTGGCAGAGCTTCCGCAAAACTGAGCGTGCAAAAACTGTGTGTTCTTTTGGTTTGTGAGATGGCTATTTATAATAGCCTTGGTAACTGCATTCCGTTTCTCCCATTCTTCAGCGTGGCTATATCCACGGCGTGCATATAGGAGACCAACTCCTTAACGTTATTCTTCAAGTCTTTCTGAGGGCGATACTTGCGCCAAAAAGGTAGTGGAGTTGTGTGACGCTCGTCACGCTATGTGTGACGTCCGTCACAAGTCTGTTTTGCGTGACGCTCGTCACGCACCCTGTGACGTCCGTCACAGGCACAGCGTTGATGACTTGTGCGCTTTGGGCTGGGCTTTGGCATTTGGTCATTTGTTTCCTTTTTATTGCTTTTTACACCTCTTTTCTCCCCTTTTTCACTTTTGCTTCAAAATGGGTACCTGATGTAAAATAGAAAAGAAATACTGCATAATATCTGATAAAATGGGATAAATTAAAGTAAATGATAATATAATCTAATTAAATTAAGTCTTAAAATGTGATATAATTTCGTGTTATCAAACTCCCCCATACTTAAATCTTTGCTTGTCCTCAAGCAAAATTCAGTATAGAACTTGTTAAAAGTTTTAGCCTGATGGAATTTTAAAGCGCACATCAATTCGTACTAGGTTGCCAATGGATTTTTGTTTAGGAGGACTTGAGTTTAATCTTGACATCAACAACTACCTTTACAACTTAGATAACCCTACCTTATGTCAATCAGTTCAAGTGCCCTATGATAGCTATCCTGGTTCCTTTAGTCTTATTTTACCCGTTTTCATTCTAGCGAAATCACATTAAGCCCTTTATCTTTTCGCGCACATAGTGGAGTAACCGGTTAGTGATTATGATCCGCATTTAGCTAGAAGTTCTGGTACATAAGTCGGATAACTTCATTATTCAGTCCATTGCAAATTGCGGGGGATCGAACCGTAGTCCGCCCTACCAAGTTCAGTACCAGATTCCTACTGAACCAATTCATAATGGATCTTTCGTATTGTGCTTTTACATGATCTGCAACCTTTAGATTAAATGATCCGGTAAGGATCACCTAATTTGATTAGTGCATTTCTTGATATATTTATGTATCTCAGGTTACTTTGGGGATCATTCACTTATATTCATCGGCTCTCCACGTAGTTTGCTATTAAGATGGTGCTGACTTCTGTATAAACTACTTGGGGTTACCATAGAACTAAAAGTTCAAGGAGTTCGGTATAATAGGTACTTATCCCGATCTAACATATTGAGGTTCTCAGAGCGTTGTTATGGTAATGATTTTGTTTTGATTTCACTCAAATTTTATAAAGTAAGCAACCTTTATACTTATTGGGTGTGTTAAAATTTTTTGTTATGGCTCAAGAAAATTGAGGGAAATAGATAATAGAAAATTTTTCACATTCAGGACTTAACTTAAAAAATATATATATATATATATATATATTTTTTTTATAGGGAAATAACAATAAATAACAATGAAAAGGGAGAGTACATACTTGAAACAAAGATGAGAATGGAAAGAATAATGTTTCCCCCCCATACTTAAACTAAACATTGTCCTCAATGTTTTAAGGGAAAGAAATACAAGATGGAAAGGAAAAAGAAAATAACAACTAAGGTTGCCTTCCACCTCTGGTTCTTGGTCCTGGTGATCTTTGACGTATGTCTAAGCTGTCGAATCTGCTAAACAACTCAGTAAACCGCTGGTCGGTTATGGCCTTCCGAGCATCCTGTTGCTGTTGCATTTGACGCATCATCTGCATCATCTCTGTATTCTGTGCCTGCATTCCATCGATAGCATCCATAATGTCATCGTTGGTCGCAGGCCTTCGTCGTCGACGACGTTGGGAGGATGGGCCGGCTGCATTACTGGAAGGGTTTAGCGGGACTGATTGTTGTGTTGGCGGATGATCACCTTGTTCCATTTCTGCAAACTCATTTGTTTGCTGGTTTGTTTGTGAAGGCTCGGTGGTTTCAGGAGCGCTAAGATCGTAGAGGTGGCGGTTCGGGATTGTGACATCGGTTAGGGTGGTATTGGGTAGCACAACACTTGGGACTGCTTGGTTGTTCACCATAAGATAGTATCCTCCGCCTACTCTGTTTTTAATCAGGCGGCTGGAGCGACAATAGCTGATATCCATAGACAGGGGTGGTAGGGATTCTAAAGTTTGGAGTTTATCCCCTAGGTTCAGGCCAAGTGCTATGGAGGTTATTAATCCACCAATTATGAATGGTTGCCGGCCTCTAGCACATAAGGTGCGGATATGATGAAAGAGAAAAGAGGCGGCGTTTACCTTAGTATCCGATTCGAAAACGCACTGGAGGAAAAAGAGTTCTTTTGAGTTGACCTTACTGTTGTTTGGTCTTCCAAAGAGTGTGTTTTGCAGGATACGGAGAAAATAACGGATGGTGGGGTTATGGATGTGGGAGAGAAGGAGTTCTTCCCAGTTGTAGGTATTTATACCGGAAATTTTCTTAAAAGGTCGAAAACTAGAACTGTGTTCCAGTTTGAGGTTGGAGGGATTCTGGCATGCAGCAGACCTTCTGTGGGAAATTGTAGCATGGCACTCAATTGGCGTTGGGTTAGAGAGTACTCGGTGTTAAACATACGGAAGGTTGCTGTACCGGTTAGAAATTCACCTTCACCGGCGGGAGTGGTGTAGTCGTAAGAACTTAGGAATTCTAAGGTTAGGGAAGGATAGGTGGGTTGGTTATGGGTGCAAAGGAAGGTTAAATCGGCTCTACGGAGCATCCACTCGATACCTTGGAGTAAGCCCAATTGTTGTAAACAAGTTAAATCGGGGTACCTGGTGGAAGCGACGCCTCGCTGTTGGAAGCGCTCGAATTGCTCCTGCTGATAGTTGTCATCTCCGGATCGGAAGATGATATCTCCGAAATTTTGATTTCCCGCCATTGTGATGAATTTTTGAATGAGTGATTTGGAAAGAAAAAAGAAATGTATTTGATATGAGAGAATTGTTTTGTGGTGAATGAAGGAAGTTTTGGAGGGTATTTATAGGAGAAGGATTGGAAGGTAGAAAGGAAAAGTGGTTGAAAAGTAATTAAGTGTGGTAAATGAAAAATGAATGGGGAATGTAAAAAGGTAGGGGTGTAACGTTCGTCTCCAACGGCTCCCTAACGTTCACATGTCTGAGAGGCGTTACGCTCGTCACAAGGCTGTGACGCTCGTAACAGGCACTAAGTGTGCCGTCCGTTATGGGTGGTGTGACGCTCGTCACACTTCCTTTTTGGAAAGGCTTAGTAGCGCTTCACAGAATCACTTTGGTAGCGTATTTTAATGTTTTATTTAGCTTATGGTTATATTAAGTCTGCAATTTTAATGCACTGGGCATGTTACTTGCTTTGTATAATAATAATAAGTAACAACAGTAGAACGTAACAGGCATTTGCATAATAAAATTAACTAAACAGCTTCAATAAAAAGGAGATCATAATGTATTACAGGAAGGGAAAATAATGAAATGAAATAGAAATAATCATGAATTCAAACAACATTAATGAAAAAAATCTAGCCTAAAACTAAATAACTTAGAAAGGAAAAAATACTTAAATTCCATCTATCTTCGGATCTCTGGCCGGAGGAGTAAAAGAGTTAACATGATGCCGTAACATACGTAACTGACTTGCCGTGCTGCTCATGTGTTCTAGGACTGCAAGTCTCAAGCTGTGGAAATCTTCCCTGAGGGCGTTTTGTTCTGACATCAAAGCTTCAATGACGGTTTTAATATCTGTTCCTGGCATATGATGTCGGAGATCAGGCATGGCTGATTCTTCGGTCAGGACAGGCTGAGGAGGAGGATCAATATCATGGTAGCCGGATGGAGTCTGAGGGTCAGATTCAGCAAGAGAGATATGGTCAACATAGTGCTCATAGTCATCACAAATCTCATAATCCTGGATGGATTCAGTGGATCCATCAGGAGTTGGGGTTTCATTCAGGTTATAGAGCCAGTTCCTTTGGTTATGAACACTAGTCCTAGGATCGGGCAGGGTGAATAGGCAGAGAACCTGGTTATCAATAACAAGCTCAAACTCATCAGACCCTATGTTTGCTATAAACATAGTGTTGAAGAGGAAAGGTATACTCATAGTGGTAATGCCACAAAAAGGGTTCAGGTCAAGCATAGGCTGACGTAATCCAATAGCATTACCTATCATAGTTATCAGGCCGCCTATTCTAATGGGTGCTCTCTCATCATGGATAAGGTGGTCCAAATTAGCTAACATAAAAGTAGCACCGTTTACTGGACGGTTCTGGGAAGCACAAAATATGATGAAGAGTTCATCACGTGAAACTGAAGTACTATTTGGCTTCTTCCCAAATAAAGTGTGGGTCAGGATCTTATGGAAATAGCGAAAAGCCGGGTTATGTATGTTTCCAGAGAGAAACTCATGTTCTTCGGGCTCATCATTTCCAGTCAGCTTACCCCAAAAGTGTTCAAGCTCTCTATATTCAAAAAGTTCTTCCTGGCTTATAGTGAATGTATCAAAGGAGGTAGGAAAACCCAAAAGGTTGGTGAAGTCTCTAATATTAAATTGGTACTCCATATTGAACATTCTGAACTGGATAAAACCTCTGGTAATTCCTTTTCCATGGCTAGGTAGATAGATTAATGAACTAAGGAATTCTAGTGTGAGCCTCCGGTAGGTGGTGAAAGGTCTCAGGATAGGGGAGGTCTCCCATCCTATCTGATTCAGCAAAAACAGGACACTCTGTCTCAGTCCAAGGGCAGTCATAGCCCAATCATCAGCATATAAACTAGGTAGCATCTCTCTAGTGGCTAGTTCTTCAAACCTTCGTTTCTGAGCCATTCCTCTGAACTTGATACCCATACGGTCAAAATGTCCCATCTGGTTAGTGTTAACTAGAGAAAAGAAAACATGAGTTTAAGTCAGGATTTGGCCAAATGCCGAAAGAAGAAAAGAATTATTATTATTATATATAGATATATTTTTTTCTTTTTGAATAAATCAATAATGAATACTAAATAGAAATTAAAAGAATAATTAAGAGAAAAATAGAGAAATGATAATAATAATAGAATAATAAAATAGCAGATTAATTTGTGGGTTGTCTCCCACTAAGCGCTTTGTTTAAATGTCGCAAGCTCGACAAAGAAATTGTTAAATATTGTCTATGAGTCCTGGGGGCGTTTCGTCTAAGTGTAGAATTTGCGAATCCTCGTTGGTTTCCGCATAGTGATAATGTTTCAGACGTTGCCCGTTTACGGTGAACGGTTCTGTAGATTGTCCTTTTATTTCTACCGCTCCACTGGGAAAGATTTTAGTGATATGGAAAGGTCCTGACCATCTGGATCGTAGTTTTCCCGGGAATAATTTTAGTCTGGAGTTAAATAAGAGTACTGCGTCGCCTTGCTTGAAGATTTTCCTTGATATACGCTTATCATGCCATTGTTTTGTTCTTTCTTTATAGATTTTGGCATTTTCATAGGCGTCTCTTCTGAGTTCCTCTAATTCGTTTATGTCAAGGATTCTCTTTTCACCGGCGGCTTTATAATTCAAATTTAAATTTCTAATAGCCCAATAGGCTTTGTGTTCTAATTCTACCGGGAGGTGACAGGATTTTCCATAAATGAGCTTAAATGGGGTCGTCCCTATGGGAGTTTTATAAGCAGTTCGGTATGCCCATAAAGCTTCTGGTAATTTCAATGACCAATCTTTCCTTGAAGTGGCGACCGTTTTTTCTAGTATTTGCTTGATTTCTCTGTTAGATACTTCCACTTGTCCACTGGTTTGAGGGTGGTAAGGTGTTGCTATCCTATGTCTCGCTCCATATTTAAGTAGTAGTTTTTCGAGTACCTTGGATATAAAGTGCGATCCACCATCACTGACTACTATCCTTGGGATGCCAAATCTCGGAAATATTATATTTTTAAAGAGTCTAGTTACTACTCGGGTGTCATTAGTTGGGGAAGCTATAGCTTCGATCCACTTTGATACGTAGTCAACCGCCACGAGTATGTATTTGTTTCCGAAGGAGGATGGAAATGGTCCCATGAAGTCTATTCCCCACACGTCAAAAATCTCTACTTCCAAAATACCTTTTTGTGGCATCTCGTCACGTCTAGATATGTTTCCCGTGCGTTGACATCTGTCACACTCCTTAATAGCCGCATGTACGTCCTTCCATATAGTTGGCCAATAAAAGCCAGCTTGTAGGATTTTAGCGCAGGTCTTGGATGTACTTGTGTGTCCACCATAAGGCGCAGAGTGACAGTGTTGGATTATATTTTCTACCTCTTCTTCGGGTACACATCGACGGAAAATACCATCGGGACCTCTTTTGAAAAGTAAGGGATCATCCCAGTAATAGTGTTTTATGTCGTGGAAGAATCTTTTCTTCTGCTGGTAAGATAAAGTAGATGGAACTATTCCGGCAGCTAAATAATTGACTAGATCAGCGTACCATGGTATGACAGATATAGCTAAGGTGGTTTCTACTTGCATGTCGGAGTTGTTCTCTTCCAAAGTAGCTATGAGTTTGTCATACGAGAAATCATCATTAATGGATGTTCTTTCTGGTTCAAGGTTCTCAAGTCTAGAGAGGTGGTCTGCTACTACGTTCTCAGTTCCTTTCTTGTCCTTGATTTCTAAGTCGAATTCTTGTAGTAACAAGATCCATCTTAGGAGTCTAGGTTTAGCATCCTTTTTTGTTAGAAGGTACCTGATAGCAGCGTGATCAGTGTAAACTATTATTTTGGCTCCTACCAAGTAAGAACGAAATTTATCTAGCGCAAATACCACTGCTAGGAGTTCTTTCTCGGTTGTGGCATAATTCATCTGTGCTTCATCCAGGGTTCTGCTTGCGTAATATATAACATGGAGCTTTTTATCCTTTCTTTGTCCTAAAACAGCACCTACAGCATAATCACTGGCATCGCACATTATTTCGAATGGTTCATTCCAGTCTGGTGTCTGCATTATGGGTGCGGAGATCAATGCTTGTTTAAGAGTTTGAAATGCTTTTAAACAGTTGTCGTCGAATATGAATTCAGCATCTTTCATTAATAGTCCGGTTAAGGGTTTAGTTATCTTAGAGAAGTCTTTGATGAATCGTCGGTAAAAACCGGCGTGTCCTAAAAAGCTTCGTACTTCTCTCACGGTTCTTGGGGGTTGAAGATTTTCGATTACCTCTATTTTGGCTTTGTCTACATCAATTCCTCTGTTCGAGATGATGTGTCCTAAAACAATGCCTTCTTGTACCATAAAATGGCACTTTTCCCAATTAAGTACTAAGTTTACTTTTACACATCGTTCAAGAACTCTTTCCAGGTTTTCAAGGCATTCTTCGAAACTTTGTCCGTATACAGAAAAGTCATCCATGAATACTTCCATGATGTTTTCGAGAAAGTCGGCGAAAATCGCCATCATGCATCTTTGAAAAGTTGCAGGGGCATTGCACAGACCAAACGGCATTCGTCTATACGCGAAGGTACCAAAAGGGCATGTGAATGTTGTCTTTTCTTGGTCATCAGGGTGAATTGGTATTTGAAAGAAGCCTGAATAACCGTCTAAATAACAGAAATGTGAATGTTTAGCTAATCGTTCTAACATTTGGTCAATGAATGGTAAAGGGAAATGATCTTTTCGGGTTGCTTTGTTTAGTTTCCTATAATCAATGCACATTCTCCATCCCGATTCGATTCGTTTAGTTATAGTTTCTCCTTTTTCGTTTTCAATAACGGTTATGCCTCCTTTCTTTGGTACAACGTGTACAGGACTAACCCATTTGCTATCAGATATAGGATATATAATACCTGCTTCTAATAACTTGGTTATTTCTTTCTTTACTACCTCACTTAGGATCGGATTTAGTCTTCTCTGGTGTTCCCTAGAGGTTTTACCGTCTTCTTCTAACATGATGCGGTGCATACAAATAGAAGGGCTTATTCCTTTAAGATCGGTTATGTGGTATCCTAGTGCGGTTGGATATTTTCTTAAGACATGTAGGAGTTTTTCTGTTTCGAGTCTTCCTAGATCTGCATTGACTATTACAGGTCGTTCAAGTTCTAAGTCTAGGAATTCATATCTCAGATTTTTGGGAAGTGTTTTCAAATCAGGGGTTGGTTTGTTAAGACACTGCGTAGGATCTGGTGTTATTGCTAAGCATTGTTTAGATTTGTCTTCTAAAAGATAGTCTGATGATTTGTCTTCTCCTGACTCTGCTTCTTTTATGCATTCATCGATGATATCCATGAAGTAACATGTATCTTCTATTGCAGGTGCTTTCAAGAATTGGGAAAGAATGAATTCAATTTTCTCTTCACCTACTTCGAAGGTGAGTCTTCCTCGTTTTACGTCTATGATTGCACCGGCAGTTGCTAAGAATGGTCTTCCTAGTATAATAGGTGTAGTATCATCTTCTCTAATGTCCATAATTGTGAAGTCAGTGGGAATGTAAAACTGACCTATGCGTACGGGAACGTTTTCAAGGATTCCTACAGGATATTTGATGGAACGATCCGCTAGTTGTACAGACATCTTGGTCGGTCTTAATTCTCCCATTTCCAGTCTCTTACATATGGATAAAGGCATAACGCTAATTCCGGCTCCTAAATCGCATAAGGCTTTGTCGATGACAAATTTTCCTATGTGACAGGGTATAGAGAAGCTACCTGGATCCTTGAGTTTAGGAGGCATGTTTTGGATTATAGCGCTACATTCGGCAGGGAGTGTAACAGTTTCGCTATCCTCAAGTTTCCTTTTATTAGAAAGAATTTCTTTTAAGAATTTAGCATATGAGGGCATCTGCGTAATAGCTTCGGTAAATGGAATTGTAACGTTTAATTGTTTAAGGAGATCGACAAATTTTCTAAATTGGCCTACATCTTTGGTTTTAACAAGCCTTTGAGGGTAAGGTATAGGTGGTTTGTAAGGTGGTGGAGGTACATAAGGTTCCTTCTTTTCTAGGGTATCCTTATTACTCTCTTCCTTTTCCTTAGGTTCACTTTCCTCATTAGATTTCTTAGGGTTTTGGTTTTCTATCCTTGGATCAGACGGTCCTTCCACTTCCGTTCCACTTCTTAATATAATTGCATGAGCTTGGCTTCTCGGATTAGGTTGGGGCTGTCCAGGGAATGTACCAGTTGGTGCAGCAGTAGGTGCTTGTTGTTGAGCTACTTGAGATATTTGTGTTTCCAGCATTTTGTTATGGGTAGCCAAGGCATCTACTTTGCTTGCGAGTTGTTTAAGTTGTTCGCCAGTGTGTATGTTCTGGTTTAAGAAATCTTTATTGGTTTGTTGTTGGGAAGCTATAAAGTTTTCCATCATGATTTCCAAGTTGGATTTTCTAGGGGTATTATTGTTAGGATTTGGTTTCTGATATCCCGGAGGTATAGATGGGGTTTGATTCGGAGACTGTCCGGGTGCGTATAAAGCATTATTACTCTTATATGAAAAGTTTGGATGGTTCTTCCAATTTGGGTTATAGGTATTCGAATAGGGGCTTCCTTGAGCATAGTTTACCTGCTCTGTTTGGATTCCAGTCAAGAGTTGACATTCCGCAGGAGTGTGGCCTTGGATTCCACAGACCTCGCAATTCTGAGTTATAGCAACCACGGCGGTTGGTGGTGATACGTTTAAACTTTCAATTTTCTGGACCAAAGCGTCCACTTTTGCATTAACGTGATCAAGGTTACTTATCTCGTACATGCCAGTTTTCGGTTGAGGTTTTTCCACTGTTGTTCGTTCGGTTCCCCACTGATAGTGGTTTTGGGCCATGCTCTCGATAAGCTGGTAAGCATCAGCATAAGGTTTGTTCATTAGTGCACCACCTGCAGCGGCGTCTATTGTTAACCTTGTATTGTATAAGAGACCATTATAAAATGTGTGAATTACTAACCAGTCTTCCAAACCATGGTGTGGGCAAAGTCTCATCATGTCTTTGTATCTTTCCCATGCTTCGAAAAGAGACTCGTTGTCTTTCTGTTTAAATCCGTTTATCTGGGCTCTTAACATAGCTGTTTTGCTTGGCGGAAAATATCGGGCAAGAAAAACTTTCTTCAACTCGTTCCATGTGGTGACTGAGTTGGAAGGGAGAGATTGAAGCCATCTTCTAGCGCTATCTCTTAATGAGAAAGGAAAAAGACGAAGTCGAATTGCCTCTGAAGTGACACCATTAGCTTTAACAGTATCAGCATATTGAACAAATACGGATAAATGAAGGTTTGGATCTTCGGTAAGATTTCCAGAGAATTGGTTCTGTTGCACAGCCTGCAACAGCGAAGGTTTAAGTTCAAAGTTGTTTGCTTCGATTGCGGGCGGAGCAATACTTGAATGCGGTTCATCTTGCGATGGAGCGGCGTAATCTCTAAGAGCACGAGCTGGTTCTGCCATCTCGGTTAAAGAAGGAAAAATGTTTTTGATATCAGGAAGGTTTATAGGAGGGAGATTGTTTTCAGCACGATATTCCCGAATTCGTCGTAAGACTCGGAGATATAGTTCGATATCGTTGATTCGTAAATAGAGCGGTTCGCCTTGAGAGCGAGTGCGTGGCATACAAATCAACGAAAGAAAGAATAGAAGGAAAAAAAGAAACCTTAGTCTCTACAGCGTAACGGAAGAGTTACGATATCGATTAAATAAAAGTCCCCGGCAACGGCGCCAAAAACTTGATCGCTCGACTGGGTGAGTCGAGAATGGGATACAAACTGCAAGTGCACAGTTCTATCGCGTAGTTTTAAAAGATATCGATCCCACAGGGACTTATGAATCGATGTACCGTTATCTAAAGTTACTACGTAAATCTAAGGTGAAAATGTTTGATTGTTTGGGGAAAAACTAAAAACTAAACTAATATCTAGGTTGAATATCAATAAAACGGATATCGGTATGTAGTTCGTCAAAACTAGGGAATCAATTCCTTATCGGTCTCTCGGTTTTAAAATAAATCGTTTCGATTAACTTTATTGGTTAAAGGTTTTATCTCAAACTCTCGCTCTGTTGAAGAAACCATGATCTTATATTAATGTAGCTGTCACTTATAATTAAGTCAAAAATCATATTTTGAAAACAATAAAGTTGCAGAAACTCTTTTTAAGAAAATACTGACCGTTTTAAACACCCTTATCTCAAACTCTCGCTCTGTTGACTTAGGTTATACAATTAAATCTAAATGCTTAACTCTCGTCCTCACATTCAATCTTTAAAAATACTTTTTGGAAAAAAGTCAGAATTTAATTAATTCTAAAACTTGCTCTCGCCCTGAGATAGACTTAATGACTAACTTACACTGTCCAGTTAAAACCTCAAACTCTCGCTCTGTTGGTTTCAACTTCTTTATGCCTTTTACTTTTGTAAAAAATCTTGTTATTAAACCTGTAAGTTAAGACCATAAAAAGATTGATTCTAATTTTAAGTTTGAATAGACCGACTTAGTCTTGACCCCTTATTCTGCTTACTTTACATACCGATACCTAGGCAAATTAGCCAGACATGCTAAATAAATAAGAATTTATATCATGCATAAACAGACTCATTCCAGGCAGGCAATATGAATAAACAATAGGATAAAACATAAAAATTTAAATAACAGTTAAAGAACCTGAATGCGTAATACAATGGTCTTGAACACTCCACCACAAGCCGGTAGGATTTGTTCTTCGATTCTTCAATTAAACAGTAAATTAAATCAAGGAAATAAAAACTCGAATATAACGTAAGGTTAAATCCGGTATAAAGTTGCACAGTAGTTTCCGGTGTAGAAACTACTACGCGAAAAATATCTAAAAGCTAAGAACGGGGGGAAATAAATTGCAAGGGAAAAAAAAGAAAATAAAGCTTGCAAAATAAAATAAATAAAGTGAACGATGCTGGAAAGGAAGAAAAATAGGCAAAGGCGTGAAAAGTAAATTTGGCAGAGCTTCCGCAAAACTGAGCGTGCAAAAACTGTGTGTTCTTTTGGTTTGTGAGATGGCTATTTATAATAGCCTTGGTAACTGCATTCCGTTTCTCCCATTCTTCAGCGTGGCTATATCCACGGCGTGCATATAGGAGACCAACTCCTTAACGTTATTCTTCAAGTCTTTCTGAGGGCGATACTTGCGCCAAAAAGGTAGTGGAGTTGTGTGACGCTCGTCACGCTATGTGTGACGTCCGTCACAAGTCTGTTTTGCGTGACGCTCGTCACGCACCCTGTGACGTCCGTCACAGGCACAGCGTTGATGACTTGTGCGCTTTGGGCTGGGCTTTGGCATTTGGTCATTTGTTTCCTTTTTATTGCTTTTTACACCTCTTTTCTCCCCTTTTTCACTTTTGCTTCAAAATGGGTACCTGATGTAAAATAGAAAAGAAATACTGCATAATATCTGATAAAATGGGATAAATTAAAGTAAATGATAATATAATCTAATTAAATTAAGTCTTAAAATGTGATATAATTTCGTGTTATCATCTGACTAAACTATAAAGAAGAACCCTTGGTCGGAAAATGCTTATCTTGACTGGGGTCTTAGATTTCTTAATTAAACAAAGTTCTATAAATGTTTCGAACTACATTATCCACGTAACCTTGCCTCGTTGAGATACACGGGCCCGTTATATTTAAAGTTTTGTTTTTAGAACTTGGGGCTTCTATAAGGAAACACTTCAAAAAACAAATTATACAAATAAAAGTTATAAAAAGGAGACGACCAATAGCACGAAACCTGACACGAGATTTTCGTAGATGTTACGGATCACAGCAGGATCTACGTACAAAACAGAAAGGAAAAATGGATAACATCCTGAGAAACATTAAAAACTTCACCCTAAGGGATGACTAACAAAAACGGGAATAGAAACGAGATTATTCATTCTTATCCTTACTAGCGACTTCGAGGTTAGTGTCATCAGCACAATCATCCCGGGTTAGGTCATCAGCGGGGGAAGGCTCGGTTTCTTCCATATCCATGAGGTGGCTATCCACCACAACTTTGAAAAAATCTATCTTGGACAAATCAAGCCCAGAGTGGAGGCACAAGACTTGAGCCTTTTCCCTGTCAAAAGCATCATCACATGCAACAAGAATGTCAATTTGAGCCTTCTACAAGGCTTTCTACAGTTGGTCATTCAATTCCCGAGTTGATTTTATCTCCTCGAATTGTTTGGTGACAGTGGACTGAAATTCTCTATTCTTAGCCTCTGAGTTTTCCCTTTTTGTATTCTCTCCTAAAAAATGTCCCTCTAGGTCAGATATCTTATTCGTCTGTGCCTTCTGTTCTTCCTTCAGCCAACTAATCTAGTGGTTGAGCTTGATCTCATTCTTCTCATAATCGTCACCGAATTCAAACAAACCTCGGATCAAGACAACACATCTCATCAGATAAGAATTGATGTTTTGGGTCATTTTTTGCTGACCTATTGTCTTCACATTGTTCATGTCTTTCATGGCATTCAGATGGTCGTAGAGGAATTTCAATTCGTCAAAGGTGTTACCCCATAATTTAAACTCATTGGATGGTTTGATTTGGTCGCTTCCACCAACCTCGTGCATTAAAGAGGAGATTTCCTAATCGGATCTGTAAATCTCATAACTCATCAATGTTTTCATCTTCTTTGGGAACTGGGGCACGAGTCCACTAGAGGTGGGATGGTTGAAACTGGGGGCTTAGAAACGCTTGGGGCTATCTTACTTGGTTCTACATTTCTCTTCTTTAATGTTCGGGTTTCTAAACCGGATACGTCCGATTTAGACGTGAATTGGCCGACTCTTCTTCTCGTCGCTCGAGCTCCTAGCATCATCATTTTCTACTCTTTAACAGACAAGTCAATCACTTTTTCTGCAAAAAGGGCAGGAAAAGAGTTAGGAAAATAAAACAAAGTGCAACGAATAATGCAAAATAAAAATAGATGAATATCATCAAAAAAATGAAGGACTTGTTCCTTGGGTAAAGGCAATAGATCCTAAACCTTCATCATGCGAAAGGAATCTAATATGGCTAAAGACTTGATTTCTAGAGCATTTAGCTTATCAAAATCAAATATGGATACCGAAAGTGGGTTTCCAGTCTAATAGATAGGAAAGCGGTGGGACCCATCTAATGCGTATGACACTTGAGGACATATCGGGCCACATTTAACTCAGAGAAACCAGTCTTTAAAGTCTTTATAATTGGTAGTGTAAACTTGAAGAAAACTCTTGCCGGAAAGACCACTAATTGTGACCTAACCACCCTTTTCAACACCCTTGATTTCAATAAAAAATAAGAGAAAAACAAGCCTATGATGGGCTCTATGTTTACGGCCTCACAGGCTATTTCGAAAGCCTTGATAAACCCTCTGTTGTTGGGGCGGAGTTGGGAAGGGGCAGTGTTTAAGGTTCTTAACAGGTCGGATTCAAAATTTATAAAAGGTAAATGGATTTTAAAATCCTCCAATACACCAACATAGAAGTGGAAATACTCATCTTTGACTCCTTTAGGACGAACTCTACAAACATGTTCCCCTGGGATGAATGATTCTAATATAACATCATCCTCATTTCAGGTAGAGGAGATGTTCTTCAAAGATTGAAGCTTAGTGATCTCTACTTCATCAATGGAACTATGATCATAGCTCATCACCTCTGGGTCAAAGGAGTTGGTAATCTCCATCAAGTCTTCTACTGATGAACCTGATGAAGAAGATTTTGAATCAGTATCTCTTAAAGAGACATCATTATTATCATAAAAATCCTTTAGAATACAATCAAATTCAGCTTGACCTCAGGCATCCTTACATTCTATCATGTGTAACTCCCACAGATTTTTCTTTTCTTGGATAATTAGGGTTTTAAATGCATTTTCATCATCATCACATTCATGTACAAAGAGATAAAAGAAAAAGTACCTGAGATTGAAGAACAATTAGAAGTTGAGAAATCGTCTTGAAAGAGTAATAAATTACTTAAGTGGAAGATTAGCAAGAAGAAGAAGAGGTAACTTTAATAAAGGAAGTCCATTTTTATGACTTTCAAATGTGAGACGTTTGAGATTTTTGAAGAAAATCAATTCCCCAAAAAAATCATCATTACGGAAGAAAGAGAAAATATAGCAAAGATGTGTCCCTGTGTTTGCCATAATTACCCACGTCACTAGGTCAAGTCTATAAAACAGCCAACATTATGTTAGGTCCGGGTTGCACCTCGACAATATAAGGGACAAAAAATGTCCCGGGCTTCTTTTTGTCCAAACATTTCTCTCTTTCAGATTTCATGCTCGGGGGACTTATGTACATCCCAAAAATTTATGTTGACTGGTCGATATGTAAGATCGAAAGAAGTTAGTGATGAAGTATGAAAGGTTCGAATGGAAGCCGGTTATTAGTCAAAGATAGAACACATATTTTCTTAGGGGATTCAAGATATAACCCGACCTAAGAATGCATCAGATTTCCAGGTTTAGGGTCCTAAAGGGCCGAGGTGTTAAGTCTCGCACCATGAGGGTATTGAACTCGAATAAGCTAGGATAATGATTGGAGGGCCACTGTCGTAGGTCGAATGATCGTACACATACATATAATTCAGACCGATGTCAATGCTAATATACCATGTGAAGAGTCATAAGAGACGGTTACAGAATGTTCCATGATGACATAAGAGTTAAAGATATTGATGGGAGAGACATTACCTGGCAATTATAGAGGCGACGTATGTTATCTGAAGCGCCTTTATGAGGGATATGAGTAGGAAAGCATTAATGAATGAGGGATGAGTTGAGTCATATAAATAGTAGATTCCCTGGATGAAAAAGGGGCAGACAAGAATCACCTCAAGAAAATACAAAACATACACTTAAACCAATATTGTTGGCTCTCCCTGACATATAATGGGGAAGTCAACCTTTTAGTGTTTTTAGCAAGAACATAGATCAATTATCATTCAACAATCATAAACAATTATTTACAACAAATCACATAATTATACTTGCAATTCACATCATATATTCACACATCTAATAAACATCCACACATCACTTAATCATGTTAAATCATCTTAACATCGCTTCATCATTGATTTATTCATTTACACAATTAATTGTTTGTTCGTTACCATCAACTATTACGTAAATCGATTAATTGGGAGAATCAATCGATTGACGTCAATCGATTATCCCAGGGTGTCAATCAATTAACACATCTAATTTTTCCAAAAAATTCTGGTTTTAATAACGTTTCAGCAATCTTTATCCCTTCCAAACCCCATCTAAACATGTCCTAACATACCTAAGTGTTTTATACTGCAACTTTAACATCAATAAGCATATAGTAGGGAATCAACACACCATTTTTCATGCAATTTATGCATTAACATCAATTCACCATGTAAATTATCTTTGTGTTCATCACCATCAAATACATCAACAAGAATACCATCAAATTCAACCTCACATACCAAATTATCAAATTATTATATCATGAACACATTATCGCACATCAAGAATAATTATTATAATCGAATGTTCATAACCATATAAAAAGCTCAGGAAAACACAAACAATGGTGAAATATAAAAAAAACCTAATGGATGGTGAGGATCCCTCTCTACCCTTCATACAATATACACCTATAGATGAGTAATCTCCCCCCTTACCTTGGATTTCCAATAAAGCAAGCTCTAAGCTCCTCAACAATGGTGTTTTCTTCCCAAACCCTAGGTTGTCTCCCTTTCCTCTTTTCTCTTGTTCCAAAATAATACGCACTTTCAAAAGGTTCCAACTCCCACTTTTCTATTTAAACCAAAACCTAGTTTCCTTATTAGGTTATTCCCTTATTATCCTCAACTTACTCTTATATTCTCTCTTTCCCCTACTTCTCTTGCTAACTCCAATTTTCTTTATTTTTAATTTCTAATAATTCAATTATCCACCAACTATATTATATCTCTTATTTTTATATAACCAACTTATTTTTAATTATTCCACTCAACTTAAATTAATTATAATAAATTTAATTAATTTCTACCACTCCCTTAACTCCCTCCAATACCTTCCAAAACATATAAATTCACCAATTATACAAATAAAGGCATATAAATCACTTATTAATTTAAATAAAATGCAAATAGATTCAATCAAATAAATTAATTGAATTCAGGGTGTTACAATTAGCCCCCAAGGAATAAAAACACAAAAGAATACCTTAAGCGTGTAATTCATCATTACATAAAAAGCCCCTAAAGGCATATATTTAGGGTGGGAAAGTATGACTTAGTGGCCTCCCACCGTCAATATGCACATGTCACCCTCTGTTTGGCAGTCCATACTATTGAGAACCTATGGAGTATTAAGGTGATCCTAAGGGGGTTTGAGTTGACTTTCGGGTTAATTTTTTCAAGAGTAGTCATGTAAGGGTTAATGCGGATCTTGTCTTTTTTGCCTCAACGTGTGATTCCCTGAACTATAGGATTGAGACTATCTCGTTTATGTACCTTGAGCTTCCGGCAATGGATAATCCCAAGCTTGAATATACCTGGGATCCTTTATTTTGAGTGGTTAAGTGGTTCTAGTTAATTATGTGCTTAATGATATCCCTATTTTTTTATGTCCTTCTTGAATATGCATGTGACAGTTTGGAAGAAGCTTGTTAAAATTCAAAGAAGATTTCTTTGGGGAGGAGTGAATGGGGAATATAAGATCTCTTAGGTCAAGTAGTATAATGTTTGCAAACCTAAAAGCATATGGATGTTTAGATTCAGGAATTTCCAGTTGGTTAATTTAGCTTTTTGGTTAAATTGAGATAGAGATTAGTTACATATGCTTTAGGTATTTGGTATTATATTCTTGTAGCTGGATATGGTATCTCAATTGTTTGCTCCTTTTTTATGGGGGATAAATTTGGGGTTGCGATTTTCTTCTTCTGGATGGAGAGATATGTCTCTTCTTGGGTCCAAAGAGGACGACCTTTCTGATTGGTTTGTAAATGTTATTCTTAAGAAATTGGGTAGGCCTTCAAACTTCTTTTTGGGAATATCCTTGATAAGAGCTATTCCTCATAGGATTAAGTTTCTTGGAAGAGATTGGTGAGTTGGTGGGATCTCGGTTGGGTTGGTGAGAGAGATTGGTTGGATGGAAAGGGTGAACCTTGTTTGGAATCATAGGTGGAGGATATCTTTCTTTATCCGTAAGTTACATGTGGTCGATAATATTCTCTTTATGCTTTGTGCTTTTATTCTCTCTTAGGAAAGAGATAAGTGAAACTGAAAGTACACAAGATATGGTATATTATCTATTACATAAGCTTATCATTTTCAATTGAATCTTCTTATCCCCTATTTATCCTCTAATATGGTTGGGATGGAAAGGGGGAACCTTGTTTGGAATCATAGGTGGAGGAGATCTTTCTTTATTCGTAAGTTAAATGTGGTTGATAATCTTCTCTTTATGCTTTGTGCTTTTATTCTCTCTTAGGAAAGAGATAAGTGGAACTAAAAGTACACAAGATATGTGTAGATGTTTTTTGATTGGCTGCATTTTATGTTAAAACACTTACTGTACTCTGATGTCTTGACTAATGTCATGACATGCTTAAGTAGTATGCTGCAGGATTAGCTAATACAGGATTTACCGAATGTCAAACTGAATGTTATGACATTCATCCCTGATAGCAGATACTGAATTATAGGCTAGTTAGTTTTTATATTATAGTTCAGTATTTATTTCAGGTTGTTTTTCAGGAAATTAACAGCTGAGCAAGAGACCTAGCATATAGCCTAGTGTCTGGATGTCAAACTGAATGTTATGACATACATTCCAGACAGCATATGCTAAAGTGTAGGCTAGTTAGTTTTTCTGTTTCAGTATTTATCTCAGGCTGTTTTTCAGGAAACTAACAGCTGTGCTAAAATCCAGGAAACTAACACCTGTGCTAAAATCAAGAGGCCTAGCATATAGCCTATTTGTTAGCACCCTAATGTGTGGAAATTAGGTTAACTTGCTTGACCTTAATTTTAGGAAATTCAAGTACAAGGCCCAAGTGTTGCATTATAAAAGGATGGCAATCCTACTTTCAGCAACTCAGGGGTTTTGAAGCGTGAAGAATTTAATATATCATCATATATCACTGCTGTAATTTTTGTGTGTCTTGTATTAGGTTTTACTTGTGAGCCAAGCAATTATCACCTAGATGATTGCATTGGACTAGGGTGTTCATTGAGTTGAAATTGTTGTGTCACTCTAAGCTTTTAAGCGTGAGTGTTGTGTTTCTTGATTAAAGCTCTTAAGCACAATCAAGAGTTGTTTGAAGTATAACTTCACCATTGACTTTAAACTTATTAAAGGTTGAAATCACTGATGTGATAGAGGGGGAGTGAGTAGGAACTCAGGTCTTAGTTTAGATTGAAATTGCATTGGGTAGGTCTTAAGTGATAGGATTAAACAGTTGGTTTAAGTCCTGAATTAATACCTCTTATAATGGATTTCCTATCTGGCTTGGTAGCCCCCAGACGTAGGTGTGTTTGTCGCCGAACTGGGTAAACAATTCTCTGTGTTATTTACTGCCCTTTACATTTACTTTCTGCATCATTCCTGTCTGCGCAGAATTGGATGTCATAACATCCAGTGTGACATCGATAGTCTGTTACTAGAATTTCAATTGGCATCAGAGCAGGCACCCTGCCTGTTAATTTCTGGGTGAGATCTAGGGACGTTACTTTCTAGTACCATGGACAAGGATGTAGGATTCTCAAATAGACCATCCATGCTGGATGGTTCTAACTATGATGACTGGAAACCTCGTATGATAGCCTTCTTGAGGTCTCTGGATAGCAAGGTCTGGAGAGCTGTCAACAAAGGATGGGAACATCCAACGAAGACAGGTAAAGATGGAATCATTATGCAAATTCCTGAAGAAGAGTGGGACAAAGAGCAAGAGACATTAGCCCTTGGAAACTCTAAGGCTTTGAATGCACTGTTCAATGGGATAAATAAGAACATTTTCAGACGGGTGCATCACTGTGAACTGGCTAAAGAAGTTTGGGATACTCTCAAAACAACTCATGAAGGGACCTCCAAGGTAAGGATGTCTAAACTCCAGATGCTGACTACTAAGTTCGAAAATCTGAGGATGAAAGAGGATGAGACTATTCATGACTTCCACATGAATATTCTTGAAATTGCCAATACTTCTGGAGGCTTAGGAGAGAAAATGTCTGAAGAAAAACTTGTAAGAAATATTCTCAGATCATTGCTCAAGAGATTTTCCATGAAGGTTACTGCTATAGAAGAGGCTCATGATATCTGCAATATGAAGGTTGATGAGCTTATTGGTTCTCTCCAAACTTTTGAAATGGGCTTGTGTGAGAATGTTGAAAAGAAAAACAAGAGCATAGTTTTGGTATCAAATACTGAAGAGGATTCAGAAGAAGGAAATATTAGAGGCGATGAAAGCATATCAGAAGCTATAGCCATGCTTGGAAGACAGTTCAACAAGTTCATAAAGAAGGTTGATCAAAAAGGTAGACCAAATGTTAAGAACTCTTCATCTGACATCAGTAGAAGATCAAAATCTGAAGAAAAGTTCAACCAAGGCAAGGGAATCCAGTGTCATGGATGTGAAGGTTTTGGACACATTAGAGCTGAATGTCCTACCTTCCTCAAGATGCAAAAGAAGGGACTATCTGTCACTGGGTCTGAGGGAGACTCTGAGAGTGAATCTGAAGGAGAATCTGCTAAACATGTCACTGCACTAACTAGCGTTTGTGCTCTAATGAAGACTCAAGTGGAGATGAACTTACATTTGATGAACTTGCTGCTTCATATAAAGAGATATGTGTCAAAAGTGCAGAAGTGTGTATACAAGGAGAAAAGCAGAAGAAACTCATCAAGGAGCTGGAAGCTGAGAAGAAGAAGCATCTGACAGTCATAGATGGTCTAAATGGTGAGATAACCTTGTTGTCCTCTAAGCTAGATCAAATGACAAAATCCATCAGAATGCTGAATAAAGGAACTGACACTTTGGAAGAGATTCTAAAGGTGGGACAAAAATCAGGAACCATGTCTGGTTTAGGCTTTGTTAAGGAATCCTCAACTGAACTCAAAAGCTCAAAGGCTGAAGTTCAGAAAATCAAGCAGAAGTCACGACCAATGTCACAACATCAGGGAAACAGGAGGATTAAACATCAAAGAAGAAATTTTAAAGATGGAGATGTTACTATTGTGGTAGATTTGGTCACATAAAACCCTTATGCTACAGGTTGCATGGTTATCCTAACCAGACCCCTCAAGTCAGACCTAAGCAGAAGACATCTAAGCATAATGCCCCCATCAAGAAACACCAATGGGTTGCTAGATTAGCTCACACATCTCTAAGGGCATCTACCAGAGAAGACTGGTATTTTGGTAGTGGTTGCTCAAGACATATGACTGGGATGGAGAACTTATTGGCAGATAGACAACCTCATACTACCAGTTATGTGACCTTTGGTGATGGAGCTAAAGGAAAAATCAAAGGTGTTGGTAAGCTGGACAGTCCTGGAGTTCCAGAACTGAATAATGTGTTGTCAATAGAAGGACTAACTGCTAATCTCATCAGCATAAGCCGGCTATGTGATCAAGGCTTCAATGTAAGGAAGAATGTGTTGTGAAGAATGGAGAAAATAAGGAAGTTATGAGAGGATCCAGATCCGAAGATAACTGCTATCTATGGGAACCTGAAGTCTCAAACTACTCCTCAATGTGCTTCTTAGCCAAGGAAGAAAAGGAAGTGAAGTTGTGGCATAGAACAGTTGGACCTCTTCATTTAAGAGGAATGAAGAAGATCATATCCAAGGAAGCAGTTAGAGGAATCCCAAAGCTGCTTATTGATGAAGGAGAATGTCAGGTTGGCAAGCAAACCAAGATGTCACATCCTAAGCTTGGACATCCTACAACATCCAAAACTCTGGAACCTTTGCACATGGACTTAATGGGACCTATGCAGATTGAAAGTCATGAGTTGTCCTCACCTATTATTCCTCAGCAAAATGGTGTAGTTGAAAGAAAGAAACAGAACTGTGTATCATTATCCACTGCAGAAGCTGAGTACATAGCATCTGGTAGTAGTTGTTCTCAACTAGTATGGATGAAACAGATGCTGACTGAGTATAATGTCACTCAGAATGTCATGACATTGTTCTGTGACAATCTCAATGCCGTCAACAATTCAAAGAATCCTATCCAACACAGCAGGACCAAACTTATTGACATTAGACATCACTTCATAAGAGATCTGGTAGAAGACAAAATGATTACCTTGGAACATGTGGCAACTGCACTTCAACTTGCTGACATATTTACAAAGGATTTGGATGCTACTCAGTTTGAAAATTTAGGGGGCAAAGTTGGAATATGTCTTTTTGAGGAATTATAACAACTAATAATGTTAGGTATTTACTGTTTAATATTTCAAATTATTAAACAATTGAGAGTATGCTCTGATTGGTCAACAAATAATAGCTATTACTCTTGCAACAAGCGTTACCTCTTCCATCGTTTCAACTTTCAATCACGCAAGCATTCTCTCAAAGAAACTTTTCAATTCGCCTCTAAGATACTCAGCATGTCTCAACAATCCAACTCATCTTTCTCCAAGAACATGTCTGATTCCTCTAGCTCTGAACCAAGCAACCCTAACAGAGAAGATCCTGTTGCTGACTCTGCGAATACCTGTCATGCAAGAAGACCTAAAGAAACTGTATCAGGCTTCTCCTCAGCCATCGCTCTTGAGGAACGAACCAGAGAAGGTTCCAGGTATGTTCACAATGCCATTGCCACTATGGTGACTGGAATACTGTCTGGTAATCATAAGGTCCTTGGGGTTTCCATTCCCTTAAACACTATTGAACCTGATAGTGTTGCTTATCAAGAAAATATTGAGTCTTTAGGAAAGAACATCTCTGATGATGTGGAGAAAACTGATGCTCATAAGGAGTCAAATGTTGACAAACCCTTAGATAATGTGGCTGGTGAGGAAGTGCATGTCACTCATGATGTCAGTAACAACCCTAACTGTGAGGTTGAAACAGTTGACCTGGAGGAATTCTCTGATAATGAGTTGTTATCCTCAGTCCTCCCTAGCATAGCCAAAAGGGTTAGGACTAGGAGAGAAAAGAAAACAGTGGCTCAAAGGTCCCCCAGAAAGAAGATTGATGGTCCAACCTCTTCCAAGGCAAAGGTGGCAGTCGAGGGCTCCCTCAAGAGGAAAGTTCATGGTCCAACCAAATCTTGGAGCAAAGGGGTGCCCAAGAAAAAGAAGACCAAGTATGTTGTTGTTGAGTCTAACTCAAATGTTCCATGTGATGTCCCTGACACGCTGTCAAAGAAGAAGCCAACCACTAGCAAGCTTGCAGCTAGTGTCCCTGAGGTACCAATTGACAACATATCTTTTCATTTTGCTTCAAGTGTAAACAGGTGGAAATATTTTTATCAGAAGAGGTTGGCTTTGGAAAGGGAATTAGCTCAAAATGTCCTAGAATGTAAGGATATTATAGACCTTATTCAAGAGGTTGGTTTAATGAAGACTGTAACTCAGTTCTCAAAGTGCTATGAGATGTTGGTAAAGGAATTTATTGTCAATTTGTGTGAAGAATGTGCTGATGGGAAGTCTAAGGAATTCAGGAAAGTGTATGTGCGAGGCAAGTGTGTAAATTTCTCTCCTTCGGTGATCAACAAGTATTTGGGAAGGCCTGATGTAGCTCAACCTGAGCTTGAGGTGACTGACAACAAAATCTATCAAGTCATCACTGCTAATCAAGTCAGGAAGTGGCCTCTCAAAGGAAAGTTGGTGGCCAGCAAACTGAGTGTCAAATATGCAATGCTGCACAAGATTAGAGCTCCTAACTGGGTGCCCACCAATCATAAATCTACAGTTGCTATAATGCTTGGAAAGTTTATATATGTTGTTGGAACCAAAGCCAATTTTGACTATGGATCCTATATTTTTTATCAAACCTTAAAGCATGCAGGAAGCTTTAGTGTGAAGGGACATATAGCCTTTCCCTCTCTCATCTGTGGTATTGTGTTGAATCAGTTTCCAAACATCTTGACAGAGAATGATTCTGTGAAGAAAAGAGACAGCCCCATGTCCTTCAATCATAAGCTGTTCCTAGGTACCCATGTTCCTGACATTGTCATGACAACAGGTGAGACACCACGTGTAAGCAATCAACCAGGTAAAGCTGTTGTCATTGCAATGCTCAAAGAAACTTGCAGGGAGTTAGAGGCAAGGAAGCTGAACTTGGAAAAATTGATTAGCACTTTGGAGATGACTGGAGGTGATGTGCTTGGTGAAGCTGTTGCTACTACAGAAGGAGCTGAAAGACAAGGTGAAGAGGGAGAAGCAGATGCCAGTCCTGATGATGGCACAGATGATGATGCTGACTCTGAGTCAGATGACTAGAACATTTCATGTGTTTCTGAAAATTGCTTGTAATTTTATTTTTGTTGGTCTGTAATATTAAGTGTTGCTTTGACAAAATTTTTGAAAAAAAGGGGGAGTAACACCTGTACCCCAGGACAACAGATTTCTTGGAAGTTGAAGGTCCTCTAAACAAGAGATTATGTTGCTGTTTGCTATCTACTTGTGTTGCTGCTGTTTGAAGTTTAACTTCTATGTGTGATGAGTGTATTAGCTAATTTGATTCTCTGCTTGGATGTGTGCTTTCTGCTGCTGTGAACTCTGTTGTGATGCCAAGTTGTTTTAGCCAAAAATTTGCCAAAGGGGGAGTTTGTAGATGTTTTTGATTGGCTGCATTTTGTGTTAAAACACTTACTGTACTCTGATGTCTTGACTGATGTCATGACATGCTTGAGTAGTATGCTGCAGGATTAGCTAATACAGGATTTACTGAATGTCAAACTGAATGTTATGACATTCATCCCTGACAGCAGATACTGAATTATAGGCTAGTTAGTTTTTCTGTTATAGTTCAGTATTTATTTCAGGCTGTTTTTCAGGAAATTAACAGCTGAGCAAGAGACCTAGCATATAGCCTAGTGTCTGGATGTCAAACTGAATGTTATGACATACATTCCAGACAGCATATGCTAGAGTGTAGGCTAGTTAGTTTTTCTGTTTCAGTATTTATCTCAGGCTGTTTTTCAGGAAACTAACAGCTGTGCTAAAATCCAGGAAACTAACAACTATGATAAAATTAAGAGGCCTAGCATATAGCCTATTTGTTAGCACCCTAATGTGTGGAAATTAGGTTAACTTGCTTGACCTTAATTTTAGGAAATTCAAGTACAAGGCCCAAGTGCTGCATTATAAAAGGATGGCAATCCTACTTTCAGCAACTCAGGGGTTTTGAAGCGTGAAGAATTTAATATATCATCATATATCACTGCTGTAATTTTTGTGTGACTTGTATTAGGTTTTACTTGTGAGCCAAACAATTATCACCTAGATGATTGCATTGGACTAGGGTGTTCATTGAGTTGTAATTGTTGTGTCACTCTAAGCTTTTAAGCGTGAGTGTTGTGTTTCTTGATTAAAGCTCTTAAGCACAATCAAGAGTTGTTTGAAGTATAACTTCACCATTGACTTTAAACTTATTAAAGGTTGAAATCACTGATGTGATAGAGGGGGAGTGAGTAGGAACTCAGGTCTTAGTTTAGATTGAAATTGCATTGGGTAGGTCTTAAGTGATAGGATTAAACAGTTGGTTTAAGTCCTGAATTAATACCTCTTATAATGGATTTCCTATCTGGCTTGGTAGCCCCCAGACGTAGGTGTGTTTGTCGCCGAACTGGGTAAACAATTCTCTGTGTTATTTACTGCCCTTTACATTTACTTTCTGCATCATTCCTGTCTGCGCAGAATTGGATGTCATAACATCCAGTGTGACATCGATAGTCTGTTACTAGAATTTCAATAGGGTCTATTCTCTATTACATAAGCTTATCATTTTCAATTGAATCTTCTTATCCCCTATTTATCCTCTAATCTGGTTGGGAACTCCCCCCCCCCCCCCCTTTTTATTTGGACCAATTGGGCCCTTTCTAAGGTGGTGGTATTTTCATTCCAACTTTTGCAAGATAGATTCCTTTCTATGAAGAACTTGTTCAAAATGGGGTTATTGATGATGCTAAAGGGATCACTTGTCCCATGTGTGGGGAGTTGGTTGAGTCAGTTTTTCATCTTTTTGTCACTTGTAAGTTAGCTTTCACAATTTGGTATAGGATGTTACAGCGGTTAGGTGGGAAATGCTTATTCTTATGATAAACTTATATTAGGGTGGAACGTGCTTATTGTTAGTGATCATAGACTTTTGTTTGAGTGTCTCCTCTCTTTAGGTGGTAGGATTATATCTAGGGATGGTTTTTCTCTGATTTATCATGCTGTTGTCTGATCTATTTGGAGGGTTCGTAATGATGATATATTTAATAGTGTTCTAACAACTGTGAGACAAGTCGAGGAGAAGAGTATTTTTTTTGGCCTAAAAATGGTTTCTTGGTAAAATATAGGTGGATTCATACACTTTATTTGACAAGATTCATAACCCTATTATCTACCTTAAGTTATAGCAGATCAAGTGTCTCTCTTTGTTTTAAGGGTGCTAGTGGTTGTGGTTTCTTGTTTCTCTCTTAGTGGCCTCTAATATGTTGATGGTGGTTATAGAAGTCTAAGGTCTAATCCAACCCTTATAGGTAGGGGTGTTCATGGGTGCGGATCGATCCACGAATCCGCTGACCCAACCCAATCCATAAATTACCCGAATCCATTCATTTAAGGGTATATCCAACCCAATCCATAACAACCCCTATAATTTTGGTTCAGGTATCGGGTTTGAGTTTTGCAACCCGCAGACCCGTTGACTCAATCCATTGATGTGACTTTAGTAATTTTTTTTTATTATTATTATTATATTAAATAAAAATATAAAATTAATATCTCATTAATAACCATAATTTTTCCAAAAAAATTGATTCTCCACCGATAATACTACTAGACCAATGAGTTTACATAATTCTAAGATTAAATATTGTTTCTTATTTTCTTTTGTATCATTTCCAACTTATGTATTTTTTATGGAAATAACATGTCTTATTGAATTTTATACTATTATAAAGTGTTTTGTCGTGTTGATGACGGGTTATGTCAAACCCGATCCAACGCTACCCATGTACACCCCCAATCTATACGTGAGGTTCTTTATGCTTTTTTTTTAGGTCCATCTAATGTTTAGCTATTTTGGTGCATCTCACTTCTAGTTTTTTGTTTTCTTGTTTTACTCTCTATTTTTTTTTATTGTTGTGGTCGATTTATAACTTCTTGTGCTAGCTAATCCCCTTTTTTGATATTTTGATAGTTTTAACCTCTTTATTATTATTTTATTTGCAAATAAAAATAGTTTCACATTGGCGATAAGAAAATCAATGTGTATAAATTGTAGAGAAACTTTTAAACAATGGAAACAAAATTAGTCCATTATATTCTCACTTTGAATTGGACCTATCCAATTGAATTTATGCAATAGTTCAACAATTAATCTGAAAAAACGTACTAAAAACGTTTGATCATCCATGCATAAAAATCTTAAACTTAAAATGTTGTCATATTTCAATTGGATTTATTCAAATTCCAAAAACATTTGAATGAGATGATAGTAATCTCTTCCAATTTAACTAGAACTCTTAAGTTAGAATTTAGTCATAAACATACAAATTCATTGTGTTTCTCTGTTATTTGAGAGATTACTATTTAATTGGATTTATGCTAATTTAATAAAATGCATGTGTGCAGACCAATTAATTTTTTAAAGAAATATTAAATAAAATACAAAAATATAGATTGCATATATAGTTCAAGTTTCTTTCTTCTTTAGTTGGATACATTATTGTTCAAAGTTCTAACAATAAAACTAATGGGAGCAAACTACTTAAAAACATTTTGATAAATAGTACTCAATCAAATGATCAAATTAGGTTATTATTCTATAACATAATTTTAAAACATGACATAAACAACCAAATCAAAACATCAGATAATAGATGAAAAATTAGCATTTGAGAATATCATTATCTGATTTTCTTCACAAACAACATATTCTTCCTAACAAGTTATGTCAGAAAGACACACCCCCAAATGAAACATTACAAACAAACATCAAATTAAAAGAAACACATAATTTTCATCTAAATGCACCTCCACATTAAACTAAATAAATCCTCCAACTTTTATTTTGGGAATAACTTCACCTGTCAACCTCTGACATAGACACAAACGCGTCTTCGATTTCATCTGTCAACCTCTATGACTATGAGACTTTGACAGAGACACGTCTTCGATCTGAATTGTCAGCACGTTACCCTTCAAGTACTTCCCCGCATCACAGCACAATTCCTAATGAAATGATTAAGCTGAACACTCCCACATTCAATTTGCTTCCAGTTCAATTTGTCACCATCAGGATCAGGACAACAAGTATAAATCGCCAAGGCGCGTTCATTATTCGACACCGAAGGCGCGCCAATAACAAGCAACTCGTCACCAAGCGACTTAAAAGCGATGCCCCAACCACCTTGTTCATCGGCTCTCACAGGAACAACACCTAATTTCTTCCACTTATTGATCCTTTTGACATAAACTTTCAACTCATTAGAAGAAGCATCAAGTGTATAAAGCTCATTATTAACAACAGCTATAAGAGGCGGAGACTGCGACTGCGAAACCGAAACCGGAAAATCTTTCAACATATCAGGAATCAAGTTCCATGTGCCTGTCTTTTCATCGAAAAACTCACCACAAGTTAGATCCTTTGTATTCTCATCCTGTCCACCAATAACATAGAATCTCTTGTCCATGAAACAACCAGAACAGAATTTTCTCTTCTGATTCATCTTTGGTAAAGGCTTCCAAATTTTGGTTTTGGAATCATATTTCTCAGCAGTATCCAATATTTCGCTATAAGTGTTTGTTTCTAAGCCGCCTGCAACGAAAGCGTAATTACCAGAACTAGCTGAAGCAAAAAGACACCTTGGATTAATCATGAATGGACCTTTGAACCATTCATTAGTTTCTGAATCATATCTCCAAATAACAGCACCCTCGATTTCTTTGCCCGAAACCAATAACTGCGACCCTGCACAAAAGGATTCTTTATCACCAAACTCAAAGCTGTAATCTGATTGAATCCTTGGTAACTTCCTGCTTGAGATGAAAGGCCAATCCATACCCCACCAATTGCTTTCGCCGCTAGCTAACATAAACACAGAAGGTTCTTTGAGTCCTAACTCTTTCCTTATTTTGTATATCTCGCCACTTCTCATAAGACTCAAGAATCTCTTGTTTAGAAAACATAGTTTCCAGTGTTGTGATCTTGGAAATCTCGCCAAGATCGATGTCTCTAGCTCGTCGCTGAGACTAAGGTTATAATCTGCATCCTGAGGTAAAGGTTCTTCTTTTGTCGAGGAACCGTTGCCATCGGAGGGTGGTAACACTTCCATAATTCTCATCTTTTGTGACGAAGAATTATGGTAACTAATGCAAAAGTCACTACCAAAATTTGGAACTGGTAATGCTTTTTTATTAGTCATAATAGACCATTCACAAGAAAATGCTTTTTTTTTTAACTTCCTTCTCCAAAAACCTCTTAACACCTCATTATCAATTGCCTGTGATATCAGAAAGAAAATTCAGACAAAATCAGCATCAACATCAACGCATTTCTATCTCACAAACAAAAATGAAAACCTAAAATCTCCTTCATAGGTTCATAAGTTACAACAGAGGCGAGGCAGAGACAACAGATCTCGGTCTCGCATCAGATAGGCTATGAGCAGAATAGATGTAAGCAGTCTTAGCCCTGCCAAGGGCTAAGACTGTATTTGGAATTTAAATATGCTAATAATAATAATTACTATTTCAAAACAGAATCAAAGTTTTGTTTTTCTTTTCTAGCATGATTGAAATTCTATGTTAAAAATCAATCACCAAACTCAAATAAATCATCTCACATGAATAATAAGATATGTAAGACAGTTCTATAATCATTGATATATAATCTCTAAGAATTTATTCATTCTCACACCTATATAAGAAAAAGAAGCTGCCTAACCAGATGAAGAAACTCCAAGCACAGAAACCAAAAGCCATCACATCCTGAGATAGGTTAATCAGAATTCACAGGAATAAAACATAATAGAAACTGATTTTGATGAGAAAAACAAAGTTTTTTTTTGTGTGGAAATATGTATTCAAAAGAACAAAGAAAAAGGCTGCAATGAAGAATAGAGAAGAGAAACGCCCATAAGGCAAAGCTATATATATAATAATAATAATAAAAAGAAAGAGAAAAGAAAAAGCAGTTGCAAAGGAAGAAGCCAAGTCAAAGATGGTAGTAAATAGAGTAAAAAACGTTACAAAATATGTAATCAAAACATAGAGAAAAAAGACGTTGGTGTTGAACAAATAATTAAGGTTGTTGTTGTTTGTTCAAAGTTTCAAAAATAATAAAAACATGTGAAGTTGCAGAGAGTGAGTGAAGTGAAGAGAGATCTAACATTGGAGACAACCACAATTTGCTGGAAAACATATGATTAAATTAGTATATGCTTAGTTTTGTGTATGTTGTGTATATTATTATTATTATTATTATTATTATTATTATTATTATTATTATTATTATTATTATTATTATTATTAAGCGCACTATTAGCATAGTATTATTAAATAGTGAGAGAGGAGGGACAAGTGTGGTTTGATGGAGTGAGTGAGGTGGTGATGATGCTACAGCAGTCCAATATGAAAGAAAAAAGAATGTTAAAAAATAGTATAAGGAAGGAGAAAGTGACACACATTAGGTTCTTCTCTCTCCATTGATTCTTTTAAGTTTTCCATCATGTGTTTGTCTTTTAAATATATTCCTAAGACACAAAATTCAATATCAACATAGTGTATATAGAAATATGATTTTCCACTTTTATTTTTTTTTTCCTAAATTTCAATATCATATTTAAATTGTATTTCAAACAGGAATTTGATTTTTTAAATAAGGCATTTTTTAACACATCTTCTGCCTCAACTTGAAAAATCATAAATACAATGAAATACATTCAAAATGAAATAATAATAATAATAATAATAATAATAGAAATATTTTCATGGTGGAATGAGATATAGGGGATGTAGAGAGAGTAAATTCTTCTTGTATTCTAGCATGAGTCTTCAGTGTGGTGGAGCGAGGAGGACATACAAGGTTAATGTATACTCCAATGTTCAAACTAGTGAACTTAGAGAGATGCAGTATGTAAGAGTAAGAGTGAGATAATATCTTCAATATGGCGTGTGGCAGGGTTTATACATGGTAAACGGTTAAAACTGAATGTCCAATCTGATATGTCGCGTGGGGAGTTATCCAATCACATCTAATAGTAGTCGATGCGTGAGCAGTTGGGATCAGGTGCCCGACTCCTTGACGAGGCTCCACCTGCTGACTAGCTTCCCGTGATGAGGTTCCTGGTTGGACTCCTTGTGATTGGGACTGCTCTCTTGGGTCTTTGGCAAACATGAAATAGTTGTCCACCAAATCCTTGTTATCATTAGTGAAGCGAAGATTGTATTATTTGGGCCACTCTTCATCGCCAACATGAGTTTCGTAGGTAGCTCTTCGACTTAGGAAAAGGGAAGCAGAAAAGTATGATGAGTGAGAGTAGGTTGTCTCGAGAACATGCGCATTAAATGTTTGTCTTGTCACTAAAATATTTTGCAGCATCAACCTTACACATGACTGCAAGTTCCTATGGTAGGAAGTGGTGATGCCGCTTAGAGTACTCAAGTGTACTCGAGTGTTGTTGCGATCTCGAGGTTGATCTCAACCGTTGATTTTATCTTCTGAACTTTCCTTTATTTTTGACGCAGTCAAAAACACTAGGGATTAGCAAGCTCTAAACCTAGAATGAGAACATAGGATTGCAAGTGCAAGACCTATTAGATAAACTCTGGAATCCAACAGATAAAGAAAATACTGAATTTTATTAAATCAAAGATAATCCTAACAGTCACTCCCAAGAGTCTTTAAATATAGAAAAAGTGAAACTCTAATGATTTTTAATCCAAAACAGAAATACAATAGAAAAAATAAACTCTAATGTACTTTTAATTAAAATAAACAAATAAAATAGAAATTTAGGGAAAATATTAAAATGCTATTTTTGGGCTTGAAACAAACTCGGATGGCTTAAAAAGCCTTATTGTATCAGTCTCCTCCACCTCTGAAGAACTCGACCTTGAGTTCTCTTCTTGATAAAGAGTCTTATCTTATTGATATTCATGAATGTCAACAACATTAAAAGTATAAGACATATTCATGAAATTCAGAAGAGCTGCCACATAAGAATTATCATTGATCTTTTGGGTCACTTTGAGCAGGTCATGCTTGCTTGATTGTAACTTGCGGTAAGTACCAATTAGAAACCTCCTCTTACGTAGAAACACCATCACATCGTCTCCCACATTTAAAACGTTAACTTTCTTGTGTTTATCTTGTATATGAAGAAAATTACTTGGTAGTTCATTTGCGGTCAACTCCTTGAAATTCTTTAGGATCCCTAGCATTTCTTCGAGAATTGTTGTTTCCTCGTTTACAAAACTTATCATACCTTTAATCACCATTGGATAGAAAAATTCAGTTTCTGTAACAGTCTCATCAAGCTCCTTTTCATCTTGCATGATCACCAAGAAACTAGACTTCTTTCCTCCTGGATTCATATCAAAGTGAGAAATAGGAGACATAACAATTTAATGTGTGCCCCATGTATACATCATCATGTTATCCCATCCTAGATAAGTGATATCATTATCAAACTTCCAAGGCTGACCATGTAAAATATGACAAACACCCATATCAAGAATATCACAAAGTACTTCTACTCTGTAATGCTTTTTCGATGGAGATAGGAACTCTACAAGCTAGTGTTACTGAAACTTTGGAGCCCTTGCTTACCTAAATGATGGTCTATGGATTCTCGTGGAGTTTTATGGACAACTTCAAATAATTTACCAATTTCTGTGACACCAGACTTTCCATGTTGTTACTATCCATAATTAGATTACATAACTTGTTCTTGGTAGAATAATGTCTTTTAAATAAGTTCTTGTGTTGCCCTTCATCTTTGGGTTCTAGTAAAATTCCATGCAACATAAAATTTACCCTTTCATCGAATTCTTCCTCTGCAAACTGAACCTCTGCATATTCATCGTTCTCAACTGCATGTCCTAATCTTTCCTCCTCCTCTTCCCTTTCTTCCGCAACAACAACGATTATCCTTGTTAGACAAATATTTTATATGTGACCTATTCCATTACAATGATAAAACGTGTCTCTAGTGGGTTTAGCATATAGATTATCTTCCTCTGGACTGGTGTTTTACTCTACTGGACACCGCTAGAGCTGCTAGTCCCCTTATTCTCAAGGTAGGAATCCCTGGTTTCTGCATTTTTTTCCTTGTCGCCTACTTATTCAAATTTATTATGGGGAAAATACCTACAAGGAGAGGAAATTTGAGGGGATTTATACATTAATTATGCCTTTAAATATAGACTCGATGCCTCAGTCACAATCCATACAGTTTGTAAACCCATATTCTCCTATAAGGATCCCTTTAAGCCACTGATGTATTGAGTTACCTTATGAATCTCTGATTCTCCCGATTCATTACGTTTAGAGAAACACTAGAACTCAGTTGTGTATTAAGCAACAGTTCTCTTGCCCTGGCCATAAGAATTTGTATTCATTATTTCATTACATAAGAACTCCGTTGTGTATTCATTACATAAGAATTTGTTCATAATCCTCTGGTAAAAACTACTCCAGCATCAATTGTTTCATTCTTCGTCGAGATATGATTGGTCACTTCCTTTTCCTTTGCCTTTGAATAACAAGTTTATCCCACCAGGCAACAACGATACTCTTCATCCTAATCACCGCCATCTTTACTTACTTGTTATCAGAAACACTCATAACGTCGAAGAACCCGTCAACATTGATATGTCAATCCAAAAACCCTTCCACTCCCATCGTTCCATAGAATATTGGAATATCAACATTCACTCGATAATCATGGTTATGTTGACACCCCTCGGAACCCTAACATGTTCTTCACCGATTCCCGTTTTTGCTAGCGTTGTTCATCTGATTTGCTAATTTCTTCATCTGTTCAGTCAAAGTAGTTAGAATCGCGATAAAAGTTACGGTGATTCCCTCACGATTTTCCCTGGTTACCGGTTAATTTCCTATGGATGATCAAGTTACAAAAATAAATAGAAGAAACATGCTCTAATGCCACTTGACGCAATCAGAAACACTAGGGATTAGCAAGTGAGGCCTAGAATGAGAACAAAGGATTGCAAGCACAAAACCTGTCAGATAAACTATGGAGTCCACCAGATAAATAAAATACTAAATTTTATTAAATCAAAGATAATCCTAACAGCCACTCCTAATAGTGCTTAAATATAGAAAAAAGGAAATCCTAATGGACTTTTAGTTTAAAATAGGAATATAATAGGAAAAAGAAACCCTAATGTGTATTTAATTAAAAAAAAGAGAAATAAAATAGAAATTTATGGAAAATACTTAACTGATATTTTTGGGCTTGAAACAAACTCGAATGACTTAAAAAGTCTTTTTGCATCAATTTTGGACCGTAGATTTGCCTTCTTCGCTTGCCTATATAAATGTGGTTTCTTACTAATATTAGCCTTTTGGAAGGCTTGTTGAAGAAAGGAGAATTCCTTAGGTGAAGTTCAAAATTCCTTGGATAAGATTGAAAAAACTCATGCCAACACTCATGAGTCCATTAGTAAGGAAACATCGACATTGATAAACAAGGAGACTCCCCTAGAAAATAAGAAGGAAGTTTGTTCCAAGGAGGTGAAGGCCCTAGAGGACCTTCTAAAGTATTAGTATAAGGAACTTGATAATTCTGTCAACTTGGGTGCTCAAGTCATGCAAGCCTTCTTTGGTAATGCCATGAGTCAAATGGAGCTCTTTTGTCCAAATATCAATATTCTGCGTGGGAAGCTTAATACATAGAATGAATTTTTGTTCCCCCTCTTTTCCCCTACGTGAAGACTTGGTTTTAGTCCAACATGTTTGGAGATCCACCTCCTACGTTCAAAAGTGGCTAGCTACCAAGAAGGGTATGTTTGGTGCGACGTTATCCGCTTTGAAAATATGGACAATAAATGGTCGAGAGAGGGTGAATAGACCTCCCAAGTTAAAAATTTATTTGAAAAGGTTTTTATCAAAGTTTATTTTGCATGGAGGAAGCAAAATTTATGTAAAAGAAGATGCTTATCAATTGAAAGACTCATAAATTTGCTTAACCAGTTTATAATATATCAAGTTGGACTATTTAATTACACCAAATGAACAAACTAGTCATATTTCAAAATTGTTCAATTCCACAAGAAGTGTTATCGAATGATTTTCAATCACACACATGATTCTATAATCAAAGTTGTAAGTTTATATTTGTGAGGGTACTAAACCAAGGTGTACTCGCTAAAATATGGTATCTTCTAGGCGATGACTTAAGGATTCTCCCTTGGTATTGATGACATGTACTACTGTTAGTCAAAGAAGAGGGAGTTCACTACCCCCTAAAACATAGCTGGTAAATGGTTCCTCATGATCAGGAGGGAGCAATTTTTGGCATTCCGGGTTATCCAAACCCTAAACCCAAAAGGGTCTCTATAACTATTCCTCCCCTAAAGGGAGGAGAGAGGTCATTTTTGACACCCCAAAGCATAACGCTTAGATAGAGCATAACTCATACTGATCACACCTCTCAGAAGCTTATATCTAAGCGTATCATCCATCAATAACTCCTCTCATCTCACGTGATAAAGACCCCCTGAACTAGCGTAAAACACTATTGTATATGACTTATCACCGTCGTGGAAAAACCCTAACCACCATACAGTGTAATATACCTGTAAGACCCCAATTTTGTCCCTAAGATCCCTCATGGCATCATAGCATTGCATTGCATAGCCTCAAGGATCATTGAGCATCTTGGCTTCCTTTCCCTTTGGGTAAGGATCTTTTGTGAGTGGTTTGAGATCACCAGACATGCTTGATTTGTATATCATTTCTTTTCTCATTTTGTTCACTAACCAAAAGCACAAAAATATGTCATTAACCTCTTTTGTTTGTAGCTTAAGCAAGCACCAGGTCAAGAGCTTCAAGAAGATCCTTTGTGTAAGAGATGAGGTATTTTCTGGGATGAGGATCACATGATAATTACAAGGAGCTTACATGAGCTAGGGTTCCATTTTGGAGCAATTTCATCAAGTGGTAAAGGCTCAAGCTAATCCATACATTTCAAGGTCATCTGAGGACCAAAAAGTCAATTGTGCAGTCAACTGAGGGCTATGAGGTGGGGAAATGAGTTGAGACACCTCAATCATGTTCAAATGAGGTCTATTCATCATTCTAAACTTCCATCTTGAATATTCAAAGGTCATGGCAAAAGTTACTAAAAATGGAAAGTGACCTGTAATTCAAAGTTTCCAAATTTGGCAAGTTTTTAATTCACATTCAACTTGACTTGTCAATGTCAAATAAGTTTCAAATGGATTTTTGGTGAACATGAAAGTTGTAGATCTTTGTCTCCCATTTCCAAAAAGTCCTAATTCATGTCCATATGATGATTGGTTGAGAAGATATGGTCATTTGATCACAAGGTGTACATGGAAATTCAAAATGGCATAACTTTTGATACAAAGTTCCAATTTGGTCCATTCTTTGCAAAATGTTTCTCTTGATCAAGACATCTCAGAATAGCCTTTTCCATGAATGGGAAAAGTGTGTATGCTCATCATTTCTCATGTGGTCATTTTGGAGGGAATTTCCACAATTCAAATTTGGCTTATGATACAAGCAAAATACCAATTCCATGTTGATCCTTGGTTGATTTTAAGTGGATTCAAAGCCTTGCATGAGGAAGAGCACGTGGGACATGGCCATGCTAGCTTCTTTTGCATTTTTTCAAATTGCTCCATATTTCCCTAATCATGTTTAGCCAAGGCCTAAAATTGGTTTTCAGTGTGATTAGCAAGGCATATAAAAGCTCAAACCCTAATCCTAACCACCATAACAGAAGCATTTCAGATCTGAATTTTCAAACTCCCTCCAAAATTCTCTCTCTTCGAATTCTTCATTTCTTCACACAAACACCAGAAATTATTGCATATTCTTGATCATCATCCTTCATTGATCAAGAATCATCCACTGTTTGTTGGAATTGAGCCAAAATTGGAGCAGATCAAGAGCATGAGCATGGCGATGGAAGTTTGAAATTGAGCTAGATCCAAGTGGTTTCAATTGTTCCTGTTTGCACAAAGCTTCAAGGCAAGTTCAGTGGAAGAGATCTGGAGCTGTAGAGCACTGGAGAACACGAATTCAGAAGCTTAAAGTTCAAGGTGAGTTGAAATTCGATCTCTCTTTTTGCCAATTTCATGTCATAGATGTGTAAATCTTGCTTTGTGGAGTATGTAGATATGTTTAGAACTGAAAATGATCAAGTATTGAGGCTGTATGATGAACTTCAAGTTTTGATTTCATAAATGTTTTGCTTCGATCCGTGCAATATAGGAAGAATTAGGATGTATGGATATGATATTTGGATTGTGCATTGCAAGATGATTCGATTGATGTATGATTTGTTGAATTCTGGAAATTTTGTGGTTGAACTCACCGGAACTTGGCCGGAGAAGACGACCGGAGACTGTAGCTCCGGCGTCTGGTTCAGCTTAGGGTTTTGCCTCGTGTGCTTCCACGTGATGCCTTGCGTGTGTGTTTGGTTGGCTGTGAAACGTTTGACCATGCCATGTGTGCCTTTGACTGATGAGTGGCGTGATGATGTGTTTTAATGAAACGCATCGTTTCATTTTACTTGCGTGGCTTCCATGTGTGCGCTAGCGTAGCAGTTTGATTGGATACCATTTGTTTGACCATGCCATGCGTATCGTTGAATGCTGATGTGTGTAGTGACTGAGCATGCTGACTGTTTAATGAAACTGTGCGTTTTGATTGTTTGAATGTGGATCGTTGATGCTTGATGCGCGCCTTATCCAACGGCTGTGGTTTATCCTGATTTAATTTCAAATAATTATTTTCCCTCAATTTCTTTTTAATATGTCAATTATTTTGCTCATCTTAGAAAATTCATAAAAAAATAGAAAAATGATCCAAATTAACTCCAATTTTTTTTCATAGTTTTGTATGAATGTCTAGTTTTTAATGGTATTAATTTTGTGAATTGTTGATGTCTGGTTTGTGATTTGTGAATTTCTGAATGAACATTGTGCTATATTGATATGTTGCATTCAATGCTTTGTGAAATCTTCATCTTTGAGCCAATTGATCCCATTTTTTGTGTGCATAATGTTCATACATGATGTGAATTTTTGGTCACTGGTTTGGAATTTTTCTCATATGCTATCATTGTTTTTGACACATGAAGATGTAGTGTGACAATTTGTGTCACATTTTTGACATTGAATTGTTACATTTTTGTTCACATACCATTTGAAACTTTATGGATTTGATATTTTGCATATTGTTTGTTCATGACATGAGAAACTTGCATAAAAAATTTCAAAGTCATTGCATGCATTTCTGATTTGTTTTGGATTTTCTAAGTTGGAAGTCCATTTTGTGCATACTTTTTGGTCATTGCATTACATGGATCATTTGAGATATTTTCTTATTGATTTGATGTTGGTCCTTTTGAGGACATTTTATGACATGTTTGAATATGCATTATGTGGAAGAATGGGTTCTGTTTTGATCATTTGGTTTGGTTTTGAACTTAGTCTTTGTACTAGTGTTTTGTGCATAAACTAATTGTGCTTTGTGTTTCAGGTTTGGACATTTAGCATTGATGGTCGATTTGTTCTCACTTTGTGAGATACAAATGCTTTGAGTTCTAACTTTTGTTTGTTTTGTAGGATTTTAAGTGATGTGCTTGAGCTCATGGGTTCACTTGAGTGCTTGAGCATTGTTCATTGAGATTGTGCAACTGTGAATGGTTTCACTGTTTGTCTGTTGGTTTTTTGACTGAAATATTAACTGTTTAGCTTTTGTACAGGTACCTTAGTTGCTTGCTTTTAGCTCTTGCTTGAGCTTTGGATTATGGTTGATACACCACTTAGGTAGTTATCTTCTTACTTCATGTAGTCTGGAAGTCCTGTCACCTTTTTGGCAGGCGTTTTGCTGGCAAGTCCTCCTTCAGAGGCTCTGTTTGTGTTTGTTTACAATTGTGCCAAAGACCTCCAAGATGAGGCATATGTTACTTGATAAGACCTCCAAGAGTTGAGGCAATTGACGGATAAAAGGGATTAGCAATCAATCCCCCGTTATTCAGTGAGTCGTTCTTTATGCTCGCACTACGTGCTGATGCTTCTGAACATGTACCCAAGATCTTTGTCCAGTGTCTGTCAAGTGGAATAGGATCCCACTTTCTGGATCCCCACGCTTTCTGTGTCATGAGCTCACCCAGGCCAGGGTTAAGAGCATGAGGTCTCATCCTCATTTACCATCTTTGATCAGCTTCACCCTAACTCTCAATGTTAGTGGTTAAGAGCTCCAGATTACCCTTGTACAGTTTGGCTTGTTTGTCGAGGTTGACATGACCCCTCTTGACTAAAGCCTACCCATTGTTTGAGCCTCTTGTATGTATATAGATTGTGATGTTTGCTTTTGATGTGTTTGCTTTTGATGTTTGTTTGTTATGGTTGGGAGTCGGATATAAGTCCATGTATTGGCATTCTGTTTCCTTTTTGTTGTTAGGAGTCGGATACAAGTCCATGTATTGGCATTCTGTTTCCTTTTTTTGTTGTTGTTAGGAGTCAGGTGTAAGTCCATGTATTGGCATTCTGTTTCCTTTTATTGAGAATCTCTTATGAGACTTGTGTGATTGCTATTGCCTTGTGCTTGCTTATTCCAAAGGATAGGATTCACTTGGATCATCAATATGATCTCAAGAGAGGAACTCCTAGTGTTGTTTCATTTCTTAACCTTCACCTTTTTGTTCTCTTTAGGACTTGTCTCTTTTTCTCCATCCCTAACCCAAGCCAAAACTTTTTGTGCAAACATTTGACTATTGTTTTCAACATTAGAAACCTAAGCCTTATGCTTTTGATTTTCAAACTTTCTTTTCATAACACTCATTTTGAATGGAATATTTAAGTCAACTTTGACCATCTTTTGTATATACTTCTAATTGGTAAATATAACCCACTCAAATTTCTTTTGTGGTTCATGTCCACTTCTTAATCAAAAAATTTCATAACCTTTAGCTATTAGGTTTGAGTTATCTTTGTGGTAGATGTAATACTCACCTTTATCCTTAGTGATGGACAATGAGTCTTCCATGCTTATTATAGGGTTAACCCCTCACTAGCATGTTGAAGCTATCCTCACATGGTGGACTTGTGGTTTTAGGTTGAGTTTTCTCCCTTTGATAACAAAAGACCTTAAGGCTTTTGGACCAATCAATCCACTCATTTGTTTTGAGATTTTTACCCCGAACTACAAGGTTTTGATCCTAATCTTTTTATAAGAGGGTACGTAGGCAATGGGTTTATCCATCCAAACACAAAATGTAAATAAACTTGTATATTCTTTTCTCATCTCTTCAATCATGTTTGCACAAATAAATATTTCACAAAACAATAACCTTTGCAACAAGTGTGAAAAGGGCTCCCTAGGAGTACCTAGGATGTTTTGGGTGCCTAACACCTTCCCATTACATAACCAACCCCCTTACCCAGATCTTTGTTTCTTTTACTAGTTTTGTTTGTAAAACTTTTAGGTTTTTGTTCGATTTCTAACCATTCCTTTGGATAAATAGAAGTGCGGTGGCGACTCGACTTTGTATGATTTACCTTGGATTCAGTCAATATCTCCAATGGTAACGAATACACCGCTACAGAAAAGTGGCGACTCTGCTGGGGAAGGAAAATGGTCCCTAGTGGGTTTTGCCAACTTTTCACACTTGTTGCATTATATTGTTTGTGACATATTTTTGTGCAATTTGGGGTTACTGTATTGTATGTAATGATTGAATTGCTTGATATATCAATTGCTTGTGTGCTTGGTGATCTTTGTGAGATGAGTTCTATACCCGAACTCGAGTGCATTTAGGATAGGAGAATGGCGTAGTCTCGTCGACTTGTGTGGAGTTATTCCTTAGCAAGTTGACTTGCGAGTCCATTCACTTGGTGGAGGTCATGTTGGGATCAATAATGTCACACAAGTAAGATGTGGTTAGACATTACTCTTTCCAATATAGACCTTAGAAGCCAAGGACCTTAGTTTACCAAACCCATCTTGGCCTATTTTTAGGATGTAGTGCAGAAGTCGTTCAGATGTAAGATTTGATACGATTGTTACGCGATACTACACTCATAAGAGTCTCTCTTGAGAATATTTTTGGAATACGAGTAGTCGTTTCTCCGATAATATTCGAAAGATGGGACGATGACTATGGGAACCTCTGGTAGAACATGTTTGGCAGGTTTAAACCCTAGTACACTCCCTTTGGGTGGTTCTTAACCGAGACTCCATGCTCGTGACTTGCAACAAACCCTTGATTCATGGTTGATCCGTTCATGTATCCTTAATATCAATGGAACTTGGGTGTTGATAAGGTGTAAACCATAATCCACCAAAATGGATGATTGATATTAAGGATAATATGATCCATCCCATGACCTTTGTTTGGTGTGCTTTGCTTGATCCTTGAGTGTGATTGTTGCATTCATGCATTCATGCATTCATCTGCATCCATACCATCAGTAATAAAAGAAATTTTCAAGGAACTTAAGGGGTTTATTTGCAAAATTTTGAGACATGGAAAGACAAAGAAGGAATACAAAGAAGTACAGCTTCAGACAGCCCGATTTGAAAGAGTTAAGAAATCTGACATCCTATGTATTAAATCCCTTGGGTTTCAAAGCTCGTTTTGGGAAGCTTCTTCCTCTTCTGACTACTCAGGTGGATGAAGGGTTGATGAGTGTATTGGTGCAGGTTGATGAGTGTATTGGTGCAGTTTGATGATCCTTTGTACCGTTGCTTCACGTTTCCGGACTTCCAACTTTTGCCTACCCTTGAGGAATATGCTTATCTCGTGGGTATATCTATTCTGGATCAGTTGTCGTTCAGTGGCTTGGAGCGTATTCCTACTTCTCAAGAGATAGCTGACATGTTGCACATAGAAGAATCCCTGGTTGGTGCTCATATGACTACCAAAGATGGAATTCAAGGTCTCCCTTCCGAGTTCCTCATTGCTCAAGCTGCTGTTTATGGGAAGGCCATGAGTGAGGATGCCTTTGAAGCCATATTTGTATTTCTCATCTATGGGTTGGTATTGTTCCCCAACATCGACAAGTTTGTGGATGTGAACGCTATTAGGATCTTCTCCGCTCTTAATCCCGTTCCGACTCTGTTGGGTGATACCTATTTCTCTTTGCATATGAGGAATGCAAAGGGTGGTGGTGCCATTGTGTGCTGTTTGCCTCTGTTGTATAAGTGGTTTATTTCTCACTTACCTCAGACGGTCGCTTTCAAGGAGAACAATGGATGTCTACGGTGGTCCACGAGACTTCTGTCTCTCACTAATGATGATATCTCTTGGTATAACCGTGTATATGATGGTGTGCAGATTATCGACTCTTGTGGTGAATTCTCCAATGTACCTCTTCTTGGTACATGTGATGGGATTAACTACAACCCTGTTTTGGCACGTCATCAGCTTGGGTTCCCCCTAAAGGATAAACCTAATAACATTCTGTTAGAGGGTGTGTTCTTTCAGGAGGGTAAAGATCCCTAAGGCTTGAAAGCTAGGATGGTTCGCGCTTGGCGCAAGGTTCACAAGAAAGGAGGAAAGAGTTGGATCCTAAGAATTGCATTGCTATGGAGCCTTACACTGCTTGGGTAAGGAACAGAGCATCTGAGTATCTCATGCCTTATGAATATCCGAGACCTACACCTTTGGTTGTGGCTGGGCCTTCAACCCTCCCTAACCAAGGAGTAGAGGAGTTGAGAGACGAAGACCTATCACGTGCCTGGATCCGTGAAAGGGAAAAGTTACTTCAGCAGATTAAAGAGAAAGATACTTTGATTGAGTTCCTCGAGTATCAGGTTATTAATGATCCTAATGATGCATGGACTTCTCTACTTCCTCAGTCTTCCAAGTTTTGGAAGAGGAGGTATGACCGACTCGCCAAGGAAAAGGCAGATATGGAGGCAGCTTACGAAAGGGAAGTGAAGAGGCTTCGCGCATCATCTCTTCCTGTATCCTGAGTTGTTCCTAGGGATCCATAGGATGATTATTTTCCTTTTCTCTTGTATATGATTGACAAATGTTGTACTTCTTTTCCCTGATATTATTTTATGAGATATTTCCATATGCGATAAAATGCTTAATATTTCCAAAATTTGCAAATAAAACCCTAGAGTTCCTTTGAAATAAAAACGAATCATATGCACAAGCATTGCATGCATCATATGCATAAGCAGGTTTTGTTCCCGGCTTCTGGTCTTGTGGTCTAACTCTGTGCTCTTCATTTATTTTGAAGACAAGCTGACTCACTGGTACTACACCAGAGCCAACTCTTCCAGACTAATGGATCATCTAGAGCAAGAGAACCGTGAACTCAGGGAGAAAAGGGCTCTCCTGGTTAGCCATTTGTCTTCCTTCTCATACATAGATGCTGAGGATGAAGTTGGAACTCCTTTCCAAGCTTTATCTATAGCTGAGCCCGTTGAGAAGAGAACTCCTTCATTTGCTTCCTATAGAGATGCGAAATTGGCCATTGAGTGTGGTGCAATTGCTGGTCTAGGAAAAATGATTGAGCTGGAAGACAATAAGTCTCGAGCTGGCATAGGCTTTTCTTCTGGGGTTTTCAATGAGAAAGGGTTGTTCAAGAGTGGAGGTTTTATCCACACCGGTCAAGATGAGGAAGTTGTTGCTGTCTTGGAAGAGGATGCAGAGGATTCTGACAATTTTGTCATCCCTGGTGGGATCTGCCACAATTGGGTCGCTGTGGATGTTCCTACAGTTATCCACAAGTCAGCGTAATGATTTGTTTAAAAAACCCTTCTCCCATGCCAAAAGGAGAAGTGATGACATTGTTGACAACATAAATACAATGATATTTTCATTCAATAAATTCATGTTAAATGTTTGTTTTTCCAATTATTTTCCCTTTTTGCTTTTTGCATGAAATTGGTGATCACATAAAACCCTAAAAAAGAATAAAATCAATCTTTTCATCTGCATAATGATTTGCCTTGTTTGATTTCTAAAAGCTTTTCATATCCAAAATCATTATGCAGGTTGATTTCTAAACCCATTGAACATAATGATCCAACGCCATCTCCCAATTTTGAATTCCCTGTATTTGAGGCAGAGGAAGATGATGTTGAAGAGATTCCTGACGAGATTACCCGTCTACTTGAGCATGAAAAGAAGATCATTCAGTCGCATCTTGAGAATATGGAAACAGTCAACTTGGGGTCTGAAGATTGTGTTCGTGAGGTCAAGATTGGGGCACTCCTTGAAGAATCTGTTAAGAAGGGGTTGATTGAATTGCTACGAGAATATGTTGATATCTTTGCTTGGTTGTATGAAGATATGTCGGGTCTAGATACAGATATTGTGCAACATTTCCTGCCCTTGAAGCCTGAGTGTGTGCCTGTGAAGCAGAAGCTCAGAAGAACTCATCCTGATATGGCAGTGAAGATCAAAGAGGAAGTTCAGAAGCAAATTGATGCGGGGTTTCTGGTGACTTCTACATATCCTCAATGGGTGGCCAATATTGTGCCCGTGCCTAAGAAAGACAGAAAAGTCTGAATGTGTGTGGATTATAGAGACTTGAATAAAGCTAGTCCGAAAGATGATTTCCCTCTACCACACATTGATATGTTGGTAGACAATACATCTAAATTCAATGTCTTCTCATTTATGGATGGATTTTCCGGATATAAATAGATTAAGATGATACCCGAGGATATGGAGAAGACAACATTCATCACACCTTGGGGAACATTCTGTTATCGAGTGATGCCCTTCGGTCTGAAGAACGCCGGAGCCACATATCAACGAGCTATCACTACCTTGTTTCATGATATGATACACAAGGAGATCGAGGTATATGTTGATGATATGATTGCTAAGTTAAGAACGGAAGTTGAACATGTAGAGCACTTGTTAAAGCTTTTTCAACGTTTGAGGAAGTTCAAGCTTCGTCTGAATCCCAACAAGTGTACATTTGGAGTCCGTTCTGGCAAGTTATTGGGCTTTATTGTCAGTGAAAGAGGTATTGAGGTTGATCCTGCAAAGGTCAAAGCAATACAAGAGATGCATGCGCCCAAAACTGAGAAGCAAGTCCGAGGTTTTCTTGGTCGCTTGAATTATATTTCCAGATTCATATCCCACATGACTGCCACATGTGCGCCGATATTCAAGCTCCTCCGGAAAGATCAGTCTCATGATTGGACCGACGATTGCCAGAAAGCTTTCGATAGTATCAAAGAATACCTATCTGAACCTCCAATCCTATCTCCGCTTGTAGAAGGAAGACCTTTGATCATGTATCTGACGGTTCTTGAAGACTCAATGGGTTGTGTCCTTGGTCAGCAAGACGAATCCGGGAAGAAAGAATATGCCATTTACTACCTGAGTAGGAAGTTCACTGATTGTGAGTCTCGATACTCAATGCTTGAAAAGACATGCTGTGTTTTGGCTTGGGCCGCTAAGCGTTTACGCCAGTATATGATAAATCATACAACTTGGTTGATATCCAGAATGGATCCAATCAAGTATATATTTGAGAAGCCTGCTTTAACTAGGAGGATTGCCTGTTGGCAGATGTTGTTATCTGAGTATGATATTGAGTATCGAGCTCAGAAGGCTATTAAAGGTAGTATCTTGGCTGACCACTTGGCACATCAGCCGATTGAGGATCATCAGTCAGTTCAGTATGACTTCCCAGATGAGGAGATTCTGTATTTGAAGATGAAAGATTGTGATGAGCCTACGCTTAATGAAGGGCCAGAGCCTGGTTCCCGATGGAGCATGGTGTTTGATGGCGCTGTAAATCAGTACGGAAATGGTATTGGGGCAGTGATTATTACTCCTCAGGGCACACATATTCCTTTTACAGTAAGGCTAACTTTCAAATGTATGAATAATATGGCTGAGTATGAGGCCTGTATTATGGTATTGGAAGAATGCATTGATCTGAGGATCAAGCATCTTGATGTTTATGGTGATTCGGCCCTCGTTGTCAATCAGATCAAGGGTGAATGGGAAACGAATCAGCCTGGTCTCATTCCATATAGAGATTATGCGAGGAGGATTTCAACGTTCTTTACCGAGGTTGACTTCCATCATATTCCTCGAGAAGATAATCGGATGGCAGATGCTCTCGCTACGCTTGCTTCGATGATTGTGGTTAAGTATTGGAATGAAGTTCCCAATATCACCGTGATGCGCTTGGATAGACCAGCTCATGTATTTGCAGTTGAAGAAGCGAAAGATGACAAGCCATGGTATTATGACATTAAGTGTTTCCTCCAGAACCAGGTTTACCCGCCTGGGGCCTCTGTGAAAGATAGGAAAACTTTGAGAAGATTGTCAGGCAGTTTCTACCTCAATGGCGATGTGCTTTATAAGAGGAATTTTGACATGGTTCTGCTCAGATGCGTGGATAGACATGAAGCAGACATGTTAATGACTGAAGTCCATGATGGTTCATTTGGTACTCATTCCAATGGACATGCCATGGCTAGAAAGATGTTGAGAGCAGGCTACTATTGGCTGACAATGGCGTCTGACTGCTGCAAATATGTGAAGAAATGCCATAAGTGTCAGATTTATGCGGATAAGATTCATATTCCTCTGACACTTCTGAATGTGATTTCATCACCATGGCCTTTCTCCATGTGGGGAATTGACATGATTGGCATGATTGAGCCAAAAGCGTCCAATGGATACAAATTTATTCTCGTAGCAATTGATTACTTCACTAAGTGGGTTGAAGTTGCGTCATATGCAAATGTGACCAGGCAGGTGGTCGTGAAGTTTATCAAGAATCAACTCATATGCCGTTATGGTGTGCTAGATAAGATCATTACTGATAATGGATCTAATCTGAATAACAAGATGATGAAAGAGCTGTGTAACGAGTTCAAGATTTCACACCATAGTTCTTCTCCTTACAGACCCAAGATGAATGGGGCTGTTGAAGCTGCTAATAAGAATATCAAGAAGATTATCCAGAAGATGGTTATTACGTACAAAGATTGGCATGAGATGCTGCCATTTGCTTTGCATGGATATCGTACATCTGTACGCACTTCAATAGGGGCAACCCCTTTCTCTCTTGTTTATGGCATGGAGGCCGTACTCCCAGTAGAGGTGGAGATCCCATCAATGAGAGTCTTGATGGAAGCCAAGTTGACTGATGCTGAATGGGTTCAGAGTCGTTATGACCAACTGAATTTAATTGAAGAAAAGAGATTGACTGCCATGTGTCATGGCCAGTTATATCAACAACGAATGAAGAAAGCCTTTGATAAGAAGGTCAAGCCTCGTGTGTTCCGAGAAGGTGACCTCGTGCTCAAGAAAGTCTTGTCTTTCGCGCCCGATTCCAGGGGCAAGTGGACTCCAAACTATGAAGGTCCATATGTTGTTAAGAGAGCCTTTTCAGGCGGTGCTTTGATACTTACAACTATGGATGAGGAGGATTTCACTCGTCCTGTGAATTCAGATGCAGTCAAGAAATACTTCGCCTAAAAATAAAAACAGAATAGCTCGCTAAGTTGAAAACCCGAAAGGGCGGCTTAGGCAAAAATGAGCGTCTCGGTGGATTGAAAACCCGAAAGGGCGATCCAGGCAAAAGTTAGAGACATGAAAAAATGAATATATTCATCCCGCTAGATTGAGTACCTCATCCTGGGGCAATCTAGGCAAAAATTAGGGATTTGGCAAGTAACTGCATCCTGACAAGACTGTGTTCTACAATTGTCATCCGTCAGAGATTCTTGTTCATTCGTCGTCAACTAAAGCTTCGAATACATCGAACTCGGAATTGGTGGAGAAATGGTCATTATGTTCAATGTAGCCCTTTTCCAATATATATCACCAATTTCAAACTTGTAAAGATCTATGGAGTCTTGCCAATTGCAGGCTACCATTCCATCAAATAAATTTGAGCCTTTATCCAATTATTTGCACTCTTATTTGTTTCTATTCAACAAATGTTTTGCATGTTTTAATTGAGAAAATATCATTGTTTTAAATAAACACATTTTTTCACAAATTGTTTTTTAACAAAGTGAACATTCACAATGACAAAAGGATACTTAAGGGATCCTCAGTGCTCTCCCAAGGGTGGCATGATTTCCAACAGGGTAAGATATTTGTTCATATTCCTGGCATGATTGTATTTTTCTTCCTTCGGAGCCCCTTTTGTGGTTATCTCCCTGAGCAGAGTGTTTGTTGAGGTTATTCACCTCCCTTCCCTTCAGCAGAGCAGTGGTCTTCCCTCCTCAGCAGATGTGTCCTCTTTGGAAGGTTCAGTATTTGGTGGATGATCCCCAGTATTCCTTCAGTTCCTCAGATAGATCCCCAACGGAGTTGTTGGTGTGTTGGATCTTATCTATGATGATGTTATCCCCTGTAGAGATATTGTTGTTTCCTGGTATCTATGATCCCCGGTGGAGTTGTTGGTGTGGTGGATTTTATCTGTGATGGTTCATCCCCGGGTAGTATGCTGGTGATGATGTTCACCACTCTCCCCTTCAGCGGAAGAGTGATCTTTTCTCCTCAGCAGGTGTGATTTCCTTGGTGAGTTTGGGACTTGGTGTTGGATCGTCAGATTCCTCTTATATCCCTCAGATGGATTGCCCAGTAGAGTTGCTTTTGTGGCAGTTTCTGCCTGCACAATGAACTCTTTTCTCCAACTGTGACTGATGATTCCTCCGAAGTCGTTTGTGTTTTTCCTCCCGAGCAGAGTGTATGGTAAAGGTATTTTAGCCTCCTTCCTCCTCAGCAGGTGAGAGCTCTTGGTTCGTTTGACCTTTGGGAGCTTCTGGTTGGTGGTTGTATCCCCACAAAGATCCATCACCCCCTTTGTTTTGATAATTTCCCCAGCGGAGTGGTTTCCCCAGCAAAACTTATTTGCGCCATGATCCGGTTCACAGTTGGAATGGTTGTTGTTGATTCCCCTGCAGAGATTTTTATGATTTTCTGATATCTCTGATTCCCCTGTAAAGTTGCTTTGGTGGCAGTTTCTGCCTATGCAATGAGCTTTTTCCAGCTGAGGCTGATGATTCACCCCTGCAGAGGTGGTGTTGTCTCTGATCCCCGGCAGATTGGATATTCTCTGGTGATCCTGGATTTCTCTCTTGAGATGTAGTACCGGGTGGTTGATTCCTGGATTTGCGTGCATTAGATATGTCTGTTTGTCAGCATTCATCATACATAAATCACGCATATACATGCATAATTATAACATTCAGATATTCATGTTGCATTCTTTGCCATATATCGTTGTTTGTTGTCTCCTGCTATTTGGTGATATATATTTCCCCCAAGCAGATGTGTGTGTCTGATCTCCCCCATATAGAGTCAGCCCCATAAGCAGAAAGTGTTTATCTTTCCTGCCTTTCCCCACTGAGCTATATCCTCGCGGACGACGGTTGTTTTCGTTTCCTCCTAACACATATATTGGGATGGGTTCCCCTATTGAGTTATATCCTCATTAGGATGAGTCTTGATTCAGTTTGCCTTTTTGGTTTGATCCTAAATTGGCCTCTTGTGACTGTCTCTGGTATTTCCCTGTGGTAAATGAATAATTGTTCAGTAATCAGTGATTATTCACCTTATCCTCAGCGGAGTTTTTGATTTTCTACCCTTATACCGGTAGTTGTAAATCCTACTCTCATCCCCTAGTAGAGTTAACCTTTTTTTCATCATAATCGGTGACGGTTACTTTTCTGTGGTTTTCTACCCTTATACCGGTAGTTGTAAATCCTATTTTCCCTCCCCAACGGAGTTTGTGGTGTTCTACCCTTATACCGGTAGTTGTAACCCTATTTCCCCCCTTTTGCAGAGTTCACCTTGTTGTTCATCCTAGTTGATGATGGTTACTCTTTGACGGTTATCATTATCCAGTATTCGGTATTGATATTTCGTCCTTCTTTTGGATAATTGCTCTGATTAAGCAATTTTATCCCCAGCGAGTCATCTCTCGTCTACCCTGTTGTTGTTGGTAACGATTGTTTCTCTCCTGAATTGGTCATCATTATATACCTAGTTTTGGTATCCCGATGCCTTTCTTTTCGGTTGATTTATCCTTTATTAACCCAGTAACCGGTTGTGGATAATCTTCCATGCGAGTATATTATCTACGTTTTGACGGCAATAGATAATATATCTCATGCACTCTTCGGTCGAAGCCTTTTGTTCTTCCCCAGTCGAGTAAGATTCGTATTCCCTTTGTGGGATTGAATGTCCATCCTGTAAGTCGAGTTTGCTTTTTCAGCCCTCCTTTCGGATGATGAGTGTTTTGGGAATATTCCCCAATTCATGCCTCGGTCGATTTATCCTTTATTAACCCAGTAATCGGTTGTGGATAATCTTCCATGCGAGTATATTATCTACGTTTTGACGGCAATAGATAATATATCTCATGCACTCTTTGGTCGAAGCCTTCTGTCCTTCCCCATTCGAGTAAGATTCGTATTCCCTTTGCGGAATCGAATGTCCATCTTGGAAGTTGAGTTTGCTTTTTCAGCCCTCCTTTTTGGATGATGAGTGTTTTGGGAATATTCCCCAATTCACGCTTTGGTTGGTCACCTATTATATGCCCAGTAACTGGTATCCCTGGTGTGCCTTCCTTCTGCTCCCTATTATGACTTTGGTCCCCCGTGGAGTCAGATTTTCCTGAGTTGAAATATACCTTTTTAGGTCTTCCTCAGATGATTTGGTTGATTGATATCTCTCACCCCTATACCGGTCTTAGATATTCATTCTTCCCGAGCTTGTTGTTCTCTCACCCTTATACCGGTGATCAAATCACATGTCTCATTGAGCTTGTTACCCAGTAACCGGTAACACCTCATCCCGCTGCTTCCCCAGGAGAGTCTTTTTAAGACATCCCCAGCAAAGTCCCTTAGTGGATTGTTTTTGTCCGGATTTTTATCCGAAGTATCCATTGCGGATAGTTTTGCTGTGTTGGCATATTCCCCAATACATGCATTTTCCCCGACAGGGATATTTTGTTCAATCTTTCCCCAGCCTGAGTCTGGGTTCTTTATCCGAAGTATCCATTGTGGATAGTTTTGCTGTGTTGGCATATTCCCCAACACATGCATCTTTGAGTCAGCTCGAGTCTTTCCAATGGATTTATTCCCTTTGGAAACTCTGTTCCCCAGCTTTGAGTCGTGACCTGCTCACGCGGTTTCAGTCCTTTACTCCCCAAGTTTTGAGTCGTGCCCTGCTCACGTATTTCTTTTCTTATCCCCATGAGAGTCCCTAGAGTCTCTGTTCCATTTATGAGTGAATTACTCAATGGATTTCTCCCGATTTCTTTTCTTCTTTGTGGACACATATCCCCACAGAGTTTGTTTGTTTTGCATACATACATTTGCATCATGAGGTCTCTTAGGGACCAAAATTTGTCTCTTTGTTATTATTTAAGCCCATTCTACCTCGTCGAGATGAAGATTTTAACCTTCACTTCTCCGGCTAGAATGACCTTAAATAGGGGCATCTGTAAGACCCCAATTTTGTCCCTAAGATCCCTCATGGCATCATAGCATTGCATTGCATAGCCTCAAGGATCATTGAGCATCTTGGCTTCCTTTCCCTTTGGGTAAGGATCTTTTGTGAGTGGTTTGAGATCACCAGGCATGCTTGATTTGTATATCATTGCTTTTCTCATTTTGTTCACTAACCAAAAGCACAAAAATATGTCATTAACCTCTTTTGTTTGTAGCTTAAGCAAGCACCAGGTCAAGAGCTTCAAGAAGATCCTTTGTGTAAGAGATGAGGTATTTTCTGGGATGAGGATCACATGATCATTACAAGGAGCTTACATGAGCTAGGGTTCCATTTTGGAGCAATTTCATCAAGTGGTAAAGGCTCAAGCTAATCCATACATTTTAAGGTCATCTGAGGACCAAAAAGTCAACTGTGCAGTCAACTGAGGACTATGAGCTGGGGAAATGAGTTGAGACACCTCAATCATGTTCAAATGAGGTCTATTCATCATTATAAACTTCCATCTTGAAGATTCAAAGGTCATGGCAAAATTGACTAAAATTGGAAAGTGATCTGTAATTCAAAGTTTCCAAATTTGGCAAGTTTTTAGTTCACATTCAACTTGACTTGTCAATGTCAAAGAAGTTTCAAATGGATTTTTGGTGAACATGAAAGTTTTAGATATTTGTCTCCCCTTTCCAAAAAGTCCTAATTCATGTCCATATGATGATTGGTTGAGAAGATATGGTCATTTGATCACAAGGTGTACATGGAAATTCAAAATGGCATAACTTTTGATACAAAGCTCCAATTTGGTCCATTCTTTTTGCAAAATGTTTCTCTTGATCAAGACATCTCAAAATAGCCTTTGCCATGAATGGGAAAAGTGTGTATGCTCATCATTTCTCATATGGTCATTTTGGAGGGAATTTCCACAATTCAAATTTGGCTTATGATACAAGCAAAATACCAATTCCATGTTGATCCTTGGTTGATTTTAAGTGGATTCAAAGCCTTGCATGAGGAAGAGCACGTGGGACATGGCCATGCTAGCTTCTTTTTCATTTTTTCAAATTGCTCCATATTTCCCTAATCATGTCTAGACAAGGCCTAAAATTGGTTTTCAGTGTGATTAGCAAGGCATATAAAAGCTCAAACCCTAATCCTAACCACCATAACAGAAGCATTTCAGATCTGAATTTTCAAACTCCCTCCAAAATTCTCTCTCTTCGAATTCTTCATTTCTTCACACAAACACCAGAAATTATTGCATATTCTTGATCATCATCCTTCATTGATCAAGAATCATCCACTGTTTGTTGGAATTGAGCCAGAATTGGAGCAGATCAAGAGCATGAGCATGGCGATGGAAGTTTGAAATTGAGCTAGATCCAAGTGGTTTCAATTATTCCTGTTTGCACAAAGCTTCAAGGCAAGTTCAGTGGAAGAGATCTGGAGCTGTAGAGCACTGGAGAACACGAATTCAGAAGCTTAAAGTTCAAGGTGAGTTGAAATTCGATCTCTCTTTTTGCCAATTTCATGTCATAGATGTGTAGATCTTGCTTTGTGTAGTATGTAGATATGTTTAGAACTGAAAATGATCAAGTATTGAGGCTGTATGATGAACTTCAAGTTTTGATTTCATAAATGTTTTGCTTCGATCCATGCAATATACGAAGAATTAGGATGTATGGATATAATATTTGGATTGTGCATTACAAGATGATTCGATTGATGTATGATTTGTTGAATTCTAGAAATTTTATGGTTGAACTCACCGGAACTTGGCCGGAGAAGACGACCGGAGACTGTAGCTCCGGCGTCTGGTTCAACTTAGGGTTTTGCCTCGTGTGCTTCCACGTGATGCCTTGCGTGTGTGTTTGGTTAGCTGTGAAACGTTTGACCATGCCATGTGTGCCTTTGACTGATGAGTGGCGTGATGATGTGTTTTAATGAAACGCATCGTTTCATTTTACTTGTGTGGCTTTCATGTGTGCGCTAGCGTAGCAGTTTGATTGGATACCATTTGTTTGACCATGCCATGCGTACCGTTGAATGCTGATGTGTGTAGTGACTGAGCATGCTGACTGTTTAATGAAACTGTACGTTTTGATTGTTTGAATGTGGATCGTTGATGCTTGATGCGCGCCTTATCCAACGGCTGTGGTTTATCCTGATTTAATTTCAAATAATTCTTTTCCCTCCATTTCTTTTTAATATGTCCATTATTTTGCTCATCTTAGAAAATTCATAAAAAATAGAAAAATGATCCAAATTAACTCCAATTTTTTTTCCTAGTTTTGTATGAATGTCTAGTTTTTTCTGGTATTAATTTTGTGAATTGTTGATGTCTGTTTTGTGATTTGTGAATTTTTGAATGAACATTGTGCTATATTGATTTGTTGCATTCAATGCTTTGTGAAATCTTCATCTTTGAGCCAATTGATCCCATTTTTTGTGTGCATAATGTTCATACATGATGTGAATTTTTGGTCACTGGTTTGGAATTTTTCTCATATGCTATCATTGTTTTTGACACATGAAGATGTAGTGTGACAATTTGTGTCACATTTTTGACATTGAATTGTTACATTTTTGTTCACATACCATTTGAACCTCTCTGGATTTGATCTTTTGCATATTGTTTTTTCATGACATGAGAAACGTTCATAAAAAATTTCAAAGTCATTGCATGCATTTCTGATTTGTTTTGGATTTTCTAAGTTGGAAGTCCATTTTGTGCATACTTTTTGGTCATTGCATTACATGGATCATTTGAGATATTTGCTTATTGATTTGATGCTGGTCCTTTTGAGGACATTTTATGACATGTTTGAATATGCCATATATGGAAGATTGGGTTCTGTTTTGATCATTTGGTTTGGTTTTGAACTTAGTCTTTGTACTAGTGTTTTGTGCATAAACTAACTGTGCTTTGTGTTTCAGGTTTGGACATTTAGCATTGATGGTCGATTTGTTCTCACTTTGTGAGATACAAATGCTTTGAGTTCTAACTTTTGTTTGTTTTGTAGGATTTTAAGTGATGTGCTTGAGCTCATGGGTTCACTTGAGTGCTTGAGCATTGTTCATTGAGATTGTGCAACTGTGAATGGTTTCACTGTTTGTCTGTTGGTTTTTTGACTGAAATATTAACTGTTTAGCTTTTGTACAGGTACCTTAGTTGCTTGCTTTTAGCTCTTGCTTGAGCTTTGGATTGTGGTTGATACACCACTTAGGTAGTTATCTTCTTACTTCATGTAGTATGGAAGTCCTGTCCCCTTTTTGGCAGGCGTTTTACTGGTAAGTCCTCCTTCAGAGGCTCTGTTTGTGTTTGTTTACAATTGTGCCAAAGACCTCCAAGATGAGGCATGTGTTACTTGATAAGACCTCCAAGAGTTGAGGCAATTGACGGATAAAATGGATTAGCAATCAATCCCCCGTTATTCAGTGAGTCGTTCTTTATGCTCGCACTACGTGCTGATGCTTCTGAACATGTACCCAAGATCTTTGTCCAGTGTCTGTCAAGTGGAATAGGATCCCACTTTCTGGATCCCCACGCTTTCCGTGTCATGAGCTCACCCAGGCCATGGTTAAGAGCATGAGGTCTCATCCTTATTTACCATCTTTGATCAGTTTCACCTTAACTCTCAATGTTAGTGGTTAAGAGCTCCAGATTACCCTTGTACAGTTTGGCTTGTTTGTCGAGGTTGACATGACCCCTCTTGACTAAAGCCTACCCATTGTTTGAGCCTCTTGTATGTATATAGATTATGATGTTTGCTTTTGATGTGTTTGCTTTTGATGTTTGTTTGTTATGGTTGGGAGTCGGATATAAGTCCATGTATTGGCATTCTGTTTCCTTTTTGTTGTTAGGAGTCGGATACAAGTCCATGTATTGGCATTCTGTTTCCTTTTTTTGTTGTTGTTAGGAGTCGGGTGTAAGTCCATGTATTGGCATTCTGTTTCCTTTTATTGAGAATCTCTTATGAGACTTGTGTGATTGCTATTGCCTTGTGCTTGCTTATTCCAAAGGATAGGATTCACTTGGATCATCAATATGATCTCAAGAGAGGAAATCCTAGTGTGGTTTCATTTCTTAACCTTCACCTTTTTGTTCTCTTTAGGACTTACCTCTTTTTCTCCATCCCTAACCCAAGCCAAAACTTTTTGTGCAAACATTTGACTATTGTTTTCAACATTAGAAACCTAAGCCTTATGCTTTTGATTTTCAAACTTTCTTTTCATAACACTCATTTTGAATTGAATCTTTAAGTCAACTTTGACCATCTTTTGTATATACTTCTAATTGGTAAATATAACCCACTCAAATTTCTTTTGTGGTTCATGTCCACTTCTTAATCAAAAAATTTCATAACCTTTAGCTATTAGGTTTGAGTTATCTTTGTGGTAGATGTAATAATCACCTTTATCCTTAGTGATGGACAATGAGTCTTCCATGCTTATTATAGGGTTAACCCCTCACTAGCATGTTGAAGCTATCCTCACATGGTGGACTTGTGGTTTTAGGTTAAGTTTTCTCCCTTTGATAACAAAAGACCTTAAGGCTTTTGGACCAATCAATCCACTCATTTGTTTTGAGATTTTTACCCCGAACTACGAGGTTTTGATCCTTATCTTTTTATAGGAGGGTACGTAGGCAATGGGTTTATCCATCCTAACACAAAATGTAAATAAACTTGTATATTCTTTTCTCATCTCTTCAATCATGTTTGCACAAATAAATATTTCACAAAACAATAACCTTTGCAACAAGTGTGAAAAGGGCTCCCTAGGAGTACCTAGGATGTTTTGGGTGCCTAACACCTTCCCATTACATAACCAACCCCCTTACTCAGATCTCTGTTTCTTTTACTAGTTTTGTTTGTAAAACTTTTAGGTTTTTGTTCGATTTCTAACCATTCCTTTGGATAAATAGAAGTGCGGTGGCGACTCGACTTTGTATGATTTACCTTGGATTTAGTCAATATCTCCAATGGTAACGAATACACCACTACAATACCTACTAAGGCTTATGAGTCATTCTTCCCTTGTAGGAGGAACACACATAATTATACTTTTTGACCAGTACAATGGCGCCCACCGTGGGGCTTTGGTAAAAGTAATCTGGGCCACACCCTTTTCATTACCGTCACCCTTTCCGCTATTATCCTTATCTCCTATACTTAGCCACCTTCAACTATGGTTAATAGGAGATCTCCATCCCCTACGTTAAAAGGTATTAGGGGCAACGGTGATGCTGACATATTCGCAGATATGCATGCCACCATGGATAAATTATGCCACCATAACCAGACACTGGAGGACGATGTCTACTACATCAGACAATGCCAACAAGAGTCCAATCCCTAGGAAGAGATGGAATTGTTGGACCTCTAGCCACTCTTAGATGAGATATTAGGGAACCTGTCCCTAAGGGTTTCAAACCTCCCCCCTCAGATAAGTTTGATTGGTGTTGTGATCCCTATGAGCATGTTTCCTCCATCAATACACACATGGAAATCATATGAGCGTCTGACTCCCTGAAATATAACTTATTATCTAGCACCTTCAGAGATGCTACCCATAGATGTGTAAGAACAATATTTGATTTTGTATCTGGCTTTATGTTTTAATGATAACAATACGTAGATTCATAAAGAACAATTTTGTACCCTAATGATTTTGTTAAGTGCGCAGATACTAGATACATGTTCTGACTTTGAAGAAGTGACGTGTGACATCATCAGATTCTGAGTCTAGTGCACTTTGACTCTGAGATATGTGTTCTACAAAGATAAATGAAGCCAAAGCTTCTGAATATCGCTCATCCAAATCTTTAGAATACTTTGCTCAACGCTTTTGAACATCACTCATCCAAAGCTTTAGTTTATGACTCTGATAAATGAAGCCTCTGACGTTGTCAAGCTCTGAAGTCTTGTACTCAACAACTCTTATGAACTGTGTCACCCAATTCTGAAGACTAGATTATGATGAATTGGATCAAGACTCTAAAGACCAGTTCTGAAGACTCTCTCATACAAACTATGATTCTTCTTCTATGCCTGCATCATCAACTCTATATTTGAAGCCTTTGAATAATTAAAGATAAGATCAAAAAGTTAAATGTGAGAATATAATACACAGTACAAGATCAATATTCTTTTCACTATACTAACTTTGTGGGAAAAGGATTGTACTATTTTACCACTGTGTCACCCATTTTAACAGACAATTATGTAAGGATACAACTACATTTGTAAATTCCATTTCTGTCTTCCAACAGATCTTTTCATTGCCTATATAAAGAAGTATTAGAAGAATGGAATAAGATACCCAACTAGGATTAAATATTAAATTAACTCAGATTAAATATTAAAACTAAATTAATTAAATTAAATTAAATAATAAACAAAAATTAATTAGAAAATAGTGGGGTGCATCTGTAGTTGACTAGGAAAACAAAGGGTGTGTAAAAAGCAAAAGTCCAAGCCCAATATCCCTTATCCAAATCAGAAAAAGGAATAGGAAAATAAAATAAAAAAATAAATAAAAATAAAAGAAAAAAGTGTGAAAAACATGGGCCATTGGATCTGATTACTAAGGTTAGTCAAGATCTGATTGGGGACGTTGGATCAGTTGACCATCAAAGGGTCAACTGATCAAGTGGATGTGATGGAGGGTACATGATAATAATGATGGGTGCGTGTGTATGGAAACAAGTCAAAGTAGGATCATCTGAAGGCTCACGCTGAGCCACATGTGGAAAATCAATGGGACGCATAGGAAGTATAAAAGTGCCCCTCTCTTCAGAAATTGATCATTTTCCATTTCTCATTCTCTCTACACTCTTTTCTCTCTTCTACTTCTCTCTCTACACACTCTCCCTTCTCTCTAAACTTTCCCCCTCTAACCATCCTTCACCTACCCCGACCACCACACATCACCAACTGAACCACCTTACTCTCCCCCATCGGCCACCACATTAAACCGGTGCTCATCCGAATGATGAACACCCAACCCAGAATAAGAACTCTTCCCCTCAACCACCTTAGACCGCCCTAGGAACCACTGTCCAACCCAGAATCCGATGAATGTTCATCCTTGAACATTCATACCTTCAACCCAAACCCTAAGAAACTATAAGAACTATAACTTAAACACGTAAATCCTAACATGCCAACAACAAACCCTAAACCTCATTGCATGAACCATAAACCTAAACCCTTATGAACCCTAACTCTTCTTCAACCCAGAACCCTAAAACCTCCATCATGTTCATTGTGAACATGATGAATCTTCATTCCTAACCTCAGTTCAAAACCCTAATCCACCAAAAATCACCTTTAAACCACTCCAAATCCAACCAAACTTCTTCTAAACCCTAGATCACAACATTCTAAACACAAATAAAAACCTTAAACACAAAAATCAAAACCAACAATTGTGAACCCTAAAAACCTAAATCTCGTTATATTAACCCTAAACCCTATCAAATTGATCCTAAATCAAACCTCATATTAAATCAAACAAACATACAATCACAAAACCAACAAGACGTAAACACTACCATAACCAAGGAATAATAAAAAAGTGAAGAGGTTACTAACCGGTCCCTATAGTGAACTCCCAGTGTAAGTCCTTATTCTTTTCTCTTTTCCTTTATGCTCTTTTTTTGTATTCTGACTTCTTCCCTTTCTAACTTCTTTTTTGATTGTGAGGTTGGCTTGAATCTGATGGTTGGCTATTGAGACAGAGGGAGCTTCAAGCTTAGGGTTTTCATGTTGTTGTTCTGTAATGCAAAGAACAACGACTTTTAGGGTTAATAATCTATGAATCGTGCTTCCCAATTGTAACTTTTGTCCTTTTATTTATAGTGAAAAATAGGGTTAGAGTCTTAATGTTAGATGATATGTTTTAGGAAGTTTTTGCTTTGATTTGTATTTTTTTAGAAGGTTTGAAATGTAACAGAAAATCATTGTACGGAAAGATTGAATTTATATTAATTATTAGATTTTGATCCATTTCTGAAGCACTGTGCACGCGTTTTAGGGTTACTGTAATTTTGGATTTTTAGGCTTTGTTGACTTAGACCTAGGGTTGACGTGGACCACGTGTTTAACCAGATTCACCCTCTTAGAAAAATAACTAAAAAATAAAACCTAAAAATGACACTAATAAAAAATAATATTATTAACTTAATAATAAGATCTTAATCTAATGAATAGAAAATTATCTAATATGCTAATAAATCTAAATAAAGAAAATGTCTAACTATAACTTAATGATATTTTGATATATTAATTTATTTTAATGAACTAATAATTAATAATAATAATAATAAAATTAATAATCTGGATAATAATATCTAAATACTAATAATATTTGATAATAATAATAATCCTATACTAATTTAATAATAATACTTCATAATAATCTAAATAATATAAATAAATAAATTCTAATAATGCTAATAAAATATTTTCTAATAGTAATAATAATATTTAAATATTAGACAATAGTCTAGTAGTTTGATACAATAATATGTCCTAATTAACTAATTAATTACAAATAATAAAATTAATTATCTATATAATAATAATATCTAATCATTTTTCTAGAAACAATATCAAATAATAAAACTATTATTAAATTATTAAAAGGCCAAAAATAGCAACACTACCCATAGAACAAAATCTTAAAAGAGGATAAAAAGTCAAAATGATCATCCTTTGACTTTTTAGGTCATTGGAGTTGACTAGATGACTTACTCATGAAGTACTCACATGGAACATGGCATTAGATGATGACTTAGGTAAATTGAGATTAACTCAAGACACTCATGCACTAGACCTACCCTAATGCAAATTGTGGACTTAAGAGACTGAGATGGATAAAGTAAATAGGGTCAAAATATGGGGTATGATAGCTGTCCCTAATTAATTATCTTCATCCGAGAGCGTGAATGACGTTAAGTCATCATGTGATTATGGTAGGAGATAATTAAATACAAGAGAACCCGAAATTTTGTCCGCTAAGAAAGTTGTGCATGTTGTTAAGCCTATTGAAAATCCTTATGGTGTTGGGGATATGAGAATTCAATCGTCATCGGTATAAGAACCAATGTTAAGTAAATCATTTGGCGAGAAAACAGATGCTAAATGGTAGTGGTGTAAGAACCGGAAGTAATAGAATGGAGAACAATGTAAGAATCGTAAAAATAAAAGCAGTCGATGTACGAACCATAAAATATAAAGGGAGAAACAGTGTAAGAACCGTAAAATAAAAAGACATAAAGTGTGAGAATCATAAAATAACAGGAAATATTATAAGAACCATAAAATAAGAGATGGACGGTGTAAGAACCATAAAATTAAAATACCAATGGTGTAACAACCGAAGTGAATGCATGATGGTGGTGTAAGAACCGAAGTGAATGAATGACAACGGTGTAAAAACCAAAGTGAATGAATGACAACGATGTAAAAACCGAAAAATGAAATGACAAATGGTGTAAGAATTTGAAAATAAAATGCCAACGGTGTAAGAACTATAAAATAACAGACAAATGGTGTAAGAACCGAAGTGAGTAATAGTGTAAGAACCGGAAATAAAACGCTAATTATCTAAGAACCGGAAAATAAAAGAAAAACAGTGTAAGAATAGAAAAATAAAAGACAAACAATGTAAGAACTGGAGTGCACAATGATGTAAGAACCAAAAATCAAAACTACGGTATACGAACTGGAGTAAGTGACAACGGTATAAGAACCAAAGTGAACAATGACCATGGTGTAAGAACCGCAAAACTAAAAGATAGTGTATCATGATACACGTATGCTTAGTGAAAAATCCCGTGGGGAAACGTGTTCGACCAGGTGGGGTGGTAAGCATTCCTGCTAGGGGATGGTACCGGATAAGGGGTCCATGGATATTGATTTATGTTAGACATGCATGTTCTGTATGGATGTGTGTTAATGAATGGCTAATGACTGATGTATGCATGTTGTCTTTTTATAAATGATGCATGTAGTGCATGATCGATATTTACGCTTTGCTAGGATACGACTCTCGGGGATGCTAAGGTTTGAGACGCAGCTCAGTTACATCAACTTGAGAGAAAATGGAACTTTCGCAAGAAGCTTGAAAAAATGGAAATGTCTTAAGAAATAAAGAAAGACTTGTTGTGAAAGTGTACAATCAATAGGTAGGCATAGATTTCTATGAGATCTATGCCCATGTAGCAATATTAGAAGCCATAAGGATGATTCTAGTTTTTTCATGCATTTTAAATTTCAAACTTATCTAAATGGATGTAAATAGAATGTTCTTGAACGATTACATCCAAGAGAAAATGTATGTTTATCAAACTTTTTATTTTCTAAACTTTTGTTTTCCTAGTCATGTCATTAAGCTCAAAAAAACTCTCTACAGTCTGAAACAAAGCCCTTGAGCTTGGTATGGTTATTTGTGCAAGTTTTTGCTCGAAAGAAATTTTCAAAGAGGGAAGGTTGATATAAAATTATCATTAAGAAAATTGAGCATGCCATTTTACTTGTGCAAACATATGTTGGTGATATTATTTTCGATGATACTAACGAGTCATTATGCATGGATTTTCTGATATGATGCAATGTGAATTCAAAATTTCTATAATGGGGGAGCTTTAGTATATTCTTGGATTAAAGATATATCGATAATAGGAAGTCACCTTCATCAATTAAGCTAAATATTGTAAATATCTATTAACAAGATTTGGTATAGGAAAAGCAAAACCAATCTTCTCTAATGAGCACTTCGTGTAGTCTAGATAAGGACGAGGAAGGAAAATCAATTGAAAAAACCAAGTATCGAGCTATTAACAGTTCCCTTCTTAACTTTACTGTATTTCATCTTGATATTATGTTTGAGGTCTTTTAATGTGCTCGTTTTTAAGAAAACCCCAAAGTATCTCTGGAGTCATATGAATTTTGAGGTATTTCATTTGCACACCACTAATGGGTTATGGTACCCCCAAAAGGCCTGATTATGATATATAGTTGGGTACTCTGATACCAATTTTTCTTGATGTAGTTTGGATTAAAAAAATGAGTTACAATTGTTGATATTTTTGCTTGCAAGAATTGAGCTAATGATCATGATATTATTCACTGCCTTGGTGTTTTAATGACAACAACGTTGATACTTGTTGAAGACATTAGTGATATCTTTCCAACTCTATGATGATGGTGATTAATTAAAAGACATCTCAAGCTTCATCAAGTATAAGACTCAAGGTTCTAGTGAAATGCTATATGACCGGTATATCTGGAAAAGGAACTTGATAGCTTCAAAGACGTGAAAGAGATGATGTGTGAAAACTCACCTGGGTGTGTCTGTCTGAGTGACCATAGTCTTATGAAAGTAGGAGAGTAACTCCTAAGATACTAAAGAAACTAACACATACACATAAAATAATTTTAATGTGTCTCTTTACTTAACAAAATCACCTAAAAATGTTTTTGGGCCCTAGCTTGTTGATTATGAGAGTGTCTGATTGATTGGAAGACTTTTTCCAACTAAATAATCAATTATACCATAAACCTAAATGATTATATCATGCTTGGTCGAGTCTAAAATAAAAAAAAAATCTCTTAGTGATTGGTAATGACTATATATCAAAACCTTCCATTTGTGGCCATAACAATCGATTGTTTAGAGTGCCTAATTCATTAGCCTAATCGATTATTAATTTGGCCCATGGAATATTTCCTTTTTTAGCCACATTTTCTCCTATATAAAGAAGGCATATCCTAATTCTAAAACACGCTAGAATTCAAGGTTTTTATATATCATAACATTTTATCACCCTCTTTAAATATTTTCTTCACCAATGTTGCATTTGTGCCTTATGATTGAAGAATGCTTATGAGGAAAGCATTCTATTGGTGTTTTGCCACTATTTTATTTCAAGTGTGCGATGCTTTTAAAAGATCGAGTTTGGTTCTTGAGATCAACCATCTAAAAATCTATGTTAGGTTATAGAACTCAGCATGTAAAAGTTCTGTTTGGTTATTAAGATTAGTTAGTGAAATCTCTTCTTAGTGTTGGTGTAAGCCCTAGAGGGCAATACTTTTGGTACTTGTATCGAATTATTTATTAATAATAAAAGGCTTTTTCTTTATTATGTTTGTTTAATAAAGTCCCTATAATAGCTAGTTCGTTTAATGTATCAAGTGTGACTTGATCATGAGATTCCATTAAACATAAGGATATTATTCTTAAACTATCCGTAGTCGAGCTTTGTTGTGCAGTGGGATAACATTAAAGCATTAAGACTATTATGTATATAGATTGATGATTATATCTCATGGATCATGGATAAGGAGTTATCAAGTCTTAAACATAGGTATGAATAGTAGGAGTAATATTTATACTGGATTGACCCGCTATGAGAATACTACATAGAATGTTATGCAAGGTGTCATAAGTTATTCTCATGGTGACAGTGGTGTATACCATCCGTTGACCTGAAACCACTATGGACCCTCAATGTAGAGCCGAGTGTTTTATTGTTGATCAAACATTATCCGTAATTGGATGACCATAAAGATAGTTGATGGGTACTCCACGAAGCATGCTAAGGGACATGAGTGACCTAGATGGAATTTGCCAATTCTGCGTAACAGGATAAATGTCTAAGGGCCCAATATTGAATTGGACAAGGATGAAACAGTTTATTCCTTGTGTTCAATATAGACATATGGGCAAAAAGGGTAATTATACATACCATTATTATCACAAAAAGGGATTTTTCATATCACATGACATTTTTGTGTCTTGGGTAGCAGTGATGTGTTGCTATCTACCTCTCAATGTTTATTATGTTAAACACGTGATTTAATATAATTGCCAATGTCGCAAAAACCTACAGGGTCACACACAAAAGGACGGATTGATGAGAGATAGAGTAAATAAGGAACATCGTAAGGTACAGTGCACTTAAGTGAATTGTAAAACATCGTAAGGTACGGTGCACTTAAGTAGAATACAAAATATGGTAAGGTACCACACGCTTAAGTGATTTTCGGTATACCATAAGATATGGGCCGCATACACTTATGTGGGTTTTTTAGCTTGCAACCCACACTAGTGGTTCTATAAATAGAACCCTTGTGCAAAAGCATTTCATTTGCTGAAATTTCATTTCTCTCTCTCTCTCTCTCTCTCTCTCTCTCTCTCTCTCTCTCTCTCTCTCTCTCTCTCTCTCTCTCTCTCTCTCTCTCTCTCTTTCTCTCTCTCTCAAAGCCTTCATTCGTAGCAGCTAACACTGAGACTGAAGGAATTCGTTCATGTGGACTGGGTAGTGGCATTGTCACCATTCAACGCTCGTGATCACTCCTTAGATCTGCATCAAAGGTTTCAATCGCCACAAGAGGTAACAGTTTATATCACTAATCATGCCCATTCGTAAGGATCACTAAAGGAAAATTTTGAATTTCCGATGCGTTTTGGATCACAATTTTTATTCAGTGGTATCAGAGCCACTTACGAAACCATGCATCTGATAGCTGGTTATTTTCAGTATTTTCTGTATTAATACGATTAAAAGACAAAATAAATTAAATAATAAATGAGTAATCAAATTTGGCATCATGCGTGTATGATTTGGATGATTGATGTTGACTATGCTTCGGAATCCGATGTTAGTATGGTGAAGCAGCGATACATCGATCGTCCATAGGTTACACAAATGAGATCGTTCAATATATATATATATATATATATATATATATATATATATATATATATATATATATAATATATATATATATATATATATATATATATATATATATATATATATATATATAAGTAATTCTAATGCAAAATATGGTATATCTGATATATTTTTTCTATTTCGTTCATTCAAACACTTAATGATTGTCATTCCTTTGAGCGATCAATGGTCATTTGCTTCAGAATCCGACATTAGTATGGTGAAGCAATGACATGCTGATCAATCATACTGAATTATCAATCGAGATGTGTTTGACGGTATGAAATTGATGCATTATGGTTCATGATGGTACAAGGATTGTACTGTTAAAGAGTTATGCGATTAGGGTTGTGACTGCATAAGAGTTTTGCTTTAAAGTATAAAGTGTTGATGTGAAAAATGATGTCGATTTCAAATGAATTGTTCATTAAAATTTTGCATCGGGGTAGCAGAACCCCTGGCTAACTCTATGTAGTGTGATCAATCGCTGAAATTTTTAATTTGGTTTATTTAATTGACAGAATTTAAATTAATAATAATGTGTTTATTATTATTGTCTTGTGGTGATCAGTTATGGCCTTAGTTTTTCTTTATTTTGTTTTTGGGACTTTAAAATACGGCATGCGTTTCGTGCCTCCCTTTTAATCTCTTAATGTAACTTCTTTTCTCATCTCACTCCCTCGTATGTAAAACGAATTTCTTATGTAATGCAATGTTATGAAGAAAGAGAAGAATACAATATCAAAGGAGGACAACCTTGAATATCTTGCTTGAAGAAGCTTAGATCGTGATTAGGTCAGCTTAGATTCTCTCATTGCCTTGGTAGAACAATTGTGTTAGGGGTCATAACTGTTTCATTTTGTATATATGTTGATGCATGTGAGAGACGATTTATATGATAAATAAGTCGATGAGATCAAAATAATTGCAAATTCCCTCAAATTAAATATTAAGTTTATGCTTTCCAAGTTTTAGCACTCATCAAGACTAGTATCAAATAATGTAGGTTTCGCCTACGCGAGGTGCATGTTCTATATTAGTAAAGTGCGATGGGATGATTGTAATATCGAATTGCTAAAAATTGGGTCAAACTTAACTAAACAAAGTATAATAAGATTATATACGTTTAGAAGCAAGAGTTGGAAATGATCCATATGATGGATTGGAATAAGGAGTTATTCACCCAACTAAAATAGTTTAGAGTTGTATTAGATACAATTAGAAGGAGTTCCTACCTAAATAACCTAGTTTTATGTAATCCGCCTACGCGGACTTAAAACAAAGTGAAATGTGGATCTCGACCACTAGAAAATCTTCTAACAGGATTTTTCGAATCAAATGGTGAGAGTCATTTGTTTTGAGTAAAATAGTGAGAGCATATTTAATTAAAGGCCTAATTAAATATATTATTTTAATGATACTTATACTTTCATATTTTTCATGTAGATTACCATGACAACAAACACATCTAACAACATTTTACGATCAATCCTTGATAAAGAAAAATTGTCTAGGACAAATTTTCTGGATTGGCACCGAAATCTGAGGATTGTTCTCAAGCATGACAAAACACTATATGTCTTGGAGGAACCTGTTCCTAAAGAGGAACCTCCTAGTTCTGCACATAAGGCAGAAAAATATGCTTATAAGAAGCATGTCGATGATGCCAATAAAGTTGTTTGCCTCATGCTAACTACCATGAACTCGGAGTTACAAAAGCAACATGAGAACATGACAGCGTTCGATATGATCGGACACCTGAAGATGCTCTATCAAGAGTAGGAAAGACATGAAAGGTTTGAAGTTTCAAAAGCCCCTTTTCAAGGCAAGTTAGCCGAGGGAGCCCCTATAGGTCCCCATGTGCTCAAGATGATTGGGTATATGGAGAACCTTGAGAGGTTGGGTTTTCCCCTTGGAAAGAAACTTGCGACTGATTTGATATTGCAATCATTGCCAGATAGCTTCAGTCAATTTGCCCTTAATTTCAACATGAATGATATGGATAAAACTCTTCCTGAAATGCTAGGCATGTTAAGAACTGTTGAGCAGAATCTGAAGTCAAAAGGGAAGTTCATTCTGATGATCGGAAATGGAAAGAAATAGAACAAAAGGCCCACCAAGCAAGGTGGTAAAGGGAAATGCAAGGAATTTGCCAAACCTAAACCCACTGCTCCTGCTTTGAAGCCTAATGGAGGCATAACAAAGGATGGCACCTTCTTCCATTGCGGTAAGACTGGACATTGGAAGAGAAACTGCCCAAAGTACCTGGAAGATAAGAAGAATGGAGTAAAGACTTCAACTTCAGGTATTTTTATTATTGAAACTAATTTATCTACTTCTGCATCATGGGTATTAGATATTGGATGCGGTTCTCATATTTGTAGCAATGTGCAGAGGCTAAAAAGGAGTAGAGATTTGGTAAAAGGTGAAGTTGACCTACGAGTTGGCAATGGAGCAAAGGTTGTTGCTTTAGCCGTAGGAACTTATGTATTGACTTTACCTAGTGGTTTAATAATTCAGTTAGAGAACTGTTATTATGTACCTGCAATTAGTAAGAATATTATTTCCGTTTCTTGTTTGGACAAGTTTGGTTTTTCATTCATAATAAAGAACAATTGTTGCTCTATTTATTTGAATGATATATTCTATGCTACTGCACAAATGAACAATGGTCTATATGTCATTGATCTTGAAATGCCTATTTATAACATTAATACTAAAAGGATGAAACCTAATGAGTTAAATCTAACTTACCTTTGGCATTATCGATTAGGCCACATAAATGAGAAACGCATTTCCAAACTCCATAAAGATGGACTCTTGGACTCTTTTGATTAGGAATCATATGAGACATGTAAATATTGTTTAATTGGAAAGATTGCAAAGTCTCCATTCACATGAAAAGGTGAAAGAGCTAATGATCTTTTGGCCCTCATACATACTGATGTATGTGGACCACTGAACGTACCAGTTAGAGGAGGTTTTCATTACTTCATCACATTTACTGATGATTTCAGTAGATATGGTTATTTGTATTTAATCAAACACAAATCAGAGTCCTTGAAAAGTTCAAGGAATTCAAGAATGAAGTACAAAACCAACGTAAGAATATTAAAACTCTTCGATCAGATCGAGGTGGTGAATATTTAAGCCTAGAGTTTGATGACCATCTGAAAGAGTGTGGGATTCTATCCCAACTTACTCCTTCTGGAACACCCCAATGGAATGATGTATTTGAGAGAAGAAACTGAACCTTGTTAGACATGGTCCAATCCATGATGAGTCACGCCGATCTTCCAAACTCCTTTTGGGAAATGCACTATTGACAACAACTTACACACTTAACCGTGCTCCATCCAAAAAGGTTGAGAAGACACCATATGAGATATGGAGTGGTAAGAAACCACATATGTCTTAAATGAAGATTTATGGTTGCAAAGTTTATGTGAAACCACAAATTTCAACTAAGCTTGAGCCCAAATCTGACAAATGCTTATTATTGGGGTATCCTAAAGAAATAAGAGGGTATTACTTCTACAATCCTTCTGAGGGCAAAGTGTTTGTCACTCGAACCGGAGTCTTCCTAGAAATGGATTTTATTCCCAAAGGAATCAAATGGAGGAAAGTAGAGCTTGAAGGAATTCAAGAATCACAAAGCATTGATACACCTATGGAGGAAATAGAGCAGGAAACATAAGTAGTTGTGGAAGAGCAACCTGCTCAAGTAGAACAAGACTAGCGTAGGTCAAGTAGGATATGTCACCTACTTGAGAGATATGGATATATCATAAATGATCAAGGTGATGTATTACTCATGGATTAAGATGAGCCTGTGACCTACCAAGATGCCATAACTGGTTCTGAGTCTGAGAAGTGGATAGATGCCATGAAATTTGAAACGGATTCCATGTGCACAAACAAGGTTTGGACCTTGGTAGAGCCTCCTGTAGGAGTTAACCCTATAGGATGCAAATGGGTCTTCAAAAAGAAGACTGACATGGATGGTAAGGTACATACCTATAAGGCAAGACTGGTTGCAAAAGGATATAAACAAATTTATGGGGTTGACTATGATGAAACCTTTTCACCAGTTGCAATGCTTAAATCTGTTCGGGTTTTACTTGTTATCGCTGCATATCATGATTATGAAATATGGCAGATGGATGTCAAAACTGCTTTCCTTAATGGGAATCTTCTTGAGGATGTGTACATGACACAACCTGAAGGATTTGACATACTAGAAGAAGCCCAAAAGATATGCAAAAGACATGGGCTTCAAGCTTGATTCATAACGGATCCAAGGACTCTGCACAATCTTCTGCATATTTGATTTCAATCAAATCAAATGTTTCCTAAAATGTTTTGACATCTTTACTTCAAAAAAAAAAGTCAAGGCAAAACAGTCTTTTGCTTTTTAGAAAATGTGCTGCTTGACTCACATATCTCGTGAACTAAATCTTCAACATATCTTCAGATATCTCATAAAATGAAACAAATATTACAAGACACTAAAATAGGTCACACTCCCATGTTGAACCAACATGTCAGGACATCTTGTTCAACATCTGACTAGAATACTTATTTTTCCAAAATGCAGCCAATCATTACATACCAGATCTAACAATCTCCCCCTTTGGCAAATTTTGGCTAAAACAACCTTTGCATAGACCAATAAGAAAGAAGGTAATGATCACAGCGACAAACCACCACACAAGCACAAAATAAACAAAATCATTTACCACCCAAAACAATAGAGGCAGGCGCAACAGAAAAGATCATATCCTCACAACGGAAAGAGATAAACTCTTAAACAAAGAACCTACTTAAGAGAAAAATAAATTCTCTTCAGACAATTGTCAAGACATTTTTCCTGACTTTATTAAAACTGACAACCCACTCGAAACTAGTCTATCACCATAGGCTCAAACAAAAATAAATGCTCCCCTTGAGTAGAAGATCCATGGGCAACAACTAAGAGCTACCCTCCCCCCCTCCATATGTGCTCCCCCTCATAGGTAAGAGACATGGCAAGGATAACAATTAATTAAACACAGAATTAATTAATCACAACATAATTACTTCCCCTTTTTAGCCGAAGAGTTGACAAACACAAACAAACATTAAAAGTAGCAAAGAATTAAAAGTTACGTTACAGACCAATATCACTTTAAAGTGCATAAACATCTAGGGCATAGCCACACAAAAAATAAGCACAAACAAAACACAGAAGAAAAAGAAGCACAAACAAAACACAGAAGAACCAGAGCCAGAGTGCTTCAGTCCTCATCACTGCTGGTAGTTTCTTCATCATCACTTACATCAGTACCTTCTTCATTAGCATCTTTTTCACTTGTTCCATCACCTTTCAAATTTCCTTCTTCTTCATACAAGGCCTTTATCAAAATCTCAAGCCGACTCTTCCTCTTAGTACAAATTTTGATAGTTTCATCCAAGGTTTTGAAGGTATCTTTTAGGTCAGCGGGGATGCTTGTTCTAGTAGTAGGCCTGGAGTATTTCTGGCCAGATGTCATGACAATGTCTGGAACATGTTTCCCAGTGAAAAGCCTATAATGTAATGATAGAGGGGGGTCTCTTTTGAAGACACTATCAGAACTGATCAAAATACTTAGGTGTTGACTTAGTATAACACCACAAATTAATGAGGGAAAGGCTATTGGCATCTTTACAACAAAGGAGGCAGCATGCTTCATAGTTTGATTAAAGACATAGGATCCAAAATCAAAACTGGATTTGGTCCCTACAATATAAATGAACTTAACCAATCTTGTAGCAATGTTGGAAACATGATTAGTTGGCATCCAATTAGCAGCTCCAATTCTACGAAGTACTGCATGCTTCACACTCAAATCACTTGCTGACAGCTTCCCTTTCCTTGGCCATTCCTTTACTTATTTGGCATTAATCTCTCTGCAAATAACATTTTCAGAGACTTCCACTTCAACTTGTTCTTCTTCATTTATGCCTAAACCTATTTATGATTTCAGGAGAGATATCCACACATCTTCCTCTGACATACAGTTTTCTAAACTCCTTAATCCTCTTTTTATCACATTCCTTTGAGATATTCACAATAAATTCTTTAACAAGCATCTCATAACACTTGCCAAAGCCAGTAACAATTTTCATTGACCCAACTTCTTGATTTAGACTTATCACCTTGTTGCATTCAAAAGCATCTTTACCAAGTTCTCTTTCTAGTGCTAGTCTTCTTTGATAAACAAATTTCCATTTTTCAACATTCTCCATTGAGTGAAAGGAAATGTTGTCAATTGGAACTTCATGAATATTTGTTGGAATCTTCTTCCCATAATCTTGCTTTTTGGTAGTAGAGACGATGTCTTAAACATTGTGTTCGACATCATGGTCAGATTCACTAGACTCAGAAGGGACTTCTTTCCTCTTAAGAGATTTCTTCTTAGAGACAGGAGTAACTACCTTGGTTCATACTTTTATAGGACCAACACTAGTTCTTCTCCTGAGATATTTAAAGGGCGTGTTGGAGGATTCAACGACTTTACCTTTTCTGTTCTTTAACCTTTTAGCTATTCCTGGAGACTGTCTTTGACCAATGGGCACATCATCAGAGTCCAGATCATCTATATTTACTCTGTTAGTAGATCGATCCTTTTTCTCTGCAGAATTTTCTTCTTTGTCAGCTAGATCACCAGACATCCCATCAGAATCCTCTGTCTTTCAATTTTTCAGGAGACTGGGTAGACACATTAACATCAGATTTATCTAGAGGGATTTCAAAAGTGTTATCAGGTTTGGCCAAGGATGTGGAGACATACGACACAACACCAGTATTAGGTTCAATACTAAAAACATGAGAGACCAACACACAAATGTGCTTATCCACATCGTCTCCATCAACAACAATCATGCTAGATTTACTCAAGGTAGTAATAGATCTAGGTCTATTACTGGTTTCAGAGGCTTCAACATTTTCATAAAATTTGGCATGACATGACATTCTTCAGAAGCACCAACATTAGGTTAGACATTAATGGGGTCAAGGTACATTCATGTCATCGAATGAGGTTTCTTTACATCATTAGAGGGTTCAAGGATTTTGACATTTCTAGCAGCCATAGATGGAGAGGAAGAGGTACTTACTTTAGAGGGCTTGCCTTTTCTCGAAGCCGATGTTCTAGGCTTCTTTATAGGAGTTGCATGGCCATGAACCATAAAGAGGGGAACGACATCAATAATAACTTCAGAGAGATCTATCTCAGTACCAACATTCTTAGGGTTTGATTTCTCCTTGGTGTGCTTGCTAGGAGTTGAGACAGAAGGTTGAGGCATTTTGGATTTTTGAGGTATGGACTTCAAAGAGGAGATAGAGAGATGAGGGCGATTAAGAATAAAGTTGTGTGTGTGTGTGTGTGTGTGTGTGTGTGTGTGTGTGTGTGTGTGAGAGAGAGAGAGAGAGAGAGAGAGAGAGAGAGAGAGTAAGGGAGGTAGCGTGAATGATGTTGATAAAGTAGCTAGGATGGTGTGTTGGGAAAGTAAGGAAGGTTTGTAATGATGTTCCTTGAGTTTTGTGCACCATTAAATGGAGCGAAGAGAAAAATTGATTCCCATATCTCCATATTAGTAATTGTTATAATTATTCAAGCATGCAAATTCCCAATTCACCCCTTAACTTTTCAAATTGATTTCCATCCAAATCTTTAGTGAAAATATCTGTCAGTTTCTTCTCAGTGGCTACATGCTCAAGTGTAACATATCTGTCTTCAATAAGATCCCTGATAAAATGATAACGAATATCAATATGCTTAGTTCTGCTGTGCTGATAGGATTCTTAGATATATTGATAGAACTTAGGTTGTCACATTATAATGTCTTGACATCTTGCTGGACATTGTATTCCTCTAACATTTGTTTCATCCAAATTAATTGAGAGTAGTTGCTTACTGCTGCAATATATTTAGCCTTAGTTGTAGATAATGACACACAATTTTGCTTCTTGTTGAACCAAGATATTAGATTATTTACCAAGAAGAAACATCCTTCATAAGTGCTCTTTCTATCATCGGCACTGCCTGCCCAATCTGCATCACAGTATCCTATAAGCAAGGAATTTGCATTATGATAATACAATATTCCATAGTCACTAGTCCCATTGATGTATTTCAGAATCCTTTTCACTTAATATGACTCGTTTTGGGTTCAGACTGATACCTTGCACACACTCCTATAACAAATGTAATGTCAAGTCTGCTAGCTGTAAGATACAGCAAACTACCAATCATACTCCTGTACAGACTTTGATCCATATTTACACCTTTTTCATCTTTAGTCAACTTCAAGTGGGTTGGTGTTGGTGTTCTTTTATTAATAGCATTTTCCATGCCAAACTTCTTTACTATACTCTTAGAATACTTGCTTTGAGAGATAAAGATAGTGTCATCCATTTGTTTGACTTGGAGACCAAGAAAGTAAGTTAGTTCACCAACAAGACTCATTTCAAATTCAGATTGCATCTGCCTGACAAAATGTTGGACCATTTGGTTCGACATCCCTCTAAACATAATTTCATCAACATATATTTGATCTATCATGAATTTACCATGCTCTTCTTTAACGAACAATGTCTTGTCTGTCCCTCATTTCCTGTATTGATTATTGACAAGAAACTTAGTGAGCCTTTCATACCAAGCCCTATGTGCTTGCTTTAATCCATAAAGAGCTTTCCTTAGTTTGTAAACATGTTCTGGAAAGTTAGGATCTATGAACCCCTTGGGTTGTTCAACATAGAATTCTTCATTCAAGTACCCATTTAAGAAGGCACTTTTCACATCCATTTGAAATAGCTTAAATTTAAGCAAACAAGTCACTCCTAAAAGTAGTCTTATTGACTCAAGGCGAGAAACATGAGCAAAAGTCTCATCAAAATAAACCCCTTCAATTTAAGTGTATCCTTGAGAAACAAGTCTAGCCTTGTTTCTGGTCACAATTCCTTTTTCGTCAGATTTGTTCTTGTATATCCATTTTGTCCCAATAACATTCATTCCTTTAGGCCTAGAAACTAGGTCCCACGCTTCATTTATTATAAACTGTGCTAATTCTTCTTGCATAGAATTGATCCATAATTCATCAGTCAAGGCTTCCTTCACATTTTTAGGTTCAAACGTTGAGACAAAGCAAGCATTTGATATCATATCTCTAGATCTAGTGGTGATCCGTTCATTAAGATTTCCAATAATAAGTTATGTTGGATGATCTTTCTGAATTCTGATAGAGGGACCTTTGTTGACTTGATGGTTATCTGGTTCAGTGCCTCCTGGTTCATTGTCTGACTCAATAACTCCATCATTTTCAGAAGTGTCAATCTGCTGAAATGATGTGCCAACATCTTCTTCAACATCAATCCCTTTCTCTGTGATATTATCATCCACTACAACATTTATGGACTCTAACATCACTTTGGTTCTGGAATTTAAAACTCTACAGGCTCTGATGTTTTTAGAGTATCCCAAAAAGATTCCTTCATCACTCTTGGGATCCATCTTTCTTCTTTATTCATGATCAGCCAAAATGTAACATTTTCTTCCAAATACATGAAAGTATTTGATAATAGGCTTTTTTCCTTTCCATAGTTCATAAAGAGTAGTTAAAGTACCAGTTCTTAGAGTGACCCTATTATGAATATAACAAGCAGTATTCATTTCTTCAACCCAAAAAAAGGTAAGGTAGTTTCTTGGCATGAAGCATGACTCTAGCTGATTCTTGTAGAGTCCTATTCTTGCATTCAACAACTCCATTTTGCTTAGGGGTGATGGGAGAAGAGAACTCATGACCAATACCTTCAGAGGAGAAAAATTAAGCAAAATTTCTATTTTCAAATTCCTTCCCATGGTCACTTCTAATCTTGACAATTCCATATTCCTTCTCTCTTTGAAGCCTTTGACATAAATCTATGAAGACCTCAAAGACATCTGATTTTTCCTTGATGAAGTTTACCCAAGTGAATCTTGAAAAATTATCAACAACAACATAAGCATACCTTTTCCCACCAAGGCTCTCGACCTGCATAGGCCCCATTAAGTCCATATGAAGAAGTTCCAGAATCATTGAAGTGGTATAATGTTGGGATGTGGCATCTTGGTTTGCTTCCCAAATTGACACTCACCATATATTTTACCTTCTTCAATCTTGATCTTAGGAATACCTCTGATGGGTTCTTTTGACACAATCTTTTTCATGCCTTTCAGATGTAGATGTCCAAGTTTTGGTGCCACGGGTTGACTTCATCTTCTTTGGATATCAAACATGTGGAAGAGGAATTTATTTCTTGAGATGTCCATAAGCAACAGTTGTCCTTAGACTTGACTGCTCTCATCAGAACTTCATTTTTCTCATCAATGACCAAACACTAAGATTTTGTGAAGTTCACTTTAAGACCCTCATCACATAGTTAACTGATACTAATCAAATTAGCAGTCAGACCTTTTACTAACAGGACATTATCAAGACTCAGGAGTCTTGTATAGGCTAGTCTTCCAACTCCTTTAATTTCACCTTTAGCCCCATCTTCAAAAGTGACATAACCGGTTCTGTAGGAATTAATGTTCTCCTAGAACTTCTTGACACCTGTCATTTGTCTAGAACATCCACTGTCAAAATACCAGTCTTCTCTAGCTAAAGCTCTAATAGAGGTGTGAGTTATGAAACTAATGTTGATTGGCTTGGGTATCCACTCCTTTCTAGTGTTAGTTACCATTTTATTAGCCATGAGTTGTGTTGGATACCTAGGATATCCATACAGTTTAAAGAAGAAAGGCTTTATATGACCATACTTTCCACAATAATGACATCTCTAGTGAAATAAATTGCCTCTAGTTTGAGTATTCTGATGTCTGGCACAATGTTGAGTCAGATGCTTAGACATAATAGGCTCAGGCTCCCTTTTAGGAAAAACAAAGTTTGTCATAGGGATTTCTCCTCGTTTGTCCAGAGATTGATAATTAAATCATATCCCCCTCAGATCTCCATCCACTTTCCCAACTTGCAAAACTTTATCTAACACATCAGAACCTTTGTTCAACCTTCTTACAACCTTTGTCATGTTATCAAGTTTGGAAGTCAGCAACATCACCTCGTCATGAAGATCAGAGATGGTAGATAGATATTTTTCTTTTTCGGCCTGCAGTTGAGAGATAATTTTCTTCTGTTTTTCTCCCAGTTGACACACTTCTTCATTTCTGATGCACAATTCTCTGTAGGAGGCAGCCAGTTTTTCATAGGATACTTCTTCGTCACATGAATCTTCATCAGATTCATATCTTCTAGCTAAAGAAGTTACATGTTTTGCAGCTTCATCCCAGGATCACTTTTAGAGTTATCATTATCAGACCAAGAGACAGGAAACCCCTTTTTTGTTTCTTGAGATATGTAGGACATTCTTCTCTAATGTGTCCAAATCCTTCACACCCATGACACTGAATGCCTTTACCTTGATTGTATCTCTCTTCTGTTCTTAATCTTTTCTAAAAGTCATTGTTATTCCTGATGTCAGATGGAATGTTCTTGACATTTTGACTTGACTTCCTGTCGATTCTCTTTAGTTCCTTATTAAATTGTCTTCCAAGTAGAACAATAGCATTAGGCATTCCTTCATCAGTATCTAAGTCACATTGGTCCTTTTCATCTTTAATGTTGGATACAAAATATATGCTCTTGTTCTTAATTTTAGATTTGTCACTAATATCCAATTCAAAAGTTTGGAGTGACCCAACAAGTTCATCTACTTTTATATTACCGATGTCTTGTGCTTCTTCAATGGTTATGACCTTCATATCAAATTTCTTAGGTAGGGACTTCAGAATTTTTCTAACCCGCTTTTCTTCTGACATTTTTTCTCCTAAGGCACTAGATGAATTTTCTATTTCATGAATACTCATATGAAACTCCTGAATATTCCCATCATCTTTCATCTTTAAATTCTCAAATCTGGTAGTGAGGAGCTGAAGTCTAGATATCTTCACTTTAGATATGCCTTCATGAGTAGTTCTGAGGATCTCTCATGCATCTTTAGCGACAGTACAAATGTTTATCAACCTGAATATGTTTTTGTCGACTCCATTGAATAGAGCATTCAAAGCTTTGGAGTTTTCAAGAGCCAAATCGTCTTCTTTCTTTATACCAGCTTCCCATCTTTGTCATTCACGACAGGATGTTCCCAACCCTTGATGACAACTTTCCAGGTCTTGATATCCATAGATTTAGGAATGCCACCATCATTGTCTTCCAATATTCATAGTTAAAGCCATCTAAGATGGAGGATCTGTTAATAAATCCTCCTTCCTTGTCCATGGTACCAGAAAGTATCTTCCGTGGATATCACCCAGAAACAGAGCAGGATGTCATCTCTGATACCAATTGAAATTCTGGTATGCAGATCCGGGATGTCGTACAAGATGTCACAACACCAAGGCCAACACATTGTCACACCACAAACAATATCAGGATTTAAATAAGAGAATGTAAGTAAATGAGACAAGTAGTTGTTAACCCAGTTCGGTGCAACGTCACCTACACCTGGGGGCTACCAAGCCAAGAAGGAAATCCACTATCACAAAATTAGTTCGAATTTCTAAACAACCTCAGGTTTTACAAACTTCTCACCTAATTTCTACCCATGGAAATTTCTATCTAAGACACCCATATATATGAGACCTCCATAACTTCCCTTCAATCACACAACAGTGACAACAACTTAAATCAAAAAACACAATCCACACTTGCTTAAAAGCTTCTAAGGGATTGACACTTACAACTCAATAAAACAAGTCCAATTCAAGTATCAAGGAGATACTCGAATGGCTCACAAGCAAAGACAACTAAACCCTAACACAAACAATATTCAACGTTGCTTCGATGCCTTCTTAGGTTTAGAAATGATCTATATATAACAATTGAAAGACATGGGCTTCGGGCTTGATTCACAACAAATCCAAGGACTCGACATAATCTTCTACAGATTTGATTTCATTCATATCAGATGTTTCCAAAAATGTTTTGACATCTTTAATTCGAAAACAAGTCAAGGCAAAACAGTCTTTTGCTTTATAGAAAATGCGCTACTTGACTCACATATCTCGTGAACTAAATCTTCAGCATATCTTTAGATATCTCATAAAAGGAAATAAATCTTACAAGACACTAAAACAGGTCACACTCCAATGTTGAACCAATATGTCAGGACATCTTGTTTAACATCTGACTAGAATACTTGTTTTTCCAAAATGTAGTCAATCACTACATACCAGATCTAAAAAAACACAAGAAAGGGGGATTTGAACTGGGTTTCTAGAAACAAAATCTTTTTCAAAACCAACTCAATCAATCAAAAAAATGAACAAAAAAAATAACAAAGTTATTTTTATACTGGTTCGCTGTTAACGAAGATACCTTCAGTCTACCCTATCAAGGTGATTTCTCCTTCTCAAGAAGGACTTAATCCATTATACCCAAAACATGATTACATACACCACAAATATAAACTATCTTTGTCTTCTTGAGTCTATCTGACTAAAACCTAGTCACTCAAGGAAAACAATCCAACAAATTTGAAATTTACAAGTTCTGTTTACAAAGAATGCTTCTAAGAAAGAAGATTAAAACAAGTTATTACAATGAATATTTCTCACACAGTAACGAACAAAAACTCTTGTGTGTTTACAAAGAATAGACACAAAAATTATTTACTTCAGCAAAAACGTGTGTATGTTCAGTAGTGTGAGCATTATCAAAGAATTGGCAACTTCTTCAAATCTTCAAGTCTCCTTTATATAGGCATATAAAAGAACTCTTACAGGGCAGAATTGGAATACTGAATTGCAGTTGTCTCTTTCATAACGATTTGAATATAGGAGGAAAAATGGTACAATAGTATTTTCCTTAGCCCAGAAAATCAACATAGTGGAGGAAAGGTTGATCTTGTACTGTGTATTATTTTCCTGATGCAAAACCTTTTGATCTCATCTTCCAATCTTCATAGGCTTCTGATGAAATGATGTTGAAGCATGCTTAGAAGGATCAAGAGATAAGTTGACAGAATCTTCAAAACCTTGGACTTCAGAGTCTTGACAAAGTTCCTCGAAACATGGTCTTCAGAGTCTTCAAATCTTATTCTTCAGAATCTTTAGAACTTGAAGGCAGAATCTTGAAGATAGTCAAACCTTTAGAGGCTCTTCAATCAGAGTCACAGTCAGAAGCTTTAACATGAATGTTCATCAGAACCGTTATCTAAGAGCTTTATAAAACTTAATAACATCTTGTAAAGCACTTGTATCTCCTCAAAGTCTGAGTGTGTTTATTTTAGAATCTGAAGATGTCACACTTATTTCTTAAGAGTCATAACCCATTAGCAAAAGCTACACACTAGATAAAAAACCATTAGTGTACAAAATTGTTCTCTAAGAAACAATGCATTGTTATCATCAAAACTAAAGGCCATATGCATAACCAAATCTTGTTCTAACAATCTCTACCCTTTTGATGATGACAAAACCATGTATTTTTATGAATAATTTTTACTTGGTTTAATCACATTAAAATATCATAGTGAGGTTTGTAACCTCCCCCTGAATTTTATACTGTTAAAAATTATTTTTCAGCTTAGAATGCCAAGTTAGGTTTGCAAGCTCCCCCTGAATTCAAGACTTAAAATAATATTAACACATATAAAAATTTCAATCACCATGAAATAAATAACTTTCCATAAGGCAAAAGCCTAGTTGTTACTCTCTTTCAGAAAGGAAGATACCTGGTTATTATTTGATTGCTATCTTCCCAAAGGGTATAAACCTGGTCGCAATGGATTAAGTAGCTTCCATAATGCATCAGCTTGGGTACATAAGCATTTCATTCAGAGTACTGCTTGAGTGTAAGAGTTTGATTATCAGCCTCTTCACAGAGCATGATTTGTCAGAGCTTTGATAGCCTGGTTGAATTTTTCATGAGAACTTATGTCTGGTTTCGTAGGCTGCTTGTATTCATCTGGTTCATAACTTGTATACATTTGGTTCAGAACTTCATCTGGTTCAGAGCTTCTATATGCTTGGTTCAACTGAAGCACCTTGTTCAGAACAAAATACCTGGTTCTTTAAAAACATGGGTCTAGTTGCTATGAACTTATGAACTCAATTCAGCTTAGTTAATGCCTTGGTACCTGAAACACTTGGTTAACATGATGAACTTTTTAAAAGTTCTCAGAGAAACATACAAAACATGTTTGGGTTTCAAAATTGGAATTAGATATATCAAAATAAATCATTCTTTCTCCCCCTTTGTCATCATTCAAAAAGAATTTAAAGACAAAGTAAACACAATCATTCTTTCTCCAACAAAAAAATTCATTTCATTCAAAGTAAGAAAACTCAGAGTACATAAATGAAATGAAAAATAAAACAAATATAACACAAAGTTTTTAAAAGTAGGGTTTAGGAGGGGGTGGCAGTCTTGATAAGATCTCTCTAAGCATCCCTTCTAACTTTGATGTCATTTCCTTGACTTCAGAATTCTCAGTTGATAGACGCTTAAAAGCCTTCAAAATGAATTCCTCATAATTCAAAGTCTTCTTTGCACCGGAGACACCTCCAACTTCTAGATGTAGCGGTAAATTCATGATCATCAAGCTATGGATAAGCTAGAAATCAAATAACAAGAGTTGCCATCGCGCTTTTATTGTTTCCAAGGGAAAAAGGAAAAAGTACGAACAAAACCCAAAAGTAAGAAGTTTTCAAATCAAAACTAATAAGAAGTCAGAGATTACAGGTAAGGGGGTTGGTTACACAGAGGGAAGGTGTTAGCACCCAAAGTGTCCTAGGTACTCCTAGGGAGCCCTTTTTGTGTGCATATGTATTTTGTACAAAGTGATGTTTACAAACAAATAGAATGGGGGGATGAGAAAAGAATTCATTAATTATATTTTTGTGTTTGGCAAGACCTTTGGTCTTGTGCCTACGTACCAACATAATAATGAGGGATCAAAACCTCGTAGTTCGTGATATAAATTTCAAAGTGGATGCATTGCTTTTAACAAAAATTAAGTTTGAAAGGCACAAAGGCCTAAAAATGATGTGAATGAGTTAGTTCTTTTTGGCTTTTTGAAAGTTTAAGTCAAGTATAGTTAAGTTTATTTACCAATTTGATTTAAGAAAAGAAGTTTGAAAATGCAATGGCATAATGCCAAAGTTTCTATCTTTTTGCAAAAGTGGTCAAAGTTTAGAACAAAATAAGTTCGATCAAAGAAGGTTTTAAAAAAGGAGGGAGATATTTTGAAATTAAAGAAATAAGGAGAATATGAAGAGACTAATCCTATATACAAAATTAAAAGTTTAGAGTTGAAAAGATCTGACCAAGTGGGTAGCAATCCAATAGACAAGAATGTCAATAGAAACCCAAAATTCCCTTGGACTTTTAGAATCAAGCAACACACAAATGCACAATTATATTATCATGAAGAGCAAGACATCAAATAAAGATGGCCACATCCAAGCTTATCCATTCCATGACCTTCTTCAAGGTAGCCAATGTAACAGATGAATTTCACAAGTCACAGGTTCAAAATAACAGCTTCATAATGATCATGTTGCAGATGAACTCGGAGAGATCTTGAATGATGTATCACATGAAGTTCAAATTGCAAGCACTTGGTTTCTCAATAATTTGGCATTGGCCAAGTCCTTTAGCATAGGAATGTTGCCTAAATTCTAAGTCCATTGGTCCAAGATCAAGCCAACAGTCCAGACAAAAGTTTTTTAGGGTTTTTGTTGTTATTATGTACATTAATGGTCAAAGACCACACAAACAAGCAAAGTATACACAAACAAAAAATATCACACAATATGGTCCAAGTGGACAAAGTGAATTTTGCATTAACATAAACAATTAGAATGATATGAACAATGGCAAATGTACAAAATCTAGAATTAAATGACATTAAAGTAAAGGGCTTGAAGTTAAAAGTTAGTAGTTAATAGGTTAGAAGTTAGTATTGTTTTGTTTTTTCTTTTCATTCCTAGACATTCTTTGGAGAATACTCAACCCACTAATCACAAGCATGGATCCTTGAACCAAGACATCTTCCAAAGGAAGGAAAAAAGGGCAAGTTTCCATACAATACCATGAAAGAGGGGAGACTTACAATCTCACTAACTAGAATGTTATGCCTTTTATGTCACAAATTTAGCGCTATGTTAAGCAATCGTAATTGGACTTATGTAAAAGTCACAACTTGAGGCTAGGCAATAGAACTTTGGTGTTAATGCATGTTAGAGACATAGTATTATGAACTATGCTCATGAAACATACCACACACAAAAAGAATATGCAAAAGGTGTGGCCTAATCTCATCCATACTCATGTTAATTTTTCAATCAACTAGCTTTGGGACTTTGAGATATCATAGGCCAAATGAGATGAATGCATAAAGAAGGGGAATGAGATGAAGAGGGAAGGGAATAGATGAAATCTCAAATTGATCAAAGGAGGACTTTTACCAAACTAATATCATTTATTCATTTTGGGAGATGGAATGTGCATTCCATCAATCCCCTAAGTCCAATGATATTAATTTGACAAAGTCAAATCAACCTTGACCAAGGCGCAACAACAAGAGTCAAACACCAACAAGTCATCACAATTGGTCAACAAAATTATTTGGCATTTATTCCAATTAAAAATACTAAAATAATACATTTAAATTAAATATGGTTTGTCAAATTCCTAAAACCTCATCAAAACACCAAATAAATGGCCATGAGATTTATCATAGGTCAAACAAGGTCAAAGGACCTTGGAGAAAAAATTTCAGGATTTTAGAAGACTTAAAAGTATTTTTAAACAATTAAAAACAAATGAAAAATCAATTAAATCATGAAAAATATTAATGATGATCCAAAAAATAATTTTAATTCAGAATATGAAAGAGGAAGATTTTTGAATTTTTTTTGGTGAAACTCTCATATTTTTTTGATCAATATTAAAATTAATATGAATTAATGAAAATCAAAGGAATAAAAATTAAAATAAAAAAAACGTGGACCACTTGATCTGCCTCATTAATTGAGGTGGCAGATCAAGTGGTGAGAAACGCGTGTTCCATGGTACATGCTAGTCAGCGCGCCACACACTTGGTCATTATAAGCAACGTCCCTAATTAAAACATTTTGAATCAATCCAATGGCTCTGGACCGTGCCACATCATTGCCGGAGCAAAGCGTCGGTCGTCTTCTCAGGCGACCTTGGCCGGACTGGTCCATTCATCACCATATCATAAATGAAAAAGGAGGACATGATCTGAAAGGAAAAATGGTATAAATCATGACTATAACCTCAATTTTAACTAACTCCTCACATATAGAAAGATATGAGGAGTTGAATTTTGAGGTATGTCAACTGAGTTGCTTCGATTTGATCTCTAAGAAACTCAATCTTCTTGCCTATATTGGTAGGACTTTAGACAACCAAAGAATCAAGAGAATTGAGCAAGATTGAGAGAGAATTGAAGAGATGAAATTTTCTGGAAAATACCTTCAATGTAGGTCTGGATTCAACTGTTCTTGCCTTGGCTCGTGCTTGATCTCACTCAGAATGCTTTCAGAAGTAGAATGAAATGCACAAAAGGCCTTGGATCCTTGGAGTTTTGAATCTCAAAATAGTGAGATTCAAACTCAATTTCAAGATGAAATTCTCAGGATTATCCTCTCAAAATGAAACTCAATTTCTGATGCTAGAGGTCTCTATTTATAGTTATAGCTCATGATGTTTGCACCTTCCAAATCACTTTCCAAAATTGGCAATTGATGATGGATGGGGGTATGGGCGTGTACAAGCCCATGAGATCATTGCTTTAGGTCCACAAATGAGTGTAAGCGAGTCTGAGATCAACTTGGATTGCAAGGCAAGTGTGTGTGAAGATTTGAAGCTTGATCTTTACCAAATGATGATACCATGTTCATGCCATGCACAGCCCTAGAAATTCTTGTCCAAAATGGATGAACTTGGACTTTTTGGAAAGGTTAGATCAATAGGAACAACTTTCATGTTCAACCCTTTTCCAATTGAAGCTTGTATCATGATGAATTTTGAGGTGGAAGTTTGGAAATTTCAACATGTTGAAATTTTTTCTAAGTGTCAAGTCATATATCTCAATATTCCACCTTGCGTAACTTTTTATGTGAGCTTCAAATGAGAAAAATGTATTCATCAAAGTTGCAACTCTTTCAAAGACCTTCAAACTGGTCACTAATTTCATGTCATTTGAATTTGAAATGATAGATTTATTCATTTTTGAAGTTTGGAAAAATCACTTGTTCAATGGTATAGGTAAAAAGTGACCTATAATGTAGCCTCATATCACATGCTCAAAAAAGTTGAATTATATCTCACCCTAAACATCAAAGTTGAATTAGACATCTTGAATTTAATTGTGCAACTTGGAAATCTTTCATATCATAAAAATTGAGCAAGTTATGGCCTTGGGAAGTTGACTTTCAAATTAGGGTTTAGACAAAATGACCTATAATGTTTCAACATAGAAACCAAGCAAAACTAGCTCTAGGTCTCAACACAAAATTTGTTTGGAATGTCATTTAGACTACGTTTTATCTTGGGATAATTTTCATATGGTGAAAATTGTAGGAGATAGGGTCTAGGGAGACCCAGTTTTGATCAGATGAATTGATCTGGTCAACCACCATCAACCAACTTGCTAACCTTCAATTATCTTAATTTTCTAGGCTCATGGTAGACCATATATGCATAAGATGATGAATTTTTAAGTGTCCCTCTAGAAATTTGATCAATTGGTGAGATATCTTGTTGGAGAAGTTACTCAAGATACCCAGTCAAACTAGGGTTTCCAAGGAAAATCACCCTCAAACTCTTGAAGAAAACTTGATCAAAATAACATGTAGTAATCAATGGAACTCATATATGATGACCATAACCATTCTTGTATCAATTCATGGTTGTTCTCTTTGTCATGAGGGTCTCAAACCCTAGATATGAACTTGACAGATCAATGGAGATCATGCCCTACCTACAAAAGAGTTAGGCAAATGCAAAGGCATATTTTTGGTATTTTGGTTAGTAAAATGATAAAATACAAGTATGATACAATCACAAAGTGCTTGGTGATCTCTCCCAAATAAAACCCAATGAAGGAGGGGTAAGGAGGATGCCAAGGTATGATCCCAATGCTAATGCTTATGATGAAAATGCATGAGGGATCTTAGGGTCAAAATTGGGGTCTTAGACTAGAGTAGGCTCAAAATTAACCAAAGGATCCTGAACTAGAGAAGGAGGTGGAGTCACAACTAGAGTCGAAAGCATAAGCGTTGGAGGAACCTTCTGAAGTAGGGGTTCAACAATACCAAAGAGTCTGGCATAGAAGTTACTTTTTGCTTCCTTAAGGAAAGAAATATCCAGCTCTTCAGAACAGACTTTAATCCAACTTTTGAAGTTGTTAGTCATAGCACACACCTCAAAGAGGTTTGTATTAGAAGAACAAGCCTCAAAGAGAGAGTGAAGACTGCCAACAACCTCGCTTTCAAACTGAGTTAACATTTCATCCAATGGTGTAGGGTGAATGTTGGTTTGAGATGGTGTTTGGTCAGAATAGAGTTGAGGAGTTCTATCTGGAAGGGCTTGGTATCAACATCAGACTCAGTGCCAGAATTAATGAAGGTTGAGAAAACAAGAAAGGGGGTTTGAATTGTTTTGGAAATAAAAACTTTTTCAGAAATCAAAACACACACAGAATTTTATACTGGTTCTCTTGAAATTCAAAGCTACTCCAGTCCACCCAGCCAAGGTGATTTCGCCTTCAAAAAGGACTTAATCCACTAATATTGAAATATTACACAACCAAACGTCTAAGAGAATAATCTCTTAGCCCTCTCAAGTATTCAGAGTGCGTAGAGTCACTTGAGGAAATAGTTTAAGCAAAAATAAATTGTAATGTAAGGTGCTTCTAACAAAAAACAAAAATTACAGAAAATATAAGATAAAGAGCTTTTTTACGTAAGAGCAGCAGCTCGTGAAAATGAGAGAGGATGAATGAGAATTGTGTGTGTCTCAGGTGTATTGTCTTGTGAGGTAATCCATCCTTTATATAGTCATTGAGAGGACCGTTGGAGTGATGACAGAATCTTGGTCTTTGAGGAATAATTAATGTCATTACTCTCTTTGTTTCTTTCTAAAACCATTTTGTCCGCCTCATTATTCCCTTCTTGAAATACTTTCTTTCCATATTGAGATTCTTTTTAGTTACGTGTTCTGGACTGGTGAGTCTGCGTCAGAGTCTTGATATACTAGAGTTTGACTTCATAGGCTGATTATGTATGACTTCATCAGAGCTTCTCAATGCTCTAGACTTCTTAAGTATCAGAGTCTGGATTCAGTAGTCTTTTGTCGGAGCTTCTGACTTCTTAACTGTTGCGCTGGTATCTGCGTTGATCAGAATCAGAACCTTCTGGATGTATTCTTTCTGAGTGGCATTTAATCATCGAATACTTTTATATCTGATGTAATTTTGTATCTGATGTATGGTCAGAATCCTACATAAATGTTCAGAGTCCTGCACACTAAGAAAAAATCTCGTTAGAGTACCATTTTTGTTTCATCCTTTGTTATCATCAAAATCATAGAGATATATTGTAGAACCAACTTTGTTCTTACAATTAATGTTCGATTCAACAATGGGAGCGTTAGAGTGAGTTGGGAAAGATGGTTCAAGATCAAATGGATGGTTTTCTGGTTGACTGAGTTGGGATAAGAGAAAAGATGGTAAAGGTGATTGAGATGGAGGTATTATAGTGGAGGTTAGAAGTTTAGATATTGATGGTGAGGGTGGTGGAATTATGACAAATGGATTATTGGATTGGGGAGCAGAAGTAGGCATGGATTCTAGGACATATGGAACAACGTATGGAATTGTAGTTGGGGTGGATGAAGTGGTAGTGGGGTGGAATGGATGAACTATCAACAAGAAAAGTTAAGCAAGTATCAAAAGGAACATAAGTTCCAGTAGAAGTAGCTCTAGAAGCTCTGGGTTCTTCAGTAGAAGCATTCAGATTCTCCATGGCAGCCTTGAACTTCTTTGTCATTATTTTAGAGTGCTTTTTAGAAATCTTCCTCTTCTTCTTCTTAGAAGTAGATTCAGAAGCTGGAAGAAGAGCATCTGCATGACACTTCTCTAGAAACTTAACCACATCATCTAGAGAATATGGCTTGGAGGAGATAGTAAAATCATTCAAAGGTATCCTTCTGTTGCGTATCACTTTGTTGGACACTTCGGCATGAGGACTTATCACCTTAGTAATAAACTTCATATTCTTCAGGCCAGTGCCATTGAGCCATTTTCCAGAAGTAGGTTTCATATCTTCTGTAAACTGATCGTCTGTTAGAGAGTCAGTTAGCTGGCTCTCCATCAGAATGTCTAAGATCAGCCTACCCAAAGGAATGTAGCTCTTGATCCTTTTGCTACCATTTTTGGTGTTTCTCACAGTATCCCTTAGATTTTGAAATAGAAGTGCAAGAGATTCACCTTCTTTGCATACTCAATGTAGTAAAGGATATATTATTGATCAACATTGATGTAGTAAGAGGAGTTGTTGTTGGTCTGGGATTAACGCATCCAATAAGTATCCTAGCCCAAACCTTCAGATGAGGAAGCAAATCCTTGATCTTGCCAGAGTGTTTTCCAGAGGAGAAAATCACTTTAGACATCTCAGTAATGTTTGATTCCTTTTCCACCATTTTATCACACCTTATTCCATACCCATCATGACCAATGAGTTTGGGAATAAGTTTCTCCGATATCACTATCTTCTTTCTAAACATGAAGGATGTGACTTGGAACAGAGAAGATTTGGCATGAACCCAGAATTATTTCACAAGATTGAAGTAAACTGAGCCTTGAAGACAGTTGAATAAATTTTCCTAACCTTGAAATATGATAGCAGAGAGAAGGTCAATCTCATTGTCCTTCAAATTGTCAAATTCAACAAAAAGTTCTACCAAAACTTCCAGTCTATCTGCAGAGATATTCAAGGTAATCTCAGGAACACCATATGTGTTTTCAGTACGAACAAGATCACCTGAAGAAGATCTTGATGAAACAACCTGAAGTAGATGAGGAAGTTGTGGTGGTAGTTGTGATGATGAAGAAGAACCACGACTAGTACGTGGAGTTGTAGCAACACCTTGTTGTTGAGCTTGTTGTTGTTCTTGAGTTTGTTGAGTAGAAGCCATTGTTGAATAGCAAAGAGAGTTTTAGGGTTTATAGAGAATATTGGCTCAAAGAGGGAAAGTGTAGGTTGTGAGAGTAGCGAAAGTGTGTGAAATGAGTGGAGTGAGTTTAAATAGAAGTTTTTGCAAGCATGAAAAAGTTTAGAATAGTGAAAAATTATGATAAGTGGGTAAAGTATGAAAGATTTTACATCATCTGATCAGAAACAATTTAGTTTTCTAAGGCATCAATCTTAAAATTGCTCCATTAATCGAGACTGATTGACAACTACTAATAAAAAAATTGTTCAGTATCCATAAAGTAGATTTGTTTAACCAAATAAACTCTGACTTGATACATCTAAACTTATGAATCCTTCTCACTTCATAAGTATCACACATTCAGAACAACTAACCAATCTCAGAGTCTCATTTTGCCATTTTGAGAGATAAACCTTCTGAGAAAAACATCTTTTTTCATTTTGGACATAAGTCCATTTTTAAATTTTTCAGAATGAAAACACACCTATCTTCAGCAAGGGTTTTTGTAAAGATATCAGTCCATTAATGGTCTGTATCAATAAATTTTAGGTTTAAAATAACCTTTTAAACATAGTCACGTATAAAGTGGTGTTTTATCTCTATATATTTTTCTCTAGAATGCAAAATGGGATTCTTAGATAAACAAATAGAAAACGTAGTATCATAGATTATAGGAATGTTACACTCATATATATGTAAATATTCTATCTAAATTTTCATCCAGAGTATTTAAGCGTTGAATCTAGAGGTTGCTATATATTCAACTTCAACATTTGAAAGTGCTATTGTTGATTGCCTTTTGTTGAACCATGAGATCAAATTATCTTTTAGAAATTGACAGCTTCCATAAGTGCTTTTCAACTCAAGTCTGTCTCCAGTGTAGTCAGCATCACAATAACCACTGGCTTTTAGTCTTTATATTTTCTATAGCACAAGCCAAGGTTAATCGTACCTTTCAGATACCTGAAGATCTGATTGGAAACGAGCATAAAAACAGACACTAAACAAAATGTCATACCTAGAAGCAATCAAGTATAAGAGATAACCAATCATACCTCTATATGCATTTTGTTTTACCTTAGCACTTACCTCATCCTTCTCAAGGATTCAATTAGGCTACATAGGACTCTTTGACATCTTGCATTCAGACATATCAAACTTCTTCAAAAGTTCCTTGGTGTAATTGCTCTGATGAATGTACATTCCTTCTGGAATTTGATTAAACTGAATCCCCTGAAATAACTTGAGTTCTCCCATCAGAATCATCTCAAACTCTTCCTGCATAGACTTAGCAAATTCTTTGCATAAAGTAGCATTAGCATAACCAAATATGATGTCATCAACATAAATCTGAACAATAAGAATGTCATTTTTGAATGACTTACAAAATAATTTTGTATCAACTTTCCCTCTGGTGAAATCATTTTCTAAAATAAAATTGCTTAGTCTTTCAAACCATGCTCTGGGAGATTGTTTCAGATTGTACAATGATTTCTTCAGTTTGAAAATAAAATCTGGATTTTTAGGATTTTCAAAACCAAGGGGTTAGTGTACATACACTTCTTCAGTAATGTAACCATTCAAAAATGCACTCCTAACATCCATATGATATAAGATGATGTTATGATTAACTACAAAAGAGATTAAGAGACGAATAGACACTAACCTGGAAACTGGTGCAAATGTTTATGTATAATCAATCCTATGTTTCTAACTATAACCTTATGCAACTAGTCGAGCCTTATTTCTAACTACCTTTCCTTTTTCGTTCAGCTTATTCCTAAATACCCATTTGGTTCCAATAACGCGATTTCCTTTGGGTCTTGGCACTAGATACCATACATCATTTCTGGAGAATTAATTGAGTTCCTCTTGCATAGCTAGAATCCATTATGTGTCATGAAGTGCTTCATCAATTGATGTAGGCTCTATCAGAGACACCAAACCTATAATACTTTCTCCAGAGGGCTTGAATGAGGATCTGGTTTTGACAGGTTCAAACATGTCACCCATAATCAATTCTTCAAAATGTGAAGATGTCTGGTCGTGCCTTCTCAGAGGAGTCTGAGCTTCAACAACTTCTAGTTGAGGAGCATCAGAGTCTTTAGCTTCAGCTTCTTTGGCTTCTGAATTCTTTCCTTCAGAACCTGAGTAAGTGATCTCCAAATCTGCAAATTTCTCAACTAGCTTTGACTTTTTAGAGTCAATCTTATCATCGAATCTGACATGGATTGAGTCTTCAACAATTTATGTCTCGTTGTTATACACTCTATAGCTTTTTGAGCATTGATAGTATCTTAACATGATGCACTTTTGTGCCTTAAAATCAAACTTTCTCATATTCTCTTTAGTGTTCAACAAAACAAGAACATCCAAAAGGATAAAAATATGAAATGTTGGGCTTCATATTTTTCCACAACTCATAGGGAGTCTTACCTAGAATATGTCTTATAGAGATCATGTTCTGAATATAACATGTTGTGTTGACTACGTCTACCCAAAAGTGCTTGGCCATATTAGTTTCGTTGATCATGGTTCTGGCCATCTCTTGCAAAGTCCTATTCTTCCTCTCTACAACTATGTTTTATTATGGAGTTCTAGGGCAGGAGAAATCATGGGAAATTCCATTAGCATCAAGTAATTTTTCAAAATCTTTTTTTTCAAATTCGGCACCATGACCACTTCTGACTTTTACAATTCTAAGATCTTTCTCATTTTCCACTTGGGAGAATAAGGCAGAAAACATAGAATGTGACTCATCCTTGTGTCTAATAAATTTCACCCATGTCAATCCACTGTAGTCATCAATATAACTAGTCCATACTTCTTACCATTGACAGAGGCAGTTTTCACTAGACCAAACAAGTCAATGTAAAGAAGTTCCAATGGTCTGTAGGTTGAAACAACATTTTTAGCCTTCAAAGAAGTTTTAGAAAACTTACCTTTATGACATGCTTCATAAAGAACATCTGAAGCAAACTCCAGATTTGGAAGACCTCTGACTAAATTAAGCTTATTTAGCTGAGAAATCCTCCTCATGCTAACGTGGCCCAATCGCCAATGCCACGTCCATTGCTCTTCATTCACAGACATAAGACATTTCACATTTTGACTTTTCAAATCATAAATTCTTATCTTGTAAATGTTGTTCCTCCTCTTTCCATTGAAAAGAACTGAGTTATCCTTTTGACTAACAACTGTATAGGACTTTTGATTGAAAATAATGTCATAACATTGTCACTTAATTGACTTAAGGACAGCGGATTATGAATTAATCCTTCAACTAAAAGAACATTAGTAATGGAAGGGAGTGTATCATTCCCTACTATTCTGGAGCCAGTGATCTTCCCTTTCTAATCACTTCTAAAACCGACAATGCCTCCAGGCTTAAGTTCTAGGCTTTAGAACATATGCCTTCTTTCTATCATGTGTCGTGAGCATCCAGAGTCCAGGTACCATGATTGGTGTCTCAACTATGCTGCTAAGGATATATGTGAAGGAGAATTGCGATCCAAAACGCAGCGGAAATTAAAATTTTCTCCTTTAGTGATCCTTACGAATGGTCATGATCAGTGATAGAATATTTACCTCTTGTGACGATTGAAACCTTTGGTGTAGATCTCTTGTGACGATCAAAACCTTTGATGCAGATCCACGGAGCGATCACGAACGTTGAACGATGACAACGTCTCTACTCAGTCCACACGAACGGATTCCTTCAATCTCAGTGCTAGCTGGTACGAATGAAGGCTTTGAGTGAGTGAGAGAGAGAGAGAGAGAGAGAGAGAGAGAGAAAACGAAAATAATGCAACCGCGATGAATGCTTCTGCACAAGGGTTCTATTTATAGAACCACTTGTGTGGGCTTCAAGCTAAAAACCCACTTAAGTGTATTTTGGCCCATATCTTATAATATGCCCAAAATCACTTAAGCTCGTGGTACCTTACCATATTTCGTATTCTACTCAAGTACACCGTACCTTACGATGTTCTATAATTCACTTAAGGGCACCGTACCTTACGGTATTCCTTAGTTACTCTATCTCTCATCAATCCGTCCTTTGTGTGTGACCCTGTAGGTTTTCGTGACGTTGGCAATTATATTAAATCACGCATTTAACATAATAAACAGTGAGCGGTATCTAGCAACACATCACTGCTACCCAAGACACGAAAATGTCATGTGATCTGACAAAACCTTCTGTGATAATACTTATGTGTATAATTACCCCTTTGCCCTTATGTCTATATTGAACACAAGGCATAGACCGTGTCATCCTTGTCCAGTTCAATATTGGGCCCATAGACATTTATCCTGTTATGCAGGATGGGCAAATTCCATTTAGGTCACTCATGTCCCTCAGCATGCTTCGTGGAGTACCCATCAACTGTCTTTATGGTTATCCAGTTACGGACAACGTTGGATCAGGAATAAAGCACTCGACTCTACATCTAGGATCCATAGTGGTTTCAGGTCGAAGAGTGGTATACACTATTATCACCATGAGAATAACTTATGACACTTTGCATAACTTTCTATATAGTATTCTCATAGTGGGTCAATCTGGTATAAATATTACTCCTAATATTCATACCTATGTTTAAGACTTGATAACTCTTTATCCATGATCCATGAGATGTGATCATCAGTCTACAAATATAATAATCTTAATGCTTTAATGTTATCCCACTTCACACTAAAGCTCGACTACGGATACTTTAAGAATAGTGTCCCTATGTTTGATGTGTTCTCATGATTAAGTCACACTTAATACATTAAACGGACTATCTATTCCAGGGACTTTATTAATCAACCATAATAAAGAAAATGCCTTTTATTATTAATAAATAATTTGATACAAGTACCAAAAAGTATTGGCCTCTAGGGCTTACACCAACAATATACAACATAGACTATCTTTTCCTTAGGTACCCATATCTTTATGGGTCCTTTTAGGTTAGTCTTCCCAGAGTTCTTAACAAACTTGGGTTTCTATGTAGGATATTTATACATGAATGCATGAATAGAACATGCATGAGGTTTTGTTTTAGCCTTATGTTTAGAAATAGTTCTACCCTTGCCTAACATCATTTTGTTTCCTAAAAGGAATAAAATGTGACTGAAGAGTATTTGGCCTATCATCTTTTTCAGAATCAGATTCGTCATCAGAATCATAGCCAATACCCTTTGTCTCGTTTCTACTAACGTCATAAATCATGGAAGCCGTCAAGCTTCTATTCAGGCTTCTAGCAATAAGTTTTTTGAAAGACTTATCATATTTCTTTATGATATCTCCAAAACCTATAGAGGCTTTATAAAGAATTTTCTTTTCAGGTTTGAGACTTTTGCTTTAAGGCACATAATTTTCGTTTTTCAAAATAAGATTTTCTTCACTCAAACTTGAAAAGTCTTTTTGAAGCTTACAGTCAACTTCTGATTCAGATACATGAATCTTCTTCAAATCTTTGTATTTGTCCAGAAGATTCTGATACTTTTCTAAAACTTTTGATAAACTAGATTCAGGCTCAGAACGAGATAGTTTAGAAAATACATGTTCAACATCTGACTCAGATTAAATCGTTTCTGCAGGAGCTTCTGTGCAAGCCATCAGCGCCACACTAGCCTTCTCTTCTTCAGAATCATCTTTTAAAGACTATGAATTATCCCATGTAACCATTAGACCATTCTTCTTTCCTCTAAAGTTCTTCCTTGGCCTTCATTTCTTTAACTTGGGATCTTCATTCTTGAAGTGGCTAGGCTCCTTGCACTCAAAGCACGTGAGTTCTTTGCTAGCTTCAACCTTCTTGGACCTAGAAGTGGACTTAGAACGACCACATGTCCTTCTTTGTCCTCTGAATTTTCTTTTCCTTTTCTTCCTGAGTTGATTAACATGTCTGGACAGAATAGGCAATTCATCTTTTTCTTCTAATTCCTCTTTAGATTCTTCATCAATTTCTGCTTGAAGAGATTTTGTCTTCTCAGATCTTCCTAAAGACTTCTGAGCAATAAACTTAATCTTTCTCTTTGGCTCATCTTCATGAGCTCAGTCCCATGTCTTCTTAAATAACTAACTAGTTATTCAACATAAGTGTTGTTTAGATTCTTTGGTAACTTCAGAGTAGTTACCATAGGTCTCCAATGATAGACTTGTGATGGTCTTGTTAACATGATCACTAGTAGAATACCCTTTGTCTAGAACCTTAAGTCCTAAAACAAGAGTCTGAAACCTTGAGAACATGTTCTCAATAGTTTTTTCATCCTCCATCTTGAATGCTTCATATTTTTGAATCAAGGAAAGAGCCTTGGTTTCTTTGACTTGTGCATTCCTTTCATGTGTCACCCTTAGAGAATCAAATATAGATTTGACATTATCTCTGTTGGTGATTTTTTCATACTCAGTGTATGAAATAGCCTTTAGTAAGATGGTTTTTTTTTGTGATGATTCTTATAGTCTTTTTTTTGTTGGTCAGTCGCTGTAAGACCCCAATTTTGTCCCTAAGATCCCTCATGGCATCATATCATAACATTGCATTGCCTCAAGGATCATTGGACACCTTGCTTCCTTCCCTGTGGGTAGGATCTTTCTTGAGAGTGGTTCTTGATCACCAAGCATTGCTTGCATTTGTATACCATTGCTTTTCTTTCAATCACTAACCAAAATGTACAAAAATATGTCATTAACCTTTGTTACTTGCAGCTTAAGCAGTCAACAGGTCAATGCAATTCAAGTGAATCCTGTGTGCAAGAGATGAAGTTTCCATTGAGATATGGATCATGTGATCATCATTTTGAGCTTATATGAGCTATAGGTTCATTTTGGAGCAAATTCCCAAGTGGCAAAGGCCCCAAGTTCATCAGAACATTTTCAGGTCATCTAAGGACCAATGCAGTCAACTGAAAAGTCAACTGTGGGTTTTGAATGTGAGAATTGAGTTTCTTCATCTTATTCATGTCCAAATCAGGCTTATTCATCATGTCAAACATCAACATTAAAGAATTTGAAGCCAGTGCAAAAGTTTCCCAAAATGGAAAGTGACCTATAATTTCAACTTTCAAAAAATAGAACGTTTTTGGTCCAACTTCAACTCAATTTTCCAACATCAAAGAAGCTTCAAATGAATTTTTGTCAAACATAAAAGTTGAAAATCTCTCTCTCCCATTTCCAAAAAGTCCAAGATCATGAGCATCTGATGAATGGTTGAGGAGATATGGTCCAATCATTGCCAAGTATACATGGAACTTCAAATGGCCATATCTTTTGATTCATAACTCCAAATTTGGTGCCTCTTTTTCTAATTTGCTTGTCATGACATGAAGTTTCCAAAACATTCATCACATTGCATGAATTTTCATCATTTGATCATTTGCATTTTCAAGTCAATTTTGGAGGGAAAATGGCCAATTTGAAATTGGTGCATTGTATGAACCAAATGCCATTGCTAACATGTGCATGGGAAGATTTTGAGTGAAATTGAACTCCCATATGGCACTGTTCACGCATGCATTAGCCATGCACCTCCAATTTGCAAATTTTGGTCATAACACCTTATCTTGATTAATCACAACTAAACCATGCCTAATTTTGATTAGTATGTGATTAAGACTTCATATATATTCATAACCATAACAGAATTGAAGGAGATTCAAGATCTAGATCTCAAAAATTCTCTCTCCCTCCAAAATTTTCTTTTAATCAAAATTCAAAAATCTTCAAAGAACCTTGCAATTTTATTTCATATTCTGGTTCTCTGGTGTGAATTAAGTGCAGATCAAGCCTTGGATTGTGGAATTCGTGTAGAAACTGTGCAGTTGAAGTTCAAGAACATAACCATGGCAAGTGAGAATTGAGCTAGATCTACACGTTTCCAAGCTTCAAATTCTTCATCAAACATCATTACAAGTATTCTGGAGCTGATTTGGATCATTTGCAAGCCTTGAATCGTGCGAATCCAGAACCTGCTCTTCAAGAGGTAGGTTTTTCGAAGCTTTCAATTCTCAAAATTATTGCCATGATAGTGTAGGTCTCATGTTGCTGATGATTCTGGTGAAAATTTCATGAAAAATAGTGCATTATTGGTTGAGATATGTGTGATTGAAAGTTTGTGCATCAAAATGTTTTTACTCGATTTGATCTATTCATGAGGAATTGATGTTAGATAATGCTTGATCTGTAATCTCCTTGGCAATAACTTTCGAATGGTATAGATTTTACTCATTTCTGGAAAATTTGTTTGAGCTTCATGCACTGTTCATCATCGTCTTCGTGGAGAAGACGATGTAGCGTCCGTTTTGTGACGGCCTAGCGTCCACTCTGGTTTGGCTAGGGTTTGCGTGTGAAACGGCAGCGTTTCATTGTGGCACGCTTCATTTTGAATCTGAACACGGTTCGATTCCTGGCGCATCACATTTTTCAAATTAATGCATCAATATGCCATTTCCCTCCATATTTTGTACATGTGATCATTTTCATTTTCATTTTTTTTTCAACTTTAAAAATTCATAACAAATTGAAAAATGCTCCAAAAAATACCTGGTTTTTTGCTATTTGTTCATTGAGATGTCCTCTATTTGATGATGTTAAATTCTGAAGTTGTGCATGGCTAGATTTTGAATTGTGTTAGAATATGTGAACATGTGTACATTTGTGACCTTGCTCCATTCATCTTATTATGAAATGCTTGATTTTAATCCAATGGACATGAAATTTTTTATGATTGTTCCTAACATGTTGATGGATGTTTTAGGCTTGGTTTGGTATTTTTCTCATTTACCATTTCTGTTTTATGCACATGTTTACATGGTGTGACAATTTGTGTCACACATTTGGTTGATCAACTTGTGCAATTTTATTTCCATATCAAATGACTTCTGTTGATTCTGATTTTCTGTATGATGATTGTATTTGATGTGTTGAATGCTCATGAATTTTTCCAGAATTGTTTGAATCATTTCTGTTTTGATTTAGAATTTTCATTCTCAATGATCAAATGTGAGCTTTGAAATTGTCTTTGACTTCTCTTGCTTATTACATGGCCTTGATTGATGATTTTGCTTTGGTCCTTTTTAGGACATGTTAATATGTGTTTGAAGTTACATTGTGTTGAATATTAGCTCCTGTTTGGAATTTTTTCTTCACCTTTGACCCTAGGCTTTGACCTAGTGGTTTGTACTTACATGTGAGCTTTGAATTTCAGGACCAAGCACCTAATCTCCATGGTTAATGTTGCTTCATCATTTGAATGTTGATATTTGCTATTGATTGCTAACACTTGGTTGTTTTGTAGGTTGATGATAGCTCACTTGAGTTTGCCTTATGGCTTAGTTGTTGTACCTTGGGATTGTCTGTTTGTTGTTGACTGTTGTCTGTTTGTCTGAATACTGTACTGATTTGTCTAGTTGATTTCACAGGTACCTAAGTTGCTTTAAGTTCATTTGAACTTTGCTTTGCTTTGATTGTGGTTGGCATACCACTTAGGTATAATCCCTGCTCTTCATGTAGTCTGGAAGACCTGCTGTTATTGGCAGGCACCTGTCTGAAGCCCTCCTTAAGAGGCCATGTCTTTGTTTGTTTAATTGTGTGCTAAGCAGGTTAAGCCCTCTTAAGAGGCAATTGGCAGATAGAAGGGATGTGCAATCCATCCCCTGCTATTCAGCTGTGTCATTCATTTTGCTTACACCATGTGTTGATGCACTTTGAATAAAAAGTCCAAAATCTTGTCCATAGAGTCAGTCATTTGTGGAGAAGAGTTCCTTCATTCTGAACTCCCACACCTTCTATTTGATTCAAGCTCTCCCAGACCAGGGATAAGAGCTATGAGGCATAACCCTCATTTCCCTTTCATCTGCTTCACCCTAACTCTCAATGTTAGGGTTAAAAGCCTGACTACCCATTCCAGTATTTGGCTTGTTTGTTGAGGTTGATATGACCCCTTGACTAAAGCCTAACCTTGCTTGAGCCTATTGATTGTGTATAGTGTGTGATAATGACTGTTTGTTTGCTCGTTTGCCCATATGTGCATAATTGTTTGTGTGTGCCTTTGTGCATTTTGTTTTCATCACATGTATATCATTTCATGATCATTGTTCATACTTTGTGACATTTGTGTTTTGTCCATTGAGGAGTCAATTGTAAGTCCAGCTATTGGCATTTGTTTCCTATGATCTGGTAGGAGTTGGAACTAAGACCATTAATTGGCATTCCATTTCCTAGGAGTCGAGTGTAAGACCATTTATTGGCAACTTGTTTCCTCTTGCTTATTGTATTTGTTTTCTTTGCTTTGTGAGGCTAGTGTAAGACCATTGATTGGCATCTGGTTTTCCATCTTTGTTTTGTGGAGGTGGACATAAGACCATTGATTGGAACTCCATTTCCTATTTTATTTTTGTCCTGTGAGGAGTCAGATGTAAGACCATTGATTGGCTATCTGTTTCCTGTGATCATTTTGTGGAGTCAGGTATAAGACCATTGATTGGCAACTTGTTTCCTATTTTGTTTCTTGTTGTGGGGTCGGATATAAGACCATTTATTGGCCATCTGTTTCCATCTTTATTTTTGAACCTTGCTCATTTGCTTTGTGCTTGTGGCCTATTCCAAAGGAATCACTTGGATCATCTACATATGATCTCAAGAGGTGAACACCTAAGAAGTTTTGCTTCCTCACCCTCCCACCTTTTATTTCTTTAAACCTCCATTTGCATGTTAACCCAAATCAGAAAACTTTGTGCAAACATTCTCACTTGTTTTCAAAACTAGAAACCTAGGCCTTATGTCTTTGATTTTCAAACTTCTCTTTCATAATACTCATTGTGAATTGAACCTTAATGTCAACTTTGACTTCAGTTTGTGAATACTTCTAATTGGTTAATTCCACTCACTCAATTGTATTTTGTGATTCCAATGATCACTTTCTAATCAAATATTCATGCATTAGCCATAGATCTGAATTATCTTAGTGGTTGATGTAAATCTCACCTTTTGTCCTTAGTGATTGAATTATAAGACTTCCTTGCTTATTATAGGGCATTGTCCCTCACTAGCAAGTTGAAGCTTTTCTTACATGGTGGACTTGTGGTTGTATAGGTTGAGTTTTCTCCCGTGGATAATGAAAGACCTTAGGGCTTTTGTTTAAAATCAATCCACTTACTTTTTGGAAATCTTTTAGCCGAACTACGAGGTTTTGATCCTGTAAAGGTACATAGGCAATGGATCTTTCCATCCAAACACAAAAATAATAAAAATTGTATATTATTCTCTCATCTTCCCAATCAATGTTTGCACAATAAATATTTTCATAAACAATCATCTGATACAACAAGTTGTGAAAAGGGTTCCCTAGGAGTACCTAGGATGCATTGGGTGCCTAACACCTTCCCTTTGCATAATTACCCCCTTACCCAGATCTCTGACCTTTTCATTAGTTTTCTCGTGTAAAACTTCTTAGGCTTTTGTTCGCTTTTTAGCCATTCCTTTGGATAAATAAAAGTGCGGTGGCGACTCTATCTTTGTATGCTTTGCTTTTGATTTAGTCAATAAATTATAAAGTGACGAATACACCGCTACAGAAAAGTGGCGACTCTGCTGGGGAGAGAATGTGTTCCTAGCGGGTTTGCCAACTTTTCACAATTGTTGTGATATATTGTTTATGACATATTTTTGTACAATTTGGGATTACTTTATTGTTTGTAACGATTGATTTGCTTGATATATCAATTGCTTGCTTGTTTGGTGATCTCTGTGAGATGAGTTCTATACCCGAACTCGAGTGCACCCTATGATAGGAGAATGGCATAGTCTCGTCGACTTGTGTGGAGTTATTCCTTAGCAAGTTGACTTGCGAGTCCATTCACTTGGTGGAGGCCATGTTGGATTAATGATGTCACACAAGTTATTTGTGGTTAGGCATTATTCTTCCGATATGTGCCGTAGAAGCCAAGGACCTTAGTTTACCAAGCCCATCTTGGTCTTTTTTAGGACGTAGTGCGGAGGTCGTTCAGATGTAAGATCTGATGCGATTGTTACGCGATACTACACTCATAAGAGTCTCTCTTGAGAATATTTTTGGAATACGAGTATTCGTTCCTCCGATAATATTCGAAAGATGGGACGATGACTATGGGAACCTCTGGTAGAACATGTTCGGCAGGTTTAAACCATAGTACACTCCCTTTGGGTGGTTCTTAATCGAGACTCCATGCTCGTGACTCACAACAAACCCGTGATTCATGGTTGATCCGTTCACCCATCGTTAATATCAATGGAACTTGGGTGTTGATAAGGTGTAAACCATAATCCACCAAAATGGATGATTGATATTAAGGATGGTTGAACCGTTCGTATATCGTTAATATCAATGGAACTTGGGTGTCGATAAGGTGAAAACCATAATCCACCAAAATGGATGATTGATATTAGGGATAAGACGAACCATCCCATGACCTTTGTCTGGTGTGCTTTGCTTGATCCTTGAGTGTGATTGTTGCATTCATGCATTCATGCATTCATCTGCATCCATATCATCAGATAAAAAGAAAATTTTCAAGGAACTTAAGGGGTTTATTTGCAAAATTTTCAGATATGGAAAGACAAAAAAGGCATACAAAGAAGTACAGCTTCAGACAACCCGATTTGAAAGAGTTAAGGAATCTGACATCTTATGTATTAGATCCCTTGGGTTTCAAAGCTCGTTATGGGAAGCTTCTGCCTTTGCTGACTACACAGGTTGATGAAGGGTTGATAAATACTTTGGCGCAGTTCTATGATCCTCTGTATCACTGCTTCTCTTTTCCAGACTTTCAGCTATTGCCTACCCTTGAGGAGTATGCTCATCTTGTGGGTATTCCTATTCTGGATCAGGTGTCATTCAGTGGCTTAGAGAGTATTCCTACTTCTCAAGAGATAGCTGACATGTTACACATAGATGAATCTTTGGTTAAAGCTCATATGACTTCCAAAGGTGGAATTCAAGGTCTCCCTTCTGAGTTCCTCATCGCTCAAGCTACTGTTTATGGGAGGGCCATGAGTGAGGATGCCTTTGAGGCTATATTTGTGCTTCTCATCTATGGATTGGTATTATTCCCCAACATCGACAAATTTATGGATATGAACGCCACTAGGATCTTCTATGTTCTTAATCCCGTTCCGACTCTGTTGGGTGATGCCTATGTCTCTTTGCACCTGAGGAATGCAAAGGGTGGTGGCGTTATTGTGTGTTGTTTGCCTCTGTTGTATAAGTGGTTTATTTCTCACTTACCTCAGACGGTCGCTTTCAATGAGAACAAGGGATGTCTACGGTGGTCTACGAGACTCATGTCTCTCACTAATGATGATATCTCTTGGTATGATCGTGCATATGATGGTGTTCAGATCATTGATTCTTGTGGTGAATTCTCCAATGTGCCTCTTCTTGGTACATGTGGTGGGATTAGCTACAACCCTATATTAGCACGTCGTCAGCTTGGGTTCCCCCTAAAGGATAAACCTAATAACATTCTGTTAGAAGGTGTGTTCTTTCAAGAGGGTAAAGATCCCCAAGGCCTGAAAGCAAGGATGGTTCGCGCTTGGCGCAAGATTCACAAGAAGGGTAGAAGTGAGTTGGGTCCGAAGAACTGCATTGCTTTGGAGCCGTATACGACTTGGGTGAGGAAGAGAGCATCTGAGTATCTCATGCCTTATGATTATCCGAGACCTAAACCTTTGGTTGTGGCTGGGCCTTCAACCCTCTCTAACCAAGGCGTAGAGGAGTTGAGAGAAGAAGACCTTTCACGTGCTTGGATCCGTGAAAGAGAAGAGTTGCTTCAGCAAATCAAGGAGAAAGATGTTATGATCGAGTTTCTCGAGCATCAGGCCATTGATGATCCTGATGATGCTTGGACTTCTCTACTTCCTCAGTCTTCCAAGTTCTGGAAAAGGAGGTATGATAGATTCGCCAAAGATAAGGCGGATATGGAAGCAGCATATGAGAGAGAGATTAAGAGGCTTCGTGCAGCTTATCTTCCGGCATCCCGAGCTTCTAGCGATCCATAGGATGTTTATTTTCCTTCTCTCTTGTAATGTAATTGACAATGTTGTACTTCTTTGTTCAAATATATTTGATGAGATATTTTCCATATGCGAATAAATGCTTAATATTCAAAATTGCAAATAATACCCTAAAAGTTCCTTTGAAATAAAAACAAAGCATATGCACGAACATTGCATGCATCATTTGCATAAGCAGGTGTTGTTCAGGTCTTCTTGTCTGCGGCCTAACTCTGTGCTCTTCATTTATTTTAAAGACAAGCTGACTCATCGGTACTACACCAGAGCCAACTCTGCAAGATTAATGGATCATCTTGAGCAAGAGAACTGTGAATTCAAAGAGGAATTTGCCAAACTAAGTGCTTTTGATGGATTTATTCCTGGTTAGCCACCTGTCTTCTTTCTCATACATTGATGCTGAGGATGAAGTTGGAACGCCTTTCCAAGCTTTGTCTATAACCGAGCCAATTGAGAAGAAGTCTCCTTCATTTGCTTCCTATCGTGATGCGGAACTGGCCATTGAATGTGGTGCAGTTGCTGGTTTAGGAAAAATGATTGAGCTTGAAGATAATAAGTCTCGGGCTGGCATTGGCTATTCTTCTGGGGTCTTCAACGACAAAGGTCTGTTCAAGAGTGGAGGTTTCATCCACGCCGATCAAGCTGACGAAGCTGCTGCTATCTTGGAAGAGGATGCAGAGGATACTGACAATTTTGTCATCCCTGGCGGGATCTGCCACAATTGGGTCGCTGTGGATATTCCTACAGTCATTCATAGATCAGAGTAATGGTTCACTTTGTTTAAAAAACCCTTCTCCCATGCCAAAAGGAGAAGTGATGACATTGTTGGCATCATTTATACAATGATATTTCATTCAATAAATGCATGTTAAACATTTGTTTTTCCAATTGTTTTCACTTTTTGCTTTTTTGCATGAAATTGGTGATCACAAAAAACCCTGAAAAAAAAGAGCATAAAATCAAACTTTTCATCTGCATAATGATTGCCTTGTTTGATTTCAAAAAGATTTTCATATCAAAATCATTATGCAGGTTGTTTTCTAAAACCCATTGAACATAATGATCCAACACCATCTCCCAATTTTGAATTCCCTGTATTCGAAACAGAGGAAGATGATGTTGAAGGGGATTCCTGACGAGATTACCCGTCTTCTTGAGTACAAAAAGAAGATCATTCAGCTGTATCTTGAGAATAAGCAAAAACAGTCAAACTGGGGCATTACAAATGTAATAAAAAAAAAGAGGGTGAAAGAAAAAAAATCAAAAATTAAAAAAAAAATTAAAAAAAAAACAAATAAAAGAAAAAGCATACCCTCAAATCCCTAGTTGACTGATGCTGAATGGATTCAGAGTCGTTATGACCAGCTGAATTTGATTGAAGAGAAGCGATTGACTGCCATGTGTCATGGTCAGTTATATCAGCAGAGAATGAAGAAAGCATTCGATAAGAAGGTCAAGCCTCGTGTGTTCCGAGAAGGTGACCTCGTGCTCAAGAAAGTCTTGTCTTTCGCGCCCGATTTCAGGGGCAAGTGGACTCCAAACTATGAGGGTCCATATGTTGTCAAGAGAGCCTTTTCAGGCGGTGCTCTGATACTCACAACTATGGATGGGGAGGATTTCACTCGTCCTGTGAATTCAGATGCAGTCAAGAAATACTTTTCCTAAAAGAAAAACAGAATAGCTCGCTAAGTGGAAAGCCCGAAAGGGCGGCTTAGGCAAAAATGAGCGTCTCGGTGGAAAGCCCGAAAGGGTGATCCAGGAAAAAATTAGAGACAAAAAAAAGAGTATTTGCATCCCGCTAGATCGAGTACCTCACCCTGGGGCAATCTAGGCAAAAAGTAGGGATTTGGCAAGTAACTGCATCCTGACAAGACTTTCTGTTTCACATTCACTACGCCAAAAACTGGAATAGACAGCGCACCTTAGAGGGCGCTTTATTACAAAAGCGCACTCTAAAGTGAAGCGAAAAAATAAGGAGCGAACAACTGGAATAGACAACGCACTTTAGAGGGCGCTTTTGTAATAAAGCGCCCTCTAAGGTGAAGCGAAAAAATAAGGAGGAGATAGAGGGACAATAATACAGGGCGCTTTTTAGAAAGCGCCCTCTAAGGTTACCCTTAGAGGGCGCTTTTAAAAAAGCGCTCTATAAGTCCATGTGCATTTCCAGTTTATAAAGCGCTTTTGGAAAGCCTTAGAGAGCGCTTTCATAAGCGCCCTCTTAGGCCCCCTTTAGAGGGCGCTTTTTTTCCACAAGCGCCCTCTAAGGTCCCCTTTAGTAAACATTAAAATTATAATATACTGCGCGTTTTGTTATTTCACTCTCTGTTATTTTCGTTCTTTTTCACGTTAGGGTTCTCACTGCTACGATTTTCGCTACTTCTAAGACGTTCTCCTTCCACCTCTGTTAGATCTACGACGTTTCCTCCTTCTATTAATTCGTTGTTAGCTGTTCGATTTTGACACCATAGGTATTTTTCTAATCTTCATATTACTTGGGTTCTCTTCTGACGTTCGCTATTGTTCATTTTTGGTTTCTCTTCTGACTTCGAAGAACTTAATTGGAGTTCTAGATATATACGGATTCGAGAGTTTCAAGACAAACAGGTTCTTAATCTTAACCACCCTCTTGCCTAATTTTATATGAAGTTTATAGACGTATGCACATTTGGCCAATCTCTGTGATCGAATTTTTTGTGTTCTCTATTTACATTTTTCGTATCTATTTACTTTTGAACCACAGTTATTGTTCTAACAGTAACTAGGTTTGATTTTTCTACTATCTCCTGGTAAACAATTTCTATAGACTCAAATAACACTTCATTATTTCATTATGCAGCATGTCTTCAAAATGGAGCAAGAGGAATATACAAATGAAGAAATTGATTGGAGTTATATAGAGTTCGTTGATAATCAAGATGTTCTCGATCTTATTGAGAAGGTGCAACTCACCCTTGCATTTTTTCATTTTAGAAAAGTTCTATCAGTTTGTCATCTCATTCTTGTTTATAACTTCAGAAACCTGGCGGCGTTATTGCTCTTCTGGACGAGGCCTGGTATGTATTAAATGACAATAGTTCAAATATTTGTATTATAGTTAATGGTTTGTTTATGTCATTTTACATAATGTAAAGTGGCGTTAGCGCATGCAAATATATATACTTAGAGCAATAACTATGTTTTATAAAACTAGCACTTACCAGTTGAGCTACCCTACCCACTCACTGGCCTAACAGAGGGTTTAATTAAACTTCTTGAACATCGTCGTGGCCAGGATGGCGCATATATTGGATGCATGAAGTCAGGAGACGTGATAACAAAAGAGTACTTTCCTCTATCTGAATTAATTCTGATTATTTATTTATGATGATAGATCTGAGGAAATAGTTGCCAGTTTTTATGTGTAGATGGTCCCAGAAGATTTTGTTTTAAGATGTCTAAAATTGTTCATTTTTAAAAATTGAGCATGTGTTGAATTTTATTCATTATTATCTGTTATCCATTTTTGTCGAGTTATTACTGTAGGTTTTTATTTTTCAGTAAATACTTTGAAGTTACCACATTTGTAGATGTAACTGATTATCTTAATTTTCATCCCTTTGCAAGTCTTTAGGCATGTCTCATTTTTGCCAATAAAATTTGCATTCCCTGGTGTTTAGATATTCCCAACCAGTATCTTAATTTCTAATGAGTAATGAAAGTTTCTATTTTGAATTGATATGTACTTAATCTTTTCTTAGTACAATTATATTTCTTTATCGCATGTTATTTTCTCCTTCATAACTACAATATCATTTTGTTTCATAATTGTTTTACAAATTTGACCTTTTCAATTGTGATTTTGTATTCAACTTATATGCTCTGTATTTTATCCTTTTTTTTCCAGGGGAAAGCCTTGGTATGAACCTGATTGGTGGAAATTTGGGGATGAAAAATCGTAAGTAATAATACCATTTAGATGAGAAAATATTTGGTGATTATTTTTTTTTTTTGTTTATTCAGGAATGATCTTCAATGTGATTATGGCTTAATATATTATTTGTTGAAACCAAATCTTATTGAATGGGTAAATTAATGATCTTCAGTCTTCACAATATATCACATCAGTGCCAAGTACTAACATATATTAGAGGCAACAAATAATTTTTAACTTCAGCATACTCATCTCTATGATATTATAAGTTATAACTCCTGATGGAAAATGCATGTTGGATACTTTTGACTGAAGTCTCTTTATGTATAAATATTGCACATGATTTTTTTTTCTTTTTTAGTATGGATCTCCATATTGAATTGCTTTATTTTTACAATGTGTATCTCATCTCTATTGATTTATTTTGTTTTTAGGTATTTCCGACATGCATCTGGTTCACTTGTTATACTTTCAAAGAATTTGGCACAGTACATTAACATAAACAGGTTAGTCTTGATGGTATTAAATGTTGCTTTTTCTTTAACTCTGTTTCCTTTTGAAAGATACTTTCTCCTATTTTATCTTCCTATCTAGTAATATATCTTTGATTGATCCGAAAACAAAATGTAGTGTATCTTTGAAGACATGTGCTTATAAAACTACCTATTCCAAAGCTGTTTGTATTCAAACCGGCATGCGAGGAATGGCTGCTAGAAATGAACTTCGATTCAGGAAGCGGACCCTAAGAAGACTGCGGCTAGCAAAAAAAACATACATCTCATAGATACTTTTGCTACTTAGTTTTATTTCTTTTTAAGTTATGAATTGGTTGTATATTTAGAATCTTTAGAAGTTAAACGATTATATATCAGTGGATTGTTGTATATGTATGGATTGTTGTATATAAGGCTTGTTGAATGCAATGTGTGAAAAAGGGCTTCAAATTATACAGTTTTAGGTGTACTGCTTCAATATACAGGTTGTCTAAAATAAATAAATAAATATAGCGCTTTTTAAAAAAAAAATTAAATAACCACCCACTTTAGAGGGCGCTTTCCAAAATAAGTGCCCTCTAAACCCTTTAAATTTCCACTTTAGAGGGCGCTTTCCAGTAAAAGCGCCCTCTAAACCCTTAAAAGTTTCCACTTTAGAGGGCGCTTTCCAGTAAAAGCGCCCTCTAAACCCTTAAAAGTTTTCACTTTAGAGGGCGCTTTCTTTAAAAAGCGCCCTCTAAAGTGGCCCTTAAAGGGCTTAAAGAGCCACTTTAGAGAGCGCTTTCACCAGAAAAAAAAGCGCTGTCTTTACCTATGCCAGCGCCAGATTAGAGGGCGCTTTAAAGCGCTGTTATAGGCCAAAAAAAGCGCCCTCTTTTCCCTTATTTGGCGTAGTGATTTGTCTTTTCGTCAGAGATTCTCGCTCAGTCGTCGTCAGCTGAAGCTTCAAATACATCGGATTCAAATTGGTAGAGAAATGGTCATTATGTTCAATGTAGCCTCTTCCAAAATATATCACCGATTTCAAATTTGTACAGATCTATGGAGTCTTGCCATTTGCAGGCTACCATTCCATCAAATAAATTTGAGCTTTTATCCAATTATTTGCACTCTTATTTATTTCATTTCAACAAATGTTTTGCATGTTTTAATTGATAAAATGTCATTGTTTTAAACAAATAATTTTTCAAGAAATTTGTTTTAAACAAAGTGAACATTCACAATGATGAAAGGATACTTAAGAATTTCTCAGTGCTCTCCCAAGGGTGGCATGATTTCCAACAGGGTAAGACATTTGTTCATATTCCTGGCATGGATGTATCCTCTTTCTCCAGATTGTTGTTGGGGTTGCTCCCCAAGCAGAGCTTCTGTTGAGATTGTGTCCCCTAAGTAGGGTATTTGTTGGGTTTTCACACGAATATGATTGTTGAGCAGAGCCTTTATTATGACTCCTCCTCATTCAGAGTGCTTGTTGAAGACTTCAATTTTCTTCTCCAGCAATATTCTCTCCCCAGCATGGGTGCTTTCCTTTTGGAAGATTCGGTGGTTGGTGGGTTGACATCCCGGTACTTCGTCATTTTCCTCGGATAGATCCCCGGCGGAGTTGTTGGTATGATGTACTTCATATATGCTATCTCTCTCCATCATAGTGTTTTGTTGAGGTTTTCACCTCTCCTCCCTTCAGCAGAGCAGTGATTCTTTCCTCCTCAGCAGTTGTGGTATTTTGCGAAGGTTTGGTATTTGGTGGTTGATCCCCAGCTCTCCTTCTCTGTCTCAGATAAATCCCCAGTAGTGTTATGGTGGTGGATTGTATCTGTGATGATTTCTCCCATGCAGAGATTGGGTGATTTCCTAATGTTTTGATCCCCAGTAGAGTGGCTTGTGTGGCAGAATCTACTTGTGTGATCTTTTCTCCCTCAGTGGGTTTCCCCCTAGTGGAGTTGTTTGGAGTTGTTTTCGTGGCAGTTTTTGCCGGTGCAGTGAGCTCCTTTTCCCAGTTGAGACTGATGATCCCCCTGCAGAAACCTCGTGATTTCTCCACTTCCCCAACAGAGTTGCTTTCGTGGCAGTTTCTGCCTGTTGTGAACTTCTGTTCCCCAGTTGGGTTGATTGATGATCCATCGCTCAGAGATTTTGTGATTTCTTGATATCTCTGGATTTTTTCCAGCAGATCTTTGCTTTTTAGCATTCAGATCTCCAGCAGATTGGCTTTCCAGTTGGATTTCTTGGTTTTTTCCTCTGGAAGTGTAGTACCGGGCGTTTGATTCCTGGACCTGTTTGTGTTAGAAATGTCTGTTTTGTCAGCATTCATCAAACATAAATCACGCATATTCATGCATACTTTCAACATTCAGATGTTCATGTTGCATTTTTTGCCATATATCTTTGTTTGTTGTCTCCTGCTGATTGGTGATATAGTTCTCCCCAGTAGATCTTCCCAAGCAGATGACGGGTGTTTAATCTCTCGATATAGAGTCAGCCCCATAAGCAGAAAGTGTCTGTCTTTTCTTCTGCATTTCCCCACTGAGATATATCCTCGTGGATGACGGTTGTTTCCATTTCCTCCCAACACATATGTTGGGATGGGTTTTCCCTACTGAGTTATATCCTCATTAGGACGAGTCTTGATTCAGTTTTCCTTTTTGGTTTGATCCTGAATTGGCCTTTTTTTCAACTGTCTCTTGTGCTTCCCTGTGGAATAAATGAATAAATTGCCCAGTAACCGGCAATAGTTCATTTTATCCCCCAGCGGAGTTTGGGCCTCTACCCAGTAACTAGTAGTTATAAGTCCTATCCTTTGCGGTTTTCTACCCAGTATTCGGTAGTTGTAAATCCTGTATACCTTTTTCCCTCTTTGTGGAATCTATGGTTGTTTACCCAGGGATTGGTATTTGTGAACTTGTTGTTCCTCAGCAAGTGTTTGTGGTTTTCTACCCAGTATTCGGTAGTTGTAAATCCTATTTTCTTGCTCTCCAGCAGAGTTTGTGGTTTTCTACCTAGTAACTGGTAGTTATAAACCCTATTTTGTTTTCCCCGTGTGGAGTTGTGATCCCTTTCGCTCCCCACGAAGAGGTTTTGGTCTTCTACCCAGTATTCGGTAGTTGTAAACCCTACTTTTGTATCCTCATCAGAGTTGTGGCCCTCTACCCGGTAACCGGTAGTTGTAAGTCCTATCTCTATCCCCCTAGCAAAGGTAACCTTTGTGGTTCATTCTGGTTGATGGTGGATTTTGTGGTTTTCTACCCAGTATTCGGTAGTTGTAAATCCTATATTGTTGTTGTCTCCCTAGTGGAGTCTGTGCTTTCTTGTGGATAATTGTCGTATGCTAGCAACCTTATCCTCAGCTGAGTCTTTGGCTTTCTACCCAGTAGTCGGTAGTGGTAAAACTCTTGTTTCCTCAGCCAGAGTCTTTGGTCTTCTACCCAGTATTCGGTAGTTGTAAATCCTTTGTTCTCCCTTTTGCAGAGTTAACCTAGTTGTTCATCCTAACCGATGATGGTTACTCTTTGAGGTTATCTTCATCCAGTATTCGATGTTGATATTCCCTCTCTCTTCTGGGTGATTGCTCTGAGTAAGCAATGGTATTCCCAGCAGGTTTTTGTGGATAATTGTCGTATGCTAGCAATTTTATCCTCAGTGGGTCCTTTCACCGTTTGCCAGTGAGTTGTTCCCCGGATCATTGATTTTTATCAATGCATCCCCGGTGAGTCCTCTTTCATTTACCCTTTTGATTGGTAATGATTGTTGCTCCCTTTGATCGGTCATCATTATATACCTAGTTTTGGTATCCCGATGCCTTTCTTTTTGGATGATTTATCCTTTATTAACCCAGTAACCGGTTGTGGATAATCTTCCATGCGAGTATATTACCCACGTTCTGACGGTAATGGATAATATATCTCATGCACTCTTCAGTCGAAGCCTGTTGCGTTTCCTCAGTCGAGTAAGATTCGTGTTCCTTTTGCGGAATCGAATGTTCATTTTTACCCCTTTTTGAGCGTATCTCCCAGTAACCGGTGATATGTCTCCTGGATAATTGTCGTATGCTTGCAATTTATCCCCAGTGAGTTATCTTTCGTTTACCTTGTTGTTGTTGGTAACGATTGTTTCTCTTTTCGATCAGTCGCCTATTATATGCCCGGTAACCGGTATCCCTGGTGTTCCTTCCATGCGAGTATATTATCTACGTTCTGACGGTAATAGATAATATATCTCATGCACTCCTTTGTCAAAATCTTTTGATTGTTTCTCCAGTGGAGTAAGATTCGTATTCTTTGTAGAATCGAATATCCATCCTTTAATAAGTTTACGTTTTGCTCTCTTCAGGATGATGAGTGTTTTGGCAGTAAAAACCAATTCACGTTTTCGGTCGGTCGCCTATTATATGCCTAGTAACCGGTATCCCTGGTGTTCCTTCCATGCGAGTATATTATCTACATTCTGACGGTAATAGATAATATATCTCATGCGAGTATACTATCCACGTTCTGACGGTAATGGATAATATATCTCATGCGCTCTTTGGTTGAAGCCTTTTGTCCTTCCCCATTTGAGTAAGATTCGTTTTCCCGTTGTGGATTCGAATGTCCATCCTGTAAGGTCGATTTGCTTTTTCAAGCCCTCCTTTCGGATGATGAGTGTTTTGGCAGTAAAAACCAATTCACACCTTTGGTTGGTCACCTATTATATACCCAATAACCGGTATCCCTGGTGTTCCTTCCTTTTTGCTCCCTATTATGACCTTGGTCCCCTGCGGAGTCAGATTTTCCTGAGTTGATATGCCTTTTTCAGGTCTTCCTCAGATGTTTTGGTTGATTGATATCTCTCACCCTTATACCGGTCTTAGATATTCATTCTTCCTGAGCTTGTTGTTCTTTCACCCAGTAACCGGTGTTTAGATCACATGTCTCTTTGAGCTTGTTACCCAGTAACCGGTAACACCTCACCCCTTGTTGCTTCCCCTGGAGAGTCTTTGATAGACATTTCCCCAGCGGAGTTTCTGTTGTGATTTACCCCTTTTGTTGTATTGGCGTTTTCCCCAATATATGCATGTTTCCCCGGCAGGGAGGTTCCGTGTGAATCTTTTCCCCAGCCTGAGTCCGGATCTTTATCCCTCTTTTCCCCAGTTTGAGTCTTTTACTCCCCAGTTAGGTCTCCAGTCGAGTCGTGTCCTGCTCACGCAATGTCAGTTTTTCCCTAATTCAGAGTCGTCTCCTGCTCACGCATTCTTTTCTTGTCCCCATGAGAGTCCTGTTAGAGTCTCTGTTCCTGGTGAGTGTATTACTCCGATGGATCGTCCTTTCTCCTTTGTGGACCTATGTTCCCACAAAGTTTGTTTGTTTTGCATTCATACATTTGCATCATGAGGTCTCTTAGGGACCAAAATTTGTCTCATTATTGTTATTTAAGCCCATTCTACCGCGTCGAGATGAAGATTTTAACCTTCACTTCTCCGGCTAGAATGACCTTAAATAGGGGCATCTGTAAGACCCCAATTTTGTCCCTAAGATCCCTCATGGCATCATATCATAACATTGCATTGCCTCAAGGATCATTGGACACCTTGCTTCCTTCCCTGTGGGTAGGATCTTTCTTGAGAGTGGTTCTTGATCACCAAGCATTGCTTGCATTTGTATACCATTGCTTTTCTTTCAATCATTAACCAAAATGTACAAAAATATGTCATTAACCTTTGTTACTTGCAGCTTAAGCAGTCAACAGGTCAAGGCAATTCAAGTGAATCCTATGTGCAAGAGATGAAGTTTCCATTGAGATATGGATCATGTGATCATCATTTTGAGCTTATATGAGCTATAGGTTCATTTTGGAGTAAATTCCCAAGTGGCAAAGGCCCCAAGTTCATCAGAACATTTTCAGGTCATCTAAGGACCAATGCAGTCAACTGAAAAGTCAACTGTGGGTTTTGAATGTGAGAATTAAGTTTCTTCATCTTATTCATGTCCAAATCAGGCTTATTCATCATGTCAAACATCAACATTGAAGAATTTGAAGCCAGTGCAAAAGTTTCCCAAAATGGAAAGTGACCTATAATTTCAACTTTCCAAAAATAGAAAGTTTTTGGTCCAACTTCAACTTAATTTTCCAACATCAAAGAAGCTTCAAATGAATTTTTGTCCAACATGAAAGTTGAAGATCTCTCTCTCCCATTTCCAAAAAGTCCAAGATCATGAGCATCTGATGAATGGTTGAGGAGATATGGTCCAATCATTGCCAAGTATACATGGAACTTCAAATGGCCATATCTTTTGATTCATAACTCCAAATTTGGTGCCTCTTTTTCTAATTTGCTTGTCATGACATGAAGTTTCCAAAACATTCATCACATTGCATGAATTTTCATCATTTGATCATTTGCTTTTTCAAGTCAATTTTGGAGGGAAAATGGCCAATTTGAAATTGGTGCATTGTATGAACCAAATGCCATTGCTAACATGTGCATGGGAAGATTTTGAGTGAAATTGAACTCCCATATGGCACTGTTCACGCATGCATTAGCCATGCACCTCCAATTTGCAAATTTTGGTCATAATACCTTATCTTGATTAATCATAACTAAACCATGCCTAATTTTGATTAATATGTGATTAAGACTTCATATATATTCATAACCATAACAGAATTGTAGGAGATTCAAGATCTAGATCTCAAAAATTCTCTCTCCCTCCAAAATTTTCTTTTAATCAAAATTCAAAAATCTTCAAAGAACCTTGCAATTTTATTTCATATTCTGGTTCTCTGGTGTGAATTAAGTGCAGATCAAGCCTTGGATTGTGGAATTCGTGTGGAAATTGTGCAGTTGAAGTTCAAGAACATAACCATGGCAAGTGAGAATTGAGCTAGATCTACACGTTTCCAAGCTTCAAACTCTTCATCAAACATCATTACAAGTATTCTGGAGCTGATTTGGATCATTTGCAAGCCTTGAATCGTGCGAATCCAGAACCTGCTCTTCAAGAGGTAGGTTTTTCGAAGCTTTCAATTCTCAAAATTATTGCCATGATAGTGTAGGTCTCATGTTGTGATGATTCTGGTGAAAATTTCATGAAAAATAGTGCATTATTGGTTGAGATATGTGTGATTGAAAGTTTGTGCATCAAAATGTTTTTACTCGATTTGATCTATTCATGAGGAATTGATGTTAGATAATGCTTGATCTGTAATCTCTTTGGCAATAGCTTTCGAATGGTATAGATTTTACTCATTTCTGGAAAATTTGTTTGAGCTTCATGCACTGTTCATCATCGTCTTCGTGGAGAAGACGATGTAGCGTCCGTTTTGTGACGGCCTAGCGTCCACTCTAGTTTGGCTAGGGTTTGCGTGTGAAACGGCAGCGTCTCATTGTGGCGCGCTTCATTTTGAATCTGAACACGGTTCGATTCCTGGCGAATCACATTTTTCAAATTAATGCATCAATATGCCATTTCCCTCCATATTTTGTACATGTGATCATTTTCATTTTCATTTTTTTTCCAACTTTAAAAATTCATAACAAATTGAAAAATGCTCCAAAAAATACCTGGTTTTTTGCTATTTGTTCATTGAGATGTCCTCTATTTGATGATGTTAAATTCTGAAGTTGTGCATGGCTGGATTTTGAATTGTGTTAGAATATGTGAACATGTGTACATTTGTGACCTTGCTCCATTCATCTTATTGTGAAATGCTTGATTTTAATCCAATGGACATGAAATTTTGCATGATTGTTCCTAACATGTTGATGGATGTTTTAGGCTTTGTTTGGTATTTTTCTCATTTACCATTTCATTTTTATGCACATGTTTGCATGGTGTGACAATTTGTGTCACACATTTGGTTGATCAACTTGTGCAATTTTATTTCTATATCAAATGACTTCTGTTGATTCTGATTTTTTGTATGATGATTGTATTGGATGTGTTGAATGCTCATGAATTGTTCCAGAATTGTTTGAATCATTTCTGTTTTGATTTGGAATTTTCATTCTCAATGATCAAATGTGAGCTTTGAAATTGTCTTTGACTTCTCTTGCTTATTACATGGCCTTGATTGATGGTTTTGCTTTGGTCCTTTTTAGGACATGTTAATATGTGTTTGAAGTTACATTGTGTTGAATATTAGCTCCTGTTTTGAATTTTTTCTTCACCTTGACCCTAGGCTTTGACCTAGTGGTTTGTACTTACATGTGAGCTTTCAATTTCAGGACCAAGCACCTAATCTCCATGGTTAATGTTGTTTCATCATTTGAATGTTGATATTTGCTATTGATTGCTAACATTTGGTTGTTTTGTAGGTTGATGATAGCTCACTTGAGTTTGCCTTATGGCTTAGTTGTTGTACCTTGGGATTGTCTGTTTGTTGTTGACTGTTGTCTGTTTGTCTGAATACTGTACTGATTTGTCTAGTTGTTTTCACAGGTACCTAAGTTGCTTTAAGTTCATTTGAACTTTGCTTTGCTTTGCTTGTGGTTGGCATACCACTTAGGTATAATCCCTACTCTTCATGTAGTCTGGAAGACTTGCTGTTATTGGCAGACACCTGTCTGAAGCCCTCCTTAAGAGGCCATGTCTTTGTTTGTTTAATTTTGTGCCAAGCAGGTTAAGTCCTCTTAAGAGGCAATTGGCAGATAGAAGGGATGTGCAATCCATCCCCTGCTATTCAGTTGTGTCATTCATTTTGCTCACACCATGTGTTGATGCTCTTTGAATAAAAAATCCAAAATCTTGTCCATAGAGTCAGTCATTTGTGGAGAAGAGTTCTTTCATTCTGAACTCCCACACCTTCTATTTGATTCAAGCTCTCCCAGGCCAGGGATAAGAGCTATGAGGCATAACCCTCATTTCCCTTTCATCTGCTTCACCCTAACTCTCAATGTTAGGGTTAAGAGCCTGACTACCCATTCCAGTATTTGGCTTGTTTGTTGAGGTTGATATGACCCCTTGACTAAAGCCTAACCTTGTTTGAGCCTATTGATTGTGTATAGTGTGTGATAAGTGACTGTTTGTTTGCTTGTTTGCCCATATGTGCATAATTGTTTGTGTGTGCCTTTGTGCATTTTGTTTTCATCACTTGTATATCATTTCATGATCATTGTTCATACTTTGTGACATTTGTGTTTTGTCCGTTAAGGACTCAATTGTAAGTCCAGCTATTGGCATTTGTTTCCTATGATCTGGTAGGAGTTGGAACTAAGACCATTGATTGGCATTCCATTTCCTAGGAGTCGAGTGTAAGACCATTTATTGGCAACTTGTTTCCTCTTGCTTATTGCATTTGTTTTCTTTGCTTTGTGAGACTAGTGTAAGACCATTGATTGGCATCTGGTTTTCCATCTTTGTTTTGTGGAGGTGGACATAAGACCATTGATTGTCACTCCATTTCCTATTTTATTTTTGTCCTGTGAGGAGTCAGATGTAAGACCATTGATTGGCTATCTGTTTCCTGTGATCATTTTGTGGAGTCAGGTATAAGACCATTGATTGGTAACTTGTTTCCTATTTTGTTTCTTGTTGTGGGGTCGGATATAAGACCATTTATTGGCCATCTGTTTCCATCTTTATTTTTGAACCTTGCTCATTTGCTTTGTGCTTGTGGCCTATTCCAAAGGAATCACTTGGATCATCTACATATGATCTCAAGAGGTGAACACCTAAGAAGTTTTGCTTCCTCACCCTCCCACCTTTTATTTCTTTAAACCTCCATTTGCATGTTAACCCAAATCAGAAAACTTTGTGCAAACATTCTCACTTGTTTTCAAAACTAGAAACATAGGCCTTATGCCTTTGATTTTCAAACTTCTCTTTCATAATACTCATTGTGAATTGAACCTTAATGTCAACTTTGACTTCAGTTTGTGAATACTTCTAATTGGTTAATTCCACTCACTCAATTGTATTTTGTGATTCCAATGATCACTTTCTAATCAAATTTTCATGCATTAGCCATAGATCTGAATTATCTTAGTGGTTGATGTAAATCTCACCTTTTGTCCTTAGTGATTGAATTATAAGACTTCCTTGCTTATTATAGGGCATGGTCCCTCACTAGCAAGTTGAAGCTTTTCTCACATGGTGGACTTGTGGTTGTATAGGTTGAGTTTTCTCCCGTGGATAATGAAAGACCTTAGGGCTTTTATTTAAAATCAATCCACTTACTTTTTGGAAATCTTTTAGCCGAACTACGAGGTTTTGATCATGTAAAGGTACGTAGGCAATGGATCTTTCCATCCAAACACAAAAATAATAAAAATTGTATATTCTTCTCTCATCTTCCCAATCAATGTTTGCACAATAAATATTTTCATAAACAATCATCTGATACAACAAGTTGTGAAAAGGGTTCCCTAGGAGTACCTAGGATGCATTGGGTGCCTAACACCTTCCCTTTGCATAATTACCCCCTTACCCAGATCTCTGACCTTTTCATTAGTTTTCTCGTGTAAAACTTCTTAGGCTTTTGTTCGCTTTTTAGCCATTCCTTTGGATAAATAAAAGTGCGGTGGCGACTCTATCTTTGTATGCTTTGCTTTTGATTTAGTCAATAAATCATAAAGTGACGAATACACCGCTACAGTCGCCACTCTTCTTTCCACTTTATTGTCCCTTGTATCCTCTGGATGTATGTAATCAACAACTACTATATCCCATAGATCAATACCATGACCTAGAAAGAAACTCTATATTCTATCCTTCCAATAGTCAAATCTATCTCTATAAAAAAGAAGAGGTTTAGCATTGTAATGATCTATATCATTTGTTTGAGTAGCTGGTGGTGGAGGGGCAACCATTGTGTTTCATACTGGATCTTTATTTGAAATTGTTAAGTGTTTGATAATCTTCTCAAGACCAAAATCGGAGCTCTGATGCCAATTGAAGGTGGCAAGAAACACAAGTAAGGGGGCTTGAATTGGGTTTCTAAAAACAAAATCTTTTTCAAAACCAACTTAAATAAGCAAAAACACGAAGAAGAAAAATAACAAAGTAATTTTTATACTGGTTTGCTGTTAACGAAGCTAACTCCAATCCACCCCACCAAGGTGATTTCTCCTTCTCAAGAAGGACTTTATCCACTATAACCAAAACCTGATTACAGACACCACAAAGACAAATTGTATTTGTCTTCTAGAATTTATCTTACTAAAACCTAGTCACTCAAGGAAAATAATCAAACAGATTTGAGATTTACAAGTTGCGTTTAAAAAGAATGCTTCTAATAAAGCAAATTAGCACAAGTTAATACAATGTATATTTCTCACACAGTAACGAGCAAAAATTCTTGTGTGTTTACAAAGAATATACACAGAAAATATTTACTTCAGCAAAATCGTGTGTATGTTCAGTAGCGTGTGTAACACCCTATTTTTCTAGAAATTATTTATATGAATTAATTGTAATTTTAGATGTGTATATAATTATTATTTGTGTGATAATTAAGATGTGTTAGGGCAACAAGGGTGGGTGACCCTTGGGTAGAGAGTATGGAGAGTGATTAGAGTTTGTTAGATTTATTTATAATTATTTAATTGATTAAAATGATATTTTAGTATTATTATTTAAATGAAATAATAAAACAAAAGAAAATAATGAATTTGGGATGGAAATTGTGAATTGTAGAAAATTAAAATAAATAATGTAAGTGAGTAATAAGTTGGGCCTTAGTGGAATATTAGAAAAATAGAAATTAGGTTTTTAATTTAAGAGGTGAGAAATGAAGGGAAAAATTTACAGCAGGTGAAACTTTTGGAATTGAAGAAAAAGAGGCAAGAGAAGAGAAAAGTAAGGAAAACCCCATGAGAGCTATAGGGAAGAGAATAAACAAAAGCTTGGATTTTTCTGGAATTACAAGGTAAGAGTGGGAATTTTGTTCAATAATAGGGATATGAGTGGAAGGTTAGATGAAGTTTTAATTCTCTTTGGGTTGATGATGAATGTTGGTATTTGTTGAATGAAATTTATGTTTTAAAGTATCCATGTATGTCCATCATTGATGATGTTTGAAGGTTTTAGGCATATATATAGTATATAGATCTATGATTATATGAACATAAAGACTAATTGATATATGTATGTTTATGACTGAATTTAAAATCATAAAAAAAATTTGGTAATGATTTCATGGACGTTTTTGGGTTGGAGAAGATGAAAATTGTGTTGGAAATTTTAGAAAAACAACTTTTTAGTAACGCCTCAGTGCATGGTTTTGATCATAACTTTCAACTCGTAAACCATTTTGGGATGGGGTTTAAAGTGTTAGGTAGTTGAAACAGAGGTCTGTAACTTTGTTTCATGGCTAAAATATTTTTGGTGATGATTTCATGGACATGTTTGGGGTTGGAGAATATGAAAATCATGCTGAAAATTTCAGAAAAATAGTAACTTTTTGGTGACGTATTTGTGCATGGTTTTGATAATAACTTTCAACTTGTAAATCATTTTGGGACAGGGTTAAAAGTGTTGGGTAGATGAAACAGGGGACTATAACTTTGTTTCAGAGGTAAAATAGTTTTAACGATTTTATCAGAGGTTGGTAGTAGGTGGGAAATAAGTGTATGATGTGACGAATATGGATGAGGTTCGTATTGACAAATTATTTGATGTGTTATGAATGATTGAGATGATGTGTTTGATTATAATGGTAGTAGTCCATAATGGTGGGTTACGTTACGTATGGTTGCAATTGTGTGATTGATTGTGGATCACTAAATATTATTATAATTATCGTGTTAATTGCATTATTGCCATGACATACATCCATTTTTGATATGTTGAAGGAGATAAGTCATAGGTCCGAAGGGATTCTGAAGGGGAAATCGGGTCCGTAAGAAGAACCAAATGTTTAATTGGTACCACATGCATATGATTCATTGTCATTGTCGTGATTCGCATAACATGAATGAATTACATGCGTGAAATATGACTATATATGATCATGGTGTTGTTGTATGTGATGCTGATGATACTTTTTTGGAGTGAGAATATGATATGTTATTATGCATGATTGTATAGATGTTGTACTCTATTTTACATTATATGTTGTTATTATTAAAATTAATTCTCACCCCTTCTATTTGAATGTTACCTTTACATGGGTATTGTGCAGATACTCAAGAGTAGAAACGTTATTGTGAGTGATAGTTAGCTCCTGGAGATATTTCTTTTAGTTTATTCATGTTATCTTTGATTATGCTCTGATATGTAACACTAGGGATCAAATTATTTATTTTGTGTTGAAATTTTCTGAGAGACAATGCATGCTCTCGTATTTGTTTTATGTTTTGGTGTGATAGCACTTGGAGAAGACTCTCGAGTCGGTACTTTTAATTTAGTTATGAAAACAATTATGAGATTTTAAATTGGTATGGTTTTTTTTATGATTCCGCTGCTAAGATATTCATATGAGTTGGATGTCGTGTAAACATCCTAAGTGCAACTGTATGTTGTAAAATATTTTGTTGTAACCGGTGTTACGGAGCAGACTATGATTGTTGTGAGTGAAACCCTAAGTGATTGTATTTCATTAGTTAAGTTCTTTGATAATTACATGTGGGTTTTTAGGGTGTTACATAGTGGTATCAGAGCAGGTCGGTCCGTCTGACCTGGTTGTTTAATTATGTTTGTTCCCTAGTATGTGACATGTGTGTAAAAACATTGTCGATGCTTGTTTTGTTTTCTATTTACAGGCTGGGAATGAAACAAGTGGGTAGAAGTGTCTGTTTCTCTTGGATGTTCCAACTGTATAGAGCTTGGACATCATGTTGCTGCATGCGAGAGTGCAGTCTTGGCTAGTTCAACAGTTTTGAGAATATTATGTTTTTCCTAAACCCGAAGAGAGGTTGGATTCGAGGATGGTGTTGGTTAGAAAAATGGTGTGATCCTTGAGGGAAGATGGCCATGTGTTTTTGTTGTTCGCTTCCTTGTGAGGGGGAAGGTAATGTTTTGGCTAGAGATGAGCCAATGGTGTGTTGAATATCCTAACATGTTTCTTAAGGATGTGTATGGTTTGTCTTTCATTGGAAGAAGTTGATGTTATTCTTGGAATGGATTGGTTGGAGTTAAACCAAGTGTTTACCAATTTTTTTGATAAGTCGATGCAGTTTCTTGAATCCAAAGAGGATGTGGATTCGAGATTCCTGTATACGGGTATACTTGGGATGTCTTTGAGGGAGAAGGATAAACTATTATTGAGATTTGCTTCTCGGAGAGCGGGGAGAAATGTGAAGGCTAGTGATATGCAAGTGGTGTGTGATTCCTAATGTTTTCCTGAAGATATTTGTGACTTGCCTCCAGAGCATGAATATGAGTTCGATGGAGGTGAAGAGTTGATATATGTATCTGCTAAGCAAGTGAGAGAGACCATGAAGGTTGGGGCGCAAGTGTTTATGATGTTAGCTTTGTTGAAAGCTAAAGGAAAGGGAGTAGTTTGTGATCTTCCTGCAATGTGTGAATTTCTGAGAGTGTTTCTTGAAGACATCAATGATTCACCACTAGAGCGAGATATTGATTTTACTATTGTCTTGGTACCTGGTACTAGTCTTGTTTCTATGGATTTGTATGAAATGTTTGCTTCTAAGTTGAGTGAGATGAAGAAACAGATGGAAGAGTTACTTAAGAAGAGATTTGTTTTACCAAGTGTTTCTCCTTGGAGTGTGCCAGTATTGTTAGTGAAGAAGAAGGATGGTAGCATGAGGTTGTGTGTTAATTATCGACAACTGAACAAGGTGAAGATTAAGAATAAATGTCCTATTTCGAGAATCGATGATTTGATGGATCAATTAGTCGGTGCTCATGTTTTTAGTAAAATTGATTTGCGACTGGGTTACCATCAGATTTGAGTGAAACTAGAAGATATTCCCAAGACTGCATTCAGAATGAGATATGGTCACTACGAGTATTCTATGATGTCATTTGGTGTGACCAATGTGCCAAGTGTGTTTATCGAGTATATGAATAGGACTTTTCATCAGTATTTGGATAAGTTTGTGGTGGTATTCATTGGGGACCTTCTAATTTGTTCAAAGATGTATAAAGAGCATGTTGAGCATCTGAGAATTGTGTTGGAGTTGTTAAAGAGAAGCAATTATATGCTAAGTTATCTAAGTGTGAGTTTTGGTTAAGAGAAGTGAGTTTTCTTGGACACATAATTTTTAGTGGTGGTATTGTGGTTGATCTTTAGAAGGTTGATGATGTGTTGCATTGGGAGACTTTAAAGCATGTTACGGAGATTAGAAGTTTCCTTAGGTTAGCTGGTTATTATCATAGATTCATAGAAGGTTTTTCGAAGTTGGCAATGCCTTTGACTCAGTTAACTTGAAAGGGTTAAACATACGTGTGGGATGTTGCTGGTGAAGAGGGTTTTATAGAACTCAAGGAAAAGTTGACGACTACTCCAGTTTTGATTCTTTCGAGTACAACCAAACCTTTTATTGTGTGTTATGATGCTTTCAGGATGGGTCAAAGTGGTGTGTTGATGCAGAATGGACAAGTTGTGGCTTATGCATCAAGGAAACTTAGAGTTTATTAGAATAACTATCCTACGCATGACTTAGAGTTGGTTGTCGTTGTGTTCGCACTTAAAATTTGGAGACATTATTTGTTTGGTTCTAGATTTGAAGTGTTCAATGATCATAAGAGCATTAAGTACCTATTAGATCAGAATGAGTTAAATATGAGGTAGAGGAGGTGACTTTAATTGTTAAAGGATTGTGAATTTGGTTTGAATTACTATCTTGGTAAAGCCAATGTATTGGCTGATGCACTGAGTCGGAAGACGTTGCATATGTCGACATTGATGGCTAGGGAGTTAGAGCTAATTGAAGAACTTAGAGATTTGAGTTTGGTTTGTGAAGTCACGCTGTAGATTATGAAGCTAGGTATGTTAAAGCTTACCAGTGGTGTTTTGGAAGGGATAAGAGAAAGTGAGAGGACTGATTTGGAATTGGTAGATTATTTGGCTTTAATCAATCAAGGTCGAGGTGGTGATTTCAAGATTGATGATAATGGTGTTATAAAATTCCGTGACAAAATATATGTTCCTGGAGTTCCTGAACTCAAGAAGAGTATTCTTTAAGAAGGACACTGAAGTGGTCTGAGTATTCATCCGGGTGCTACAAATATGTATCAGGATTTGAGAAAGATGTTTTTGTGGCATGGGATGAAGAAAGAGATTGCAATTTTTTTATGTGTGTCTAACTTGCCAGAAGTCAAAGGTTGAGTATCAAAAATGATTGGGTTTGATGCAAATGTTTTCTATTCCTGAGTGGAAATGGGATAGCAGTTTGATGGATTTTATGTCTGGATTACCAAGGAATGTGAAGAATTATGATACTATCTGGTTAATTGTGGATAGGTTGACAAAGTCTACTCATTTTATTCTTATGAGATTGGATTATCCATTGGAAAGGTTGGTGAAGTTGTATATCGAGAGGATTATCAGTTTGCACGATATTATGTTCAGTATTATATCTGAGTTCTGCTTATCGTCCGCATAAAAATGGTCAAACTAAGAGGATTATTCAGTCGTTAGAGGGCTTGTGTACTTGAACAATGAGGTGCTTGGGATAGATTTTTACAGTTGATTGAGTTTACATACAACAACAGTTTCCATTCGAGTATTGGAATGGCATCATTTGAGGCATTGTATGGTAGAAGGTGTAGGATGCCTTTGTGTTGGTATAGGTCAGGAGAGGGTGATGTGATTGGACCTGAGATTTTCTAATAGACCATAGAAAAGATCAAAGTGATTCAGGAGAAGATGATAGTTTCTCATAGTCGCCAAAAGAGTTATCATGATAGACGAAGGAAAGCATTTGAGTTCCAAGAGGGAGATCATATGTTTCTAAGGGTTACTCCAGTAATTGGTGTTGGTCGATCTGGTAACTGGTGTTCGTCGAGATTTGAAGTCTCAAAAGGTCACTTTGCGTTTCACCGGTCCTTACTATATTTTGCAAAGAATAGGAGAAGTGACCTATCATATTGCTTTGCCACCGTCGCTTGCTAATCTTCATGATGTGTTTCACATGTCTCAGTTGAGAAGGTATATTTTGGATCCATCTCATGTGATCCAAGTGGATGATGTGCAGGTGAGAGATAACATGACTGTTAAGGCATCACCCATGTGAATAGAGGATCGAGAAGTGGAGCAGTTGTGTGGTAAATAGATTATCTTGGTGAAGATAGTTTGTGGAGGACCAATTAGTGGATACGTAATTTGGGAGCTTGAGAGCCGATGAGGGATTCATATCTGAGTCGGTTCACTTGAGGTCATTTTCGAGGGCAACAATTCTTTAAGTGGATGAGAATTGTAACATCCTATTTTCTAAAAATGATTTATATTAATTAATTATAATTTTATCTGTGTATCTAATTATTTTTTGTGTGATAATTAAGATGTGTTAGGATAACAAGGGTGGGTGATCCTTGGGTATAGAGCATAGAAAGTGATTAGAGGTTGATAGATTTATTTATAATTATTTAATTTATTAAAATAATGATTTAGTGTTATTATCTAAATGAAATAATAAAATAAAAGGAAATAATGAATTTGGGGTAGAAATTACGAGTTGTGGAAAATTAAATAAATAATATAAGTTAGTAATAAGTTGGGCCTTAGTGGTATATTAGAAAGATAGAAATTAGGTTTTTAATTTAGGAGGAGAGAAGTGAAGGAAAAAGTTTAGAGTAAGTGAAACTTTTGGAATTGAAGAAAAAGTGGCAAGAGAAGAGAAAAGCAAGTAAACCCTCATGAGAACTCTAGGGAAGAGAATAACCAAAAGCTTAGATTTTTTGGAATTACAAGGGTGATAATTTGGTTCAATAATAGGGATATAAATGGAAGGATAGATAAATATTTAATTCTCTTTGGATTGATGGTGAATGTTGATATTTGTTGAATGAAACTTATGTTTTAAAGTGTCCATGATTATATGAATATTAGTAGTGATTGATATATGTATGTTTATGACTTAATTTAAAACCATAAAATATTTTTGGTGATGATTTCATGGTCGTTTTTAGGGTTGGAGAATATGAAAATCGTGCAGGAAATTTTAGAAAAACAACAACTTTTTGGTAACGCCTTCCTGCACGATTTTGATAATAACTTTCAACTCATAAATCATTTTGGTACGGGGTTCAAAGCATTGGGTAGCAGAAACAGAGGGCTATAATTTTGTTTCAGGGATAAAATAGTTTTAACGATTTTATCAGAGGTTGGTAGTAGGTGGGAAAGAAGTGTATGATGCGATGAATATGGACGAGGTCCGTATTGACAAATTATTTGATGTGTTGTGAATGATTGGGATGGTGTGTTTGATTATATTGGTGGTAGTCCAGAAGGGCTATAATTTTGTTTCAGGGATAAAATAGTTTTAACGATTTTATCAGAGGTTGGTAGTAGGTGGGAAAGAAGTGTATGATGCGATGAATATGGACGAGGTCCGTATTGACAAATTATTTGATGTGTTGTGAATGATTGGGATGGTGTGTTTGATTATATTGGTGGTAGTCCAGAAGGGTGGATTACATTATGCATGGTTGCAATTTTGTGATCGATTGTGGATCACTAAATATTATTATGATTGTTGTGTTAATTGCATTATTACGATGTCATACATCCATTGTTGATATGTTGAAGGAGATAAGTCATACGTCTGAAGGGGGACAAAAGACTTATCCGGAACTCAGAAGGGGGAGTTCAGGATTCTGAAGAGGGAATTGAGTTCGTAAGAAGAACCAAATGTTGAATTGGTACCACATGCATATGATTCATTGTCGTTTTTGTGAGTCGCATAGCATGAATGGATTATATGCATGAAATATGACTATGTGTGGTGATGGTGTTGTTGTATGTGATGTTGATGATAATTTGAGTGTAAGAGTGTGATATGTTATTATGCATGATTATGTAGATGTTTTAATCTATTTTACATTATATGTTGTTATTATTGAAATGAAATCTCACTCCTTCAGTTTGAATGTTGCCTTTACATGAGCATCATGCAGATAGAGACATTTTTGTGAGTGAAAGTTAGCTCTTGGAGCTATATCTTTTAGTTTATTCATGTTAGATTTGGTTATGTTCTTATATGTAACACTATGGGTGAATTACTTATTTTGTGTTGAAATTTCGTGAGAGACAATGCATGGTCTCGTATTTGTTTTATGTTTTTGGTGTGATAGCACTTGGAGAAGACTCGCGAGTTGGTGCTTTTAATTTAATTATGAAAACTATTATGAGATTTTAAATTGGTATGGTTTTTTTGTTATGATTCCCCTGCGAAGATATTCATATGAGTTGGATGTCATGTAAACATCCTAAGTGCAAATGTATGTTGTACAATGTTTTGTTGTAACCCATGTTACGGAGCAGACTATGATTGTTGTGAGTGACACCCTAAGTGATTGTATTTTGTTAGTTAAACTATTTTATAATTACGCGCGGGTTTTTAGGGTGTTACATCGTGAGCGTTATCAAAGCATTATCAACTTCTTCCAATCTTTAAGTCTTCTATATATATGCATATAAAAGAACCGTTGGAGGGTAGAATTGGAATACTGAATTTTAGTTGTCTCTTTCATAACATTTTGCATATATGAGGCAAAATGGTTCAATAGTACTGTCCTTATCCCACAAAAATAGCATAGTGGAGGAAAGGTTGATCTTGTACTGTGTACTATTTTCCTGATTCAAAACCTTTTGATCTTATCTTCCAATCTTCAGAGGCTTCTAATGAAATGATGTTGAAGCATGCTTAAAAGGATTAAGAGACAAGTTGACAGAACCTTCAGAACCTTGATCTTCAGAGTCTTGACACAGTTCCTTAGAACCTAGTCTTCAGATCTTTTTCTTTAGAATCTTCAGAACTTGAGTGTTGTTGATACCTTAGGATTGGCATTAATTTTAGAAAACAAATAATGTATCCACCTCTGTTGTTTTAATATGTTGGGTTGAAGAAATTCAACATCTGGACCAACATGTCATGTACGATGTCACGACGTCAGGTCTGTGACATCGCACATGTGTAGAAGACTGAATTAATTAATTCAGTATATGTCAAGGGATCAGCAAGGATATCTGGTGAATATCCTAACTCCCTTGTGGAGGACTTGAAGACTAATTCAGAATATATATAGGCTCAAAATATGGAGATATATATGGAGAGAGATTAGGAACTTGAAGACCTTGTTTTTAGCAGAATTTTTCTGCTGAAGTTGTAACAGCAAAGAACAAGTCTGCTGCAGCTTTCTGAAGGCCCAAATCCAGTTGGGTGATTAGGTTATAAATAGCTGATTGTAATCTAGTTTTTGTAAGCCTCTTAGAATGAATTTTTAAGGGTGTGTGTAAGGTAAACCTCCCAATCTGTGGGAAGGTTACCATGTGTCTCTCAGTGGTAAACCTGAGAGTGTTTGTTACTCAAAGCCTGTAGGCAAGAGTAATTATGTTCTTGAATGAAGCTGTGAAGCAAGTTCAAGGTGTTTGCACATTACATTGTATTTGTAGTGATAGGAATGGAAACTGGAGGTTTCTATCTAGGAGTTCCTAGGTATAGATTGCATTGGGTAGGGATTAAGTGAGGAGTTGTAAACGGGGGAGTTTAACTCTGAATTGATACTACTAATAGTGGATCTTCTTCCTGGCTTGGTAGCCCCCAGATGTAGGTCATGTTGGACTGAACTGGGTTAACAATTTCCTGTGTTTGTTTACCTCTGCATGTTATAATCATGTCTGCCATAATTCAGGTTGTGTTACAGTCTGCCAATCAAGTTAATAACAAACCTGATACATAGCCTTCTGTTGGAATGTCAATCAGAATGTTTTGACATTCATCAACAACAGCACATACTGTTTAATAAGCTGATGAATTCAGTTCAGTATGTAGTGAAGTCTGGTTTTCAAAAGCATATCAGACAAGGCCAAAAGAGCTGTGGGAAACTGTCAAACTGGATGTCTTGACAGTTCTTCCAGTAAGCTGATACTGAAGTAGAGACTGGTTGGTCTTTTACAGTACAGCAAATTTAGCAGTCTGTGTTCAGGAACTAAACAGACTGAGCATATGGTTCTGGGCTTGGATGTCAGACGGAATGTTGTGACATTCATTCCTGACAGCATATGCTATATTGTTGGATGGTTAGTTTATCTGTTTCAGGATTTTTCTCAGGCTATTCTTCAGGAATCCACCAGCTGTTCTAAAATCTAGGAAACTAACAACTAAGCTACAATTAATGAACCTAACAAATAATCTATTTGTTAGCTCCTTAATAAGTGGAGATTAGTTTAACTTGTTACAACCTTTAATCTAGGAAATACAAGTACATGACCAACAAACTGGAACAATGTAACAGATGATGTTCAAAACAGGATTGAGACATCATGATGGCAACTGTGCAGGAAAACAACAGTGGTGAATGTTATGGTGCCCATAACAAATTGTTCCTCCTCTATAGGATGACATAGAAGGAGAGGTTGTGACACTGTGAAAAGGTGCACAATAGTACAGAGTGTAATAACTGTCTTGCTGTAATAAGTACAATGTTAGATCAGATGTCATGACTTGAAGTAGAACATCTGAATACTGACTACACCAGAATTTCAATTGGTATCAGAGCAGGCATCCTGTTCTGTCTCTGGATGAGATCCATGGGTGATACTTTCTGGTAGCTGGCAAGGAGTTATGTTAGTACTGAAGCTGGACCCTGTGTAAGGTTCTGCAATTCCCTGAATGGTCCCTTGAAGTAGGTGGATGGACTGTTCATGACAAGAATGGTGTGTTCCTGTCTCTGGAGATTGGCAATTGGCCTGAGTGTGAGACAGCTGTGCCAGTACTTAATCACATTCAAACCTGGTATGGTCTTGGAGGCCAATCTGGTGAAGTGTGTGTTCACAGGTTGAGTTGTATTATGATTTCCGCTGCATAATACCTGGCAGAACTCAAACTCTGATGTAGTTTCCCCTCATGTGGATGAAAGGCTGCTGTGTTCAAGATCTCATCATAATCTACTGAAGATGTCAAAGATACTTGAGTCTCCTCAAGTCCACTCATCATGACGTTCTCACTTCAGGATGGTAAGAGTCACTTAATTACTGATTCTCTTACTCTCTTGAGTAGTGTATATGAAGACCTTGAAGACCTTCAAGGAAGGTTTGTTCCAAGGAGGTGGAACCAATGTTCTATGTGATGTTAGAACATGTTGTTCAACAAGTATGCAGCTAATGGTTGAAGAGCAGATGTATTAGGGTTCAAACAAAGGGATAATTCTGTTTGGAACCTACTCCTGACCTGGAAGAGGAGACATCTGTGTGTGCTAAGTTGACAAGAGCAGGGTCAACTGGGTGTGTGCTCAAGAAGGTCATCCCTAGAAGTTGAGCTGGTTGAGATGTGACATTGTGCAATCTCCTGCTGTTAGGCATCTTCCTGCAATTTGATCAGGATTGGATAGTTGTTCCCTGAAGTACTATGATGTGTTGGAAGACAAGCCTCCTGGATGTTAGCAGTCAATAATGGGGTAACCTGATTGTGATATCATTTAAGGGGATTGGAACCATGAATCTTGTTATTCAAACACCACGTTCAGAAGTGGCAGTTCTTACTAGGAGTGAGAATATGAAGATTCAGAGGTTGGTTGAGGTAATATGCTCTGGCAATGCATATCTACTATTGACTGGTGTGTGTCTCACAAGTACTTATGATCAGCTGAAGCCTGATTGGTGTGATTGGAGGAGTTAGTTGCCACTGGTAAGGGATGGTGGATGTCATGTTGAGACATTTGTGTACAATGCATGGATATTGGTGTGGAGTTTCCATGATTGTTGATTTGAGGGGGAGTTTTGGTCAACCCCCTCACGTTTGGTCAGCCTAGGGTCAGGTTGGCTGTTGACCTGTGTCACATGGGTTCTGGTTGATGTGTGACACATTTGCAAGGAAGGATTCATCTCTCTCATTCCTAAGGGTGAATCTAATCTGGAAAGAGTCTCAAGACTGTTGAGGTGCTTGCAAGCAGAAGATGTTGACACTAGAAGAGTATTTTCAAAGTATTCTTATGGTGGAAGTATCTGAAAGGATAATTGGGAAAGGATTTAAGATCAATGTCTACTTGTGTCAAGTACAAGTATTTAATTGATTATCCTTGGAGCTCAAGACAACTGATGTTCTTAAAGATGTTGGAACATCTCTTCTTCAAGACCCTGTGAAGAATCACAGGAAGGATAGTACATTGAGTTATGATCTATCTCTTTGGTGGCAGCAAAAGCGTATGATCTCTGAAAAGGTTTCCTGGCAAGAAACATGTTCAGCCTTGGCATGTCCAAGAAGAAGAAGACATCAGAGCCTTGATGGTGGTTACTTGGATCAGTTTATTTCTGATCTAGGTAAGGAAGTGCATTGGCTAATGCACACTGTGGAGTCAAGAACAAGTGACAGCATTCTTGACATCATGGAAACAGCCTTGCTTTAGGAAGTGGAATCCTTGGCAGAGCTGAAGGGTTAGTTTCCAACTGGTCCTTCTGAAGACTCATACATCAGAGTGTCTGATGTCTTTGGAGAAGAAGCAGGGATTCATCAAGGTGTGAGCTTGGATGACTTAACTGCAAATCTACAGGATGGAGGTTGTTTGCTCAAACTTGGTTCCACAATCAAGTCTATGAGAACATTGAACTCTTGTTCTGTGAAGGGAGGAAGTTCTTTCAAGTGGCAGAAGAAGGAGCTGAATTCAACAGCTGGATGTCAAGCACAATGTTGTGACATTCGGTTCTGCATCAGATTCTTAGTTGATGAAGTGGCACATCAACTTGAGATAGAAGGATCTACAGGGTTGTAGATTGGACACTTCAAGTTCAAATCTCACTTGAAAGGTCAGAATATCTTTGGGAGAAGTCTGATAAACTTGGGAAGGTCAAAAGGCAGCATTTGACCTTGTCATATGAGAATTCATGAAGGAGGTAATCAACCAGTGGCATTTGGTCTATCTCAGAAGTGAGTTCGAAGAATCAAGATAATCAACATAAGGCAGCTGATTATTCTTGAGGAAAGTCTAAGACAAATTACTTTTGGGCAGAAAAGTATTAAGTTGAAGACAAAAGGAGGTGGTTCCCATTCATCCCTTGGAGCTTGTGGTAGGAGTTCTGAGCTATCTATGGAAGACTGTCTCTGGTAGTGGGATGAGAGTGTATATATCCCAATGTATGTCTGGGTTCCTCTGGCCCAAGCTGAGGACTCAGTAATATCTGAAGTCTATCAGATAGTGCTCCCTGTGATGCTGTGAAGGAAGTCTCAGCTGATGTTCAAACATCTTGTGAAGTGATCTTCTGTTCTGGTTAGAAGAGAAATTGACACAGAGTGTGGATGTGTTCAGCCAAGAGGGTTGGACAGAGGGTGCGCTCTTGAAAACATGAAGATGCGTCTTATGTTTTCCTTTCATCAAGTGGTCTGGAATCTCTTTGAATCAGGAAGTATGTGAAGGTCCAACCTTGGGGTGTTGGATATGATCATGTGTGACCTCCAAGAGAGTAGGTTGTCCATGACAGGGGGAGTTGTGCCTTTGTGCTGCAAGCAATCACCAAGCTTGTGGTCTATGTGCTCTCAGATGACTAGGTAGTTATCAGGATGCTGTGATGTATGTCAAGGCTGAGTGAGCAGAAGAATGTCTGACCGGATGTCATGACATTGCCCTGGACATTGCTGTTGATTCCTTCTGATTTTTCAAGTCATTAGGAATTATGAGGGTGGTGTGGCTAAGTCTGATAAACCAGAATAAGACTAATGGCTACAGCTGTGTGGTACAGGGGGAGTAACCAGCAACTGAAGTGTGAAAAGTGGGCTGTAGCAGTGCTAGGTGTCAAGCCTCTACTGGAGGAATGACAGAGGTCTTGGGAAATGTTGAAGACTGGCTGAATGCAGGAATGTTAAGACATCGAGTGCAACGTGTCTGACTGCATATATGGAATGGTCTCCATGCACTGGAACGGCTGTTTTGAAAAAGAAACAGTCAAGAGCTATAAAAGGCATTCAAAGATAGTCTGAGATTTTGTTGGTGATTCTCTGACTGTTTCTCAGCAAAAATAAATGCATCTTGACCAAGCATTTATTTCTACCGGATATTCCTAAGCACAGGCTGGAATATTTAAAGGCTGCAAGAGCCCCCCCCTTTCTCCCCACAACAGATACACTCCAATCCCAGAATCATGGGGTATGTTAAGGTCTGGGCAAGCTGCGCCTGGATCTGGTTTTGTGAAGGGTGCCTTTACAAATGTTTAGCTAAAAAGGGGGAGAGAAAAGAACGTCAGAAACGTCCTGGGGTCGAGAAGCAAACAGATCACTGTGGTAACAAACAGAAAGTTGGGGTACACAAAATTCACCAACTGAAATACCACTTGTGTCTTGTGATCTGAGTTAAGAGAACAGTTGTGCCCTGTGATCTGAGTTACATTGTCTATGTACTCAGCATTACATACTCTTCAGGAAGCTCTCCTGTTGAAGGGAAGGGTTCTGGAACAACTGAGCCTTGTTTCTCATCTTCCTCGTGTACACCAACATTGGTGTTCATGGTGGGGGGGAGATAATAACAGAGGCCTATTTGTTTTAGCTAAAATTTGCCAAAGGGGGAGATTGTTGATACCTCAGGATTGGCATTAATTTTAGAAAACAAATAATGTATCCACCTCTGTTGTTTTAATATGTTGGGTTGAAGAAATTCAACATCTGGACCAACATGTCATGTACGATGTCACGACGTCAGGTCTGTGACATCGCACATGTGTAGAAGACTGAATTAATTAATTCAGTATATGTCAAGGGATCAGCAAGGATATCTGGTGAATATCCTAACTCCCTTGTGGAGGACTTGAAGACTAATTCAGAATATATATAGGCTCAAAATATGGAGATATATATGGAGAGAGATTAGGAACTTGAAGACCTTGTTTTTAGCAGAATTTTTCTGCTGAAGTTGTAACAGCAAAGAACAAGTCTGCTGCAGCTTTCTGAAGGCCCAAATCCAGTTGGGTGATTAGGTTATAAATAGCTGATTGTAATCTAGTTTTTGTAAGCCTCTTAGAATGAATTTTTAAGGGTGTGTGTAAGGTAAACCTCCCAATCTGTGGGAAGGTTACCATGTGTCTCTCAGTGGTAAACCTGAGAGTGTTTGTTACTCAAAGCCTGTAGGCAAGAGTAATTATGTTCTTGAATGAAGCTGTGAAGCAAGTTCAAGGTGTTTGCACATTACATTGTATTTGTAGTGATAGGAATGGAAACTGGAGGTTTCTATCTAGGAGTTCCTAGGTATAGATTGCATTGGGTAGGGATTAAGTGAGGAGTTGTAAACGGGGGAGTTTAACTCTGAATTGATACTACTAATAGTGGATCTTCTTCCTGGCTTGGTAGCCCCCAGATGTAGGTCATGTTGGACTGAACTGGGTTAACAATTTCCTGTGTTTGTTTACCTCTGCATGTTATAATCATGTCTGCCATAATTCAGGTTGTGTTACAGTCTGCCAATCAAGTTAATAACAAACCTGATACATAGCCTTCTGTTGGAATGTCAATCAGAATGTTTTGACATTCATCAACAACAGCACATACTGTTTAATAAGCTGATGAATTCAGTTCAGTATGTAGTGAAGTCTGGTTTTCAAAAGCATATCAGACAAGGCCAAAAGAGCTGTGGGAAACTGTCAAACTGGATGTCTTGACAGTTCTTCCAGTAAGCTGATACTGAAGTAGAGACTGGTTGGTCTTTTACAGTACAGCAAATTTAGCAGTCTGTGTTCAGGAACTAAACAGACTGAGCATATGGTTCTGGGCTTGGATGTCAGACGGAATGTTGTGACATTCATTCCTGACAGCATATGCTATATTGTTGGATGGTTAGTTTATCTGTTTCAGGATTTTTCTCAGGCTATTCTTCAGGAATCCACCAGCTGTTCTAAAATCTAGGAAACTAACAACTAAGCTACAATTAATGAACCTAACAAATAATCTATTTGTTAGCTCCTTAATAAGTGGAGATTAGTTTAACTTGTTACAACCTTTAATCTAGGAAATACAAGTACATGACCAACAAACTGGAACAATGTAACAGATGATGTTCAAAACAGGATTGAGACATCATGATGGCAACTGTGCAGGAAAACAACAGTGGTGAATGTTATGGTGCCCATAACAAATTGTTCCTCCTCTATAGGATGACATAGAAGGAGAGGTTGTGACACTGTGAAAAGGTGCACAATAGTACAGAGTGTAATAACTGTCTTGCTGTAATAAGTACAATGTTAGATCAGATGTCATGACTTGAAGTAGAACATCTGAATACTGACTACACCAGAATTTCAATTGGTATCAGAGCAGGCATCCTGTTCTGTCTCTGGATGAGATCCATGGGTGATACTTTCTGGTAGCTGGCAAGGAGTTATGTTAGTACTGAAGCTGGACCCTGTGTAAGGTTCTGCAATTCCCTGAATGGTCCCTTGAAGTAGGTGGATGGACTGTTCATGACAAGAATGGTGTGTTCCTGTCTCTGGAGATTGGCAATTGGCCTGAGTGTGAGACAGCTGTGCCAGTACTTAATCACATTCAAACCTGGTATGGTCTTGGAGGCCAATCTGGTGAAGTGTGTGTTCACAGGTTGAGTTGTATTATGATTTCCGCTGCATAATACCTGGCAGAACTCAAACTCTGATGTAGTTTCCCCTCATGTGGATGAAAGGCTGCTGTGTTCAAGATCTCATCATAATCTACTGAAGATGTCAAAGATACTTGAGTCTCCTCAAGTCCACTCATCATGACGTTCTCACTTCAGGATGGTAAGAGTCACTTAATTACTGATTCTCTTACTCTCTTGAGTAGTGTATATGAAGACCTTGAAGACCTTCAAGGAAGGTTTGTTCCAAGGAGGTGGAACCAATGTTCTATGTGATGTTAGAACATGTTGTTCAACAAGTATGCAGCTAATGGTTGAAGAGCAGATGTATTAGGGTTCAAACAAAGGGATAATTCTGTTTGGAACCTACTCCTGACCTGGAAGAGGAGACATCTGTGTGTGCTAAGTTGACAAGAGCAGGGTCAACTGGGTGTGTGCTCAAGAAGGTCATCCCTAGAAGTTGAGCTGGTTGAGATGTGACATTGTGCAATCTCCTGCTGTTAGGCATCTTCCTGCAATTTGATCAGGATTGGATAGTTGTTCCCTGAAGTACTATGATGTGTTGGAAGACAAGCCTCCTGGATGTTAGCAGTCAATAATGGGGTAACCTGATTGTGATATCATTTAAGGGGATTGGAACCATGAATCTTGTTATTCAAACACCACGTTCAGAAGTGGCAGTTCTTACTAGGAGTGAGAATATGAAGATTCAGAGGTTGGTTGAGGTAATATGCTCTGGCAATGCATATCTACTATTGACTGGTGTGTGTCTCACAAGTACTTATGATCAGCTGAAGCCTGATTGGTGTGATTGGAGGAGTTAGTTGCCACTGGTAAGGGATGGTGGATGTCATGTTGAGACATTTGTGTACAATGCATGGATATTGGTGTGGAGTTTCCATGATTGTTGATTTGAGGGGGAGTTTTGGTCAACCCCCTCACGTTTGGTCAGCCTAGGGTCAGGTTGGCTGTTGACCTGTGTCACATGGGTTCTGGTTGATGTGTGACACATTTGCAAGGAAGGATTCATCTCTCTCATTCCTAAGGGTGAATCTAATCTGGAAAGAGTCTCAAGACTGTTGAGGTGCTTGCAAGCAGAAGATGTTGACACTAGAAGAGTATTTTCAAAGTATTCTTATGGTGGAAGTATCTGAAAGGATAATTGGGAAAGGATTTAAGATCAATGTCTACTTGTGTCAAGTACAAGTATTTAATTGATTATCCTTGGAGCTCAAGACAACTGATGTTCTTAAAGATGTTGGAACATCTCTTCTTCAAGACCCTGTGAAGAATCACAGGAAGGATAGTACATTGAGTTATGATCTATCTCTTTGGTGGCAGCAAAAGCGTATGATCTCTGAAAAGGTTTCCTGGCAAGAAACATGTTCAGCCTTGGCATGTCCAAGAAGAAGAAGACATCAGAGCCTTGATGGTGGTTACTTGGATCAGGCTATTCTTCAGGAATCCACCAGCTGTTCTAAAATCTAGGAAACTAACAACTAAGCTACAATTAATGAACCTAACAAATAATCTATTTGTTAGCTCCTTAATAAGTGGAGATTAGTTTAACTTGTTACAACCTTTAATCTAGGAAATACAAGTACATGACCAACAAACTGGAACAATGTAACAGATGATGTTCAAAACAGGATTGAGACATCATGATGGCAACTGTGCAGGAAAACAACAGTGGTGAATGTTATGGTGCCCATAACAAATTGTTCCTCCTCTATAGGATGACATAGAAGGAGAGGTTGTGACACTGTGAAAAGGTGCACAATAGTACAGAGTGTAATAACTGTCTTGCTGTAATAAGTACAATGTTAGATCAGATGTCATGACTTGAAGTAGAACATCTGAATACTGACTACACCAGAATTTCAAGTGCAGAATATTGAAGGTAGAGAAACCTTCAGAGGCTCTTTACTCAGATTCATGGTCTGAAGCTTTAACACAAACGTTCATCTGAACTGTTGTCTAAGAGCTTTCTAGAACTTGACAGGATCTTGTAAAGAACTTGTATCTCCTCAGAGTCAGAGTGTGATGATTCCTGAATATGATGACATCACACATCATTGCTTCAGAGTCAGAACATGTTAGCAAAGGCTACACACTAGATAAAAATCACTAGTGTATAAATTGTTCTCTAAGAAACAATGCATTGTTATCATTAAAACTAAATGCCAGATCCAGAACCAAATCTTGCTCTGACAGACTTGGAATTGACACGTTGGTCTGTTGTATGGTGTTTTTTTAATAAGAAGCAAGACAACTGAATGACCTTAGTCAGATTCTTCTTCTGATTCAGCCAACGGTCGAATGGTTGGACAAATTTGTTTGGTGACGTGATAAAAATAGTTTCTCAATCAGTAGTGCTTATACCATACTGTCTGAGATTTCTACCTCTGATGGGATATTGGAAGATGCTATTTTGAGATGTTTGAATCTTATTTGGAAGGCCAAAATTCCTAGCAAGATCCAAATATTTGGATCAATGTTTTTGTGGCAAAGGTTACCAATGCGAATGGAGTTATTGAGGCGGGGAATTATCCCAGGAATTTTTAACTCTACATGCCTGCTTTGCTTCACAAAGGAGGAAGAAGTGGAATATTTGTTTGTCACTTGATTGATAAGCAAACATATTTGGAACTATATTTATAAGTGGGTAGAATTAGATTTATTGAAAGAACATTTGACTATCACTTCTCACTTTGACTGGTTCAGGATCAAAGCCAAAAGCAGAATTGATTCCCCCTTGCTTTCTTTGGAGTGCAGTCTGTTGGACCTTGTGGTTGAGTTGGAATAGGATTTTGTTCGAGAACGATTTTCTAATCATTCAGGATATGGTGAATATTTATAAACATTAGTTTTGGGAATGGTGGGTAGTGTTGATGCACAATGTAATGCCCCAAACTGCTTTCAGGATTACCGATTGAACCCACAGGCCAACACATGTCTTTTTCGTATGTTTCTAATCATTTAGGATATAGTGAATCTTTCTAAACATCAATCTTGGGAATGGTTGGTAGTGTTGGTGCACAATGTAATGCCCCATACTGCTTTCAGGATTACCAATTGATCCCACAAACCAACACAAGTCTTTTCAGCATGTTTTGTCCTTACTCACACATATTTTGGGAAACTTCCCAAAAGGTCACCCATCCAAATACTACTCCAAGTCAAGCACGCTTAACTGTGGATTTCTTATTTGTTAGGCTACCAAAAATAAGATGCATCTTGTTGTTATAGGTAGTACCAATTAATCCTTATAAGTCTTCCTTCAACCATGCAGACTCATACCTGCATAACCTCAGGATCCCTCTCATTCCAATCCGAATTCAGTTTTTCCCTAGAAGCTGTAAGGAGTGTCTCATTGTCATGCCTCGTGTATCGACAACCACTCAATCACCCTCAAGTGTTACATGTAATGAGTCACCGCCCTCTTCGCCCTCGTGTGTTACATGCCCACCATCTTTCGCTTGGTTCGTGCCTGTAGCGGGGTATTCGTTACCATTAGAGATATTGACTAAATCCAAGGTAAACCATACAAGTCGAGTCGCCACCGCACTTCTATTTATCCAAAGGAATGGTTAGAAAGCAAACAAAAACCTAAAAGTTTTATCGAATCAAAAACTAGTAAAAATGTCAGAGATCTGGGTAAGGGGGTTGGTTATGCAATGGGAAGGTTTTAAGCACCCAAAACATCCTAGGTACTCCTAGGGAGCCCTATTCATAAGTGTTGTTCTAGTCTAAAGGGTGTAGGTATATCTAAAGTACTATTTACTAAAAGGAAGGTTAAAAGAAAATGACTCGCAAGGATGTCGCATCCACTGCCTACGTATCTCATCTGAGTATGAGAATCAGAGACTTCGTACCTCGGCTAACTATGGGTTAAAGAGAAGTGTGCTCGGTAAGACGCCGCATCTTATGCCTACGTATCTCATCTGGAATGAGAATCAGAGCAAAACGTAGTTCGGATAACTAGGGGTTAAGGATTGCCATCTGAACATGGACTTATAAAAGAGGACACCAACTGTGTCAAAGGAGGGTGGGCAGTGTGTTCAACGTCCTAGCAGTAGGTGTCGCAGCTCGCTAAATCGAGTCTTAGGAAGTTACCTCTTTGCAATAGAACGGACTGACATGCCACAAGATCGGAGACGCACGGAAGGTCTAAAAGTGGGGAAGCTCTGCTCTAGAGTTGTCATGCAATATGGACCTATGTGTTAGGATTTACAAAGGGGAACATCTACCTAATGTTAGCATGCAAAGAATAGGGGAATTCTACCTATGTTATCATACAAAGGGTTCTACTTAATGGGTACTACCTAAACGGAACAAGAGTCGACGGATGGAGCGCGGAGAGGAGTTACGGATAAGGGTAGATGGCGATGCCGGAGGCAATCGACTTACAGGTAGATGGCGATGCCTGAGGCAATCGACTTACAAGAGGATGGATGAATGCGTGTTGGTTCTGTTAAGTTTTGAAAATGATTACTCGACGTTGGATCGACCTTTTGATCTTATTTTGAAATGGTTATCGGATGTTCATTTTAATTCTTGTATTAACAGGTGACTAAAGAAATAAATATTATACACTTTATGGGAGAGGGGTACATTTGTTATGAATGGGGATTGTTCATGGCAAACAAACAATAAGAATATATGCCTCATACATCATACAAGTAGGCAACAGTTATCAATCAGATCGGATAAATAAACAATATATAATCAAACCAAAGAATCAAATAATGGAGCATTTAAACAATGCATGGGAGTATGAACATGTTATATAATCAAGCAATAGAAAGCATGAATGAGAGAAACAAGTATAAAAGATAACAGATGAATCAAACAGATGAAAATATGCACACGAAGGCTCCACTGAATAATTTAATCAGGAAATAAGGTAAGGACCAAATAAAATCAAGGTAAAAGGCCTCTAATACATGGCATATAAGATGAACAAGGGAGGATCAAAAGATCTCTTCAATTGTCATAAGCAATCCCTAAGTCAAACTTCGATCATAAAGAAGTCAACTGAAAATTCAAGTCAACTTAAAAAATAACTAATAAATAGCAAATTAATCAATAAAATTATGAAAAATTAATCTAAATAAGATGGGTTCAGGACATCATCATCCCCCAAAAATATTTTTAAAATAACTAAAATTGGTACATAAATTAATTAAAATAAACCGAGGTCAAACCAAAAGTCAATTAATGAGACTAGGTTACGAATAAATCAAGAGTAAATAGTAAATTAATCAATAAAATTATGAAAAATTAAACTAAATAAGGTGGAGTCAGGACATCATCATCCCCCAAAAATATTTTAAAAATAAATAAAATTGGTACGTGAATTAATTAAAATAAAACAGGAGTCAAATTAAAAGTCAACCAACCAAACTAGGTGAAAAATAAATCCAAAATAAATTGAAAATGCGAAATAAAATTCCAAGAAAAGGTCAGTTTAACCATGAGACAGTGGTTAACCTTCATCCCAAAAATCAAATGCTAACAATATTTTTAAGTCATAAAAATCAAATCAATAGAAAAAAGTGTGTTAAAATGGACCAGTTAGAATAAATAATTAAAATAAAATATTAATATTAAAAAAATACGAAAATAAAAATTATATAAAATTAAATAAAACGCTAAGAAAAGCGAAAAAGATTTTTGGGTAATTTTATGGACGAAGAAAATATTTTAAATAAGAAAAAGAAATACGAAAAAGGAATGATTAATGGTGATGAACATGGTAAGCAAGCGTAGATATATCAAAACATGGCCATGGAAGAGATGATTACCTAATGGAAAATAGAAGTGGAATGGAATCTGATATGTTATGAAGCTTTTCCTCCTTGCCACAAAATTCTAATGCTCCTTTAGGGTTAGGGTTTCAGCTTCTTAAATAGGGTGGATTAGGTGTTCTCATGGGCTTTTTAATAAGTGATTTATCCATAAGAATAAAAGTGTGTAGTGAGGTGTAAAATGTTGTTATTTTGGGTCAAACTTAAGTGAATGGATGTCCAATGCATGGCCAAAAGAGGTAAAAAAAAACGTGACTGGTTTGTGCAGCATGCTTAGAAAATCTGATTGGGCCTGCCAGGCCCAAAACCTGCCTAGAAAATCAAGTCATGGTGCCCACTTTAAATGAATGTATCTCTCAAACCATGGATCCAAATGAGATGATTCCAAAAGGATGTGAAAGAGGACATGGCAAGGTACAATTTTTATGAAGAAAGTATTTTCAAATAATGCCTTGAAGTGCAAGAAAACTGGCCAAGAAGTCCTGAAAAATTTTGAAGATTTTGGACTTAGAAATTTTTCTAAGTGTCCTAAAAAAATGTCTCACTTTGACTAAGAAAAACTTTCTCAATTCTAATCCAAATGGAGCAAACTTCATATCTCTAGAAAGCTTGGAACAAGAGCAACAACTTTCATGTTGGATAAATTTTCAAATAGAGCTTTTATCTTGATGCAAAATGGGCTTAAAGTGAGTGCAACGATCATGAAAACTTGCCCTAAATGGAAAGTCAACCATTTCCAAATTAAGTAACTTTTCCAATTCCTGATTAAATGATGAATCCATGATCCAACCTTGATAAAATTTCACATGTAGGATCCCCTAGGCATGGATTTTTAGATTCCACTCTCAAAATGTCAAGAGTTGACTTTTCTGGCCCCACAGTTGACTTTTCCCAAACTGTTTGATTCCTGATTCCATTGATCAATTGAAGCACTTCTAGCTCAAATAAAGAGCTGTTTTTTTGTATGTAGACCCTTATGGACATTTGGAGGGCCATGAAAAAAGAGTTTCACCCAAAGAATCAGAAATAAACTGATTTTATACCAAACCCTAGTTTTAGGGCAAAATGATCAGGAACTGATTGCACTGATTGCCAATGGATCTTTCTGAGATAATTGTGAATCTTCCTAGGCCAAGATGCCTCTCTAATCATGACATGCATGAGCTCCTCTACTTCCAACCAAACATTTCCTGTTGCAGGTAGCCATGAAACCCTAATTTTTGATTAAATCCAGATGAACACTCTGATAGCTTTGAATCCTTCATTGATGAACTGAGGACCATAATAAGATACTTGGACCCCCTTGAGACCCTTGAGACTTATATACTTAGAAAATGAAGTCCAATTCTCAATCTTGCTTTGTGTGGGCTCCTTCTATTAAGGAGTGATCGATCAAAACCTGATCTCCATGTCACTAATGCAGTATGCAATGAGTATGACCTAATATGATGCTAATGAAGTGTAAAACACAATCCCATGCTTCCAGGAAAAATGAAGGGTAAATTTTGGGGTATTACACCTGCCCCTATTCAATCAACTGGAAACCCGAAAGGAAGATAGCAACGGCTTTCGCACTTTCGAGGTATCAAGTGATTGAATACAATAAAAGCCCGAAAATTTACACTGAAGTGAAAAAATGAAGTAACAATGCCTGTCAGAATCGGCCAAGAGGTGGTCTTGAAAAAGAATCCGTCTGGTACGGTGAGAGTCGGTCTGAACACCGAAACAAGGAATGTTAGCCTGAATACCAAAATAAATGGTAACACAGAAATAACCATGGCCTGAATGCCGCTCCTCAATCTGAATACTAGAAATGACTTCGATCTGAGCATCGGACGATACTTGATTATCAAACATCGATCTGAACACCGGGAAACTGGCCTGAGTGCCACTTCGGTCTGAATACCGAAAAAATGGCCTGAATGCCACAAGTTGCATCGACCTGAATGTCGGAAACTTCTTCGATCTGAACATCGGAAAAATGGCATGAATGCCACTTCGGTCTGAATACCGGAAAACTGGCCTGAATGCCACAAGTTGCATCGACCTGAATGTCGGAAACTTCTTCGATCTGAACATCGGAAAACTGGCCTGAATGCCACTTTGGTCTGAATACCGGAAAACTGGCCTGAATGCCACAAGTTGCATCGACCTGAATGTCGGAAACTTCTTCGATCTGGACATCAGAAAACTGGCCTGAATGCCACTTCGGTCTGAATACCGGAAACTTTCATGCCTGTCAGCATCGGCAGAAATAGGGAAAATGATAGGCGGCACGTGGGCCAACGACCCCTGCTAGGAATAATAAAGATAAGTCATGAACAATCTTCAGTCTGAGTACTGGAAACAACTTCTGGCTTATCACTTGGGATACCGAGAATGCCTTATGCTTTACATGCGTATGTTTAAATTTTTCAATGGCGTAATGCTCCATGAAAATGGAAATGCTACGCAATTTGGGAGGATGCAATGCAATATGATTCTACATGCAGGGATGCGAAATGCTTGATTAGAGAGAACGCCAAGCTGAGGCAAGGAATTCTGCTGGGGAAATGATCACCATCTTCTGGACCCCTGGCAAGGCTGTTGGAGATGCACAACACAAAGAACTCTGTGGGGAAATGACCCGCCACACGGTGTTCTGGCAAATAACAAAGTACCGAAGCTCTGACTGGGGAGAGAATGGCACTGAAAACTTGCTGCTGAGGAAAGCGACAGTGGTTCTGGCAACCATAATCTGCGAGAGAGACGACTCAGCAGGGGGAAGCAAACACCGATACGGTACCGAGATTCTGCTTCAAGGAAAGAGACCATGGGTCTAGCGTCGAGATCATCGATCTGGCATCGAACTCTGAGGAGCAGCCGCTTCTGCTGGGAAGATACAGTCTGGCACTGTCAACTCCGCTGGGGATATACAGTCAGACACTGTCGACTCTACTGGTGAATGTATAATCTGAAACAAATGCTTGGGGAAGTACAGCAGTAGAGCCTACTGGGGATTGAAGAATCCAACACTCGGACCAGCTCTGCAGGGATAAGATACCAAATTCCAACTGTTGAGGAAAAACATCCGCGATCATTTGATGGGGACCTTAAGGAAATGCCCCGAGTGTACCTGTTCTGAATAGACGATCCAAAGCACTTAAAATTTATAGTAATTTTCAATGTTTATTAAGCACGTACCTGTAAAGCTCTTATGTTTCATGATGCAATGTTTATCAAAAATTCAGACGTCATTTTTGCAAACAAAACAGTAAAATGAAAATGAATACAGAGATGTACTGAATAACATGATTTTATTGGTTGAGTGGCCTCTGAATAGGTATTTACATCAGGAAGCAATCCCTGGAAAGAGGTAATTGCACAACAGATAAAAATAGAAATTAATCTAATGGCAATGTGAAATGGATTTCTATCGGGTTCCAATTCTGCTATGATTCGCTCGTCTTCAAGATCCTCCAGATGATCAGCTTTCCGAAAAAGGTGATTGGACTGTTTCCTATCCTTCGGAAGTTTCCGGTTATCGACACGAGATGATATTCAAAACTACTCAGAACGCAATCATTTGCTTAATCCCTAACTTTTGCCTAGATCGCCCTTTCGGGTTTTCAATCCACCGGGATACCCATTTTTGCCTAAGTTGCCCTTTCAGGTTTTCAACTTACCGGGTGTACAATCTTTTCATTTTTTAATCCCTAACTTTTTCCCGAACCTTTTTCATTTTCTTGGTTCGTCGGGATGCTCATTTTTTGCCTGGACTATTCTTTTTATCGTCCAGCGGGTCTATTTTATGCGAAGTATTTTTTAACTGCGTCTGAGTTCACAGGGGAAGTGAAGTTTTCACCATCCATAGTTGCAAGCATTAAGGCTCCACCATCAAAAACCTTGGTGACAATATACGGTCCATCATAGTTAGAAGTCCACTTGCCCCTGTAATCTGTCTGAGGAGGAAGGATCCTTTTCAACACCAAATCTCCGACTTGGAAGCATCGAGGATGCACTTTCTGATCAAAGGCTCTCTTCATCCGACTTTGATACAACTGCCCATGACAAATGGTTGCCATTCGCTTCTCTTTGATAAGACTCAACTCATTGAGCCTTGTCCGAATCCATTCAGCTTTGTCTAACTTGACATCCAACAGGACTCTTAGAGAAGGAATCTCCACTTCAACAGGTAGGACTGCTTCCATACCATACACAAGGGAGTAAGGGGTTACCCCGGTCGACGTACGTACTGAAGTACGGTACCCATGCAAGGCGAAGGGTAGCATCTCATGCCAATCTTTGTATGTAACGACCATCTTCTGCACAATCTTCTTTATGTTCTTATTTGCTGCCTCAACAGCACCGTTCATCTTAGGACGATAAGGGGAAGAGTTGTGATGTTGAATGTTGAAGTTCTTGCACAACTCCTTCATCATTTTGTTATTGAGATTAGAACCATTATCAGTAATGATTCTTTCGGGAATCCCATAATGACAAATAATTTCTTTCTTAATGAATCGGGTAACCACATGTCTGGTGACCTTCGCAAATGATGCTGCTTCGACCCACTTGGTGAAATAGTCGATGGCAACAAGGATGAAACGATGCCCATTGGAAGCAGTCGGCTCAATCTTTCCAATCATATCAATGCCCCACATAGAAAATGGCCACGGCAAAGACATCACATTCAGAGGATTTGGTGGCACATGCACCTTATCAGCATAAATCTGGCATTTATGGCACTTCCGAGCATATTTGCAACAATCAGATTCCATGGTCATCCAGTAATAACCCGCTCTCAACAATTTCTTAGCCATTGCATGTCCGCCGGCATGAGTACCGAAGGAGCCTTCATGAACTTCCTGCATTAACATGTCTGCTTCGTGTCTATCCACGCATCTGACCAAAACCATGTCGAAGTTCCTCTTATACAGCACATCGTCTTTGTTCAAGAAGAAAATGCCTGCCAATCTTCTCAAAGTCTTTCTATCATTATTGGATTCCCTTGCAGGGTACTCTTGATTCTTCAGAAAGCACTTGATGTCGTGGTACCAGGGCTTGTCATCAACTACCAATTCAGGAGCAAACACATATGCGGCCCTATCAAGGCGCATAACATCGATCCTGGGAGCATAGTTCCACCGAATCACATTGATCATGAAGGACAGAGTAGCAAGAGCATCTGCCATCTGGTTCTTATCACGAGGTATATGATACAGCCTTACTGTTGTGAAGAAAGTCAACAGTCTTCTCGTGTAGTCTCTGTAGGGGACCAGATTAGGCTGGAGAGTATTCCAATCACCATTCACTTGATTGATCACTAGAGCTGAATCTCCGAAGATGTCCAGAGTCTTGATTCTCAACTCAATGGCTTGCTCAATACCCAAGATACAGGCCTCATACTCAGCTTCATTATTGGTGCACTCAAAAGTCAGGCGAGCGGTGAAAGGCATGTGGGCACCTTTCGGAGTGGTAATGACAACACCAATTCCACTTCCTTTGGCATTGACGGCCCCATCAAACATTAAAGTCCACTTTTCATCTGGATCAGGTCCCTCCTTAACAACTGGCTCTTCACAGTCTTTCATCTTGAGGAACATGATGTCTTCATCCGGAAAATCAAACTTCATCGGCTCATAATCATCAATCGGCTGCTGAGCAAGATAGTCTGACAGAATACTCCCTTTGATGGCTTTCTGGAATGTATACTGGATATCGTACTCTGTTAGTACCATTTGCCAACGAGCAACCCTTCTAGTGAGAGCTGGCTTCTCAAATATATATTGGACCGGATCCATTTTGGAGATCAGTAATGTTGTGTGAGTCAGCATGTATTGTCTCAATCGCTTAGCAGCCCATGCAAGTGCACAACATGTCTTTTCAAGCATTGAGTATCTCGACTCGCAATCTGTGAATTTTTTACTCAGGTAGTAGATGGCATGCTCTTTCCTACTTGTCTCGTCGTGTTGACCGACAACACAACCCATGGAATTATCAAGTACTGTCAAATACATAATCAGCGGTCTCCCTGGGACTGGAGGCATAAGGATTGGAGGATTTTGCAAATACTCTTTTATTTTTTCGAAGGCCCTTTGACAATCATCATTCCACCTGATAGCCTGATCTTTTCTTAACAATTTGAATATTGGCTCACACGTGGCTGTTAGGTGAGAGATGAACCTTGCAATGTAGTTCAACCTTCCTAAGAAACCACGGACTTGTTTTTCTGTTCTTGGCTCAGGCATTTCTTGTATCGCTTTCACTTTGGCCGGATCCACCTCAATCCCTTTTTCACGAACAATAAAACCCAGCAATTTTCCAGATCTCACCCCGAAAGTACACTTGTTCGGATTAAGCCTCAGCTTGAATTTCCTCAAACGCTCAAACAATTTCTGCAAATTCACCAAATGTTCTTCTTCCGTCTGAGATTTGGCAATCATATCATCAACATAAACCTCGATTTCATGATGAATCATATCATGGAAAAGATTTACCATAGCTCGTTGATATGTTGCCCCAGCATTTTTCAGACCAAACGACATCACCTTGTAGCAGAAGGTGCCCCATGGGGTTATGAAAGTTGTCTTCTCCATATCTTCTGGTGCCATCTTAATTTGATTATAACCAGAAAAGCCATCCATGAAGGAGAATACCGAGAACTGGGCCGTGTTATCCACCAAAACATCGATGTGAGGTAATAGGAAATCATCTTTAGGACTAGCTCTGTTCAGATCCCGGTAGTCAACACACATCTGTACCTTTCCATCCTTCTTAGGTACTGGAACGATATTTGCAACCCATGGCGGATAATTTGTAACCGCTAGAAACCCTGCATCCAACTGTTTTTGCACTTCTTCCTTTATCTTGACAGCCATCTCTGGTCTTGTTCTTCTGAGATTCTGCTTGACCAGAGGACAATCCTCTTTGAGAGGCGAACGGTGTACCACAATGTCTGTGTCAAGCCCTGGCATGTCCTGATAAGACCAAGCGAAGATGTCAACATACTCTTGCAGCAATTCGATCAACCCCTTCTTCACATTATCTTCCAAAGCAGCCCATATCTTGATTTCTCTCTTGACGTCCTCAGTGCCGAGATTAATCACTTCAATAGACTCTTGATGCGGTTGAATGACCCGTTCCTCCTGTTTTAATAACCTGGCAAGTTCTTCAGGGAGTTCACAGTCTTCATCACCCTCTTCTTCAGCTTGAAAGATTAGATTTTCAAAGTCGAAGCGAGCCATAACAGAACTGTTATCAATAGGATCCGGTGATGTGCATCTGCATGAGTGATGGTATGTGCTTATGAGTGTGAACAAGAAGTGGAAACTAAACAAAACATTGCCAAATGTATATTTTTTTTTTTTGAAAACTGCAAAAATAGAAACACAGTGAACAAAATATTTGAATGCAAAAAGACGTCCTTTATTTATGATAAAAAATGCAGGTATCCACATAGATGAGCCCTACAATGAGTCATCACGCCCTGGGCGGAACGTAAGACTTGGATATGCATGAATAAACAAAGAAAATTACTCTTTAAGAAGAGTGACTTGGATAATCTCTTCAGAAGACCAGTTGCGGAGAACTTCATCCGGGACCCTTGGACGCACCCAGTTGTCAATGTCGCAATCATTATCCCTATCTTCTTTGTTGATTGCAGAGACCTGGTCGTACTGAATGATGCCAGCACTGGACAAAGTAATCGGCCCCTGACGAGTCTGAGGCGTTGAAGTTGTAGAAGTCAATGTCGGCTGATACCCAATCCCAAACTTGTCTTCCTTTACAGGTAAACCCACCAGACGTCCCCAACCGGGAGCAACACATGAATTTACCAAGGCTTGTGCCTGCTTGAAGGACGACAAAGAGGCACCTGCTTCAACCTCTTCCACTGGAGTTGCATCCTTGACTTGAACTGCCTCAAAGGCCTGACACAGGGTCTCATGAAGTTCGTCCACATCCTTCGCAAAAGTAGGCTCAGAGCCAGCCTGTGGTGCAGAGGTACCCTCATTCACAACTTGCTTGCCTTTGGCCTTCGCCGCGGCGTCAGCACTATCAAGTTGGGTAACCGGTGGTGAGAACAGTCTACCACTTCTGGTGAATCCCCCGATTCCACGAACATTGTCCACTGCGGGATCTTTTATCTCAATTCCAGGTTCAGACTTCTGATCCTGCACCTCTTCTACTTTCAGTGGCTGCTCCACTCCATGATCATGCGTGTACACACTCCCCCCGTAATGCCAAGGAATGGCCCTTTCGCTGGTGAAAGGTAAAGGACCAGGGGTCGTGATGGTCATAGTGGATTGATGCGGTCGCACTGGTGGTGCCGGTTGCGCTACTGGCACACTGATCTGAGCAGTTGGGTAGAAAATTGTGATAGTGGCGACGTCACAGTCATACTCAGAAATCTTATTTGTTGAAGTACAAACATCCGAAACATCGGAATCAAGTTCAGCAAGTACATCAAAATCAAACACCATGTTTGGAATATCAGCAACAGCATCAGAAAAATTAATTACATCATTGGGAATTACAAAATCAGCAGGAACAACATTTGTAAAATCTTCAACGGCATCTTCAAACACCTCTTCAGCAATCCCTTCAACAGACTTTTGGGCAGATAGGTCTTCAGCTTGAAGGATACCATCGTCAAGCAAGGCCTGGATACCCTGCTGCAACCTCACACAACCATTGCTCTGTGTAGTACAAACCCAAATAACCGCTCCCACAGCCGGGGAAAACATCTGCCTTTAGCAAGTATTCTTTGATTTCTAACAGCGGAGTCTTCAGCTTCAACACCTCCTTGACTAATTTGATTTCTCCTTCAACCATGTTAACATTTTCTCTACCATGTTGCGGCATAGGATTGTTGACAACATTAGGAGTCGGCGCAAAGTTAATGGCCTTTGAATCAATGAGGTCCTGAACTACGTGCTTAAAAGCTTTGCAGTTCTCAGTAGTGTGGCCAGGTGCCCCAGAGTGGAAATTACACCTAGCATTGGCGTCATAACCCACTGGAAGCCTGCCAACGGGAGGAGCCAAAGTGCGTAACTGCACAAGTTACAACTGTTGAAGGTTGGGAAGCAACTGGGCATACGACATCGGAAGAGTGTCGAAACGCCTATCTGTCATCCTCTGTCTCTGTTGATAAGCAAGTTTGTTACCCTGTTGTTGTTGGTATTGATTTTGTTGACGTTGAAGTTGTTGTTGTTGCACTGGTGCTGCAGCCGGAATGGTCACTGCTACAACATAAGGTTGTTGATGGTAATTCTGAAAGTTATTCCTCCGGTTACCCCTGTTCTGATAAGAAGATATGGCATTTGCATCCCCTTCTCTCCTCTTTTGTCCTCCTAATAACGACTTCTTTGACCCCGAAGATGATCCAACCCCATTTTGGATCTTACGTGTCTTCAAGTAGTTCTCCACCCTCTCACCGGTAGAGACCACATCAGCAAAATTTGAGGCGTTGCAACCCACCAGACGCTCCAAATAAGATCCAGGCAGTGTGTTCATAAACATGTTGGCCATCTCTTTTTCCAACATCGGAGGCTGAACACGGGAAGCCATCTCTCTCCAGCGTTGAGCATACTCTTTGAAGCACTCGTTGCTCTTGAGAGACAGATTTTGGAGCTGAGTCCTGTCAGGTTCCATATCCGTATTGTACTGATATTGCTTCACAAAGGCCTCAGCCAAGTCTCTCCAGCAGCGAATATGGGCTCTGTCCAGCCTCATATACCACTCCAAGGATGCCCCAGCTAGGCTGTCCTGGAAGAAGTACATGAGTAGCTTCTCATCATCAGAATACGCGATCATCTTGCGGAAGTAAGCTTGTACATGAGTCTTCGGGCAAGAGTTGCCATTGTACTTATCAAACACGGGGACTTTGAATTTTGGCGGAACTCTCACGCCTGGGACCAGCCCCAAGTCATCAACATCCACACCAAGAGCATTCTGCCCTTCCACAGCTTTCAACCTCTCTTCCAGTCTCCGAAACATAGGGTCCATACCATGGCCCATGCCAAAGTCCTCCTGAAGCAGGGGGAATTGATCCTCCTGATCATCATGGATGGGTTGTTGACCAAGGTTGCCATGTGGGATTGGGATAGGCCCCGGTCCATTGGGTCCATCAGCCTCTCCAGCGGGAGGATCAGCCACAACCTCCGGTTGAGTAGTAGGGGGTCCCCTGTACCAACAATCTAATCTCCTGCTATCCCTGAGCCACTCCTTGGACCACTTCCATGAACTGATTCATGTGAATCCTCATCTCAGCGAGCTCTGCTTGTAAACCTTCCATTGCTCTCTATTGATTCCTTCGGGTACCGTATCGGTGAATGCTTGAGTCAGCTATCCTAATAGTGGAATACCAAACAAGATGAGAACATTGCGGTGGTACCTGTTATGCAAGACATGCTAATGAATATGCAAATGCAATGACATGTTTATCAATTTCAAATGGTATTCTACCCCTTGATTCCAGTCTCACATTAGATAAACAGTGTAAGAAAACCCCGACTAGAATCAAGAAGAAGATATAAAGCCCTGGGAATAGATAAACATGATGCATGCAATGCTTATGATTTAATTTTTATATCAGAGGAACTTTAGAGTCTTATTTACAAATTTTGGAAATATTAAACGTTTATCACATACGGAAATATCACGTCAATTAATATTTGGAAATGTTTTTACGCCAAATAAGGAAAATGAACATCCTATGGATCCCTAGAAGCAATCGTCCAAAGCCCTCGAGACCGGAAGATAAGCTACACGAAGCCTCTTCACCTCCCTCTCATAGGCTGCCTCCATATTTGCCTTCTCTTTGGTGAGTCGGTCATACTTCCTCTTCCAAAACTTGGAAGACTAAGGAAGTAGAGAAGTCAATGCGTCATCAGGATCATCAATAACCTGGTGCTCAAGGAACTCTATCAAAGCATCCTTCTCTCTGATCTGCTGAAGCAACTCCTCTCGTTCACGGATCCAAGCACTCGAACGGTCTTCGTCTCTCAACTCCTCTACTCCTTGGTTAGGGAGGGTTGAAGGCCCAACCAATACACTCATTAGACCTTCATCCACTTGAGTAGCCAGAATAGACAGAAGCTTCCCATGACGAGCCTTGAATTCCAAGGGATCTAATACATAAGATGTCAAACTCCTTAACTCTTTCAAGTCGGGTTGTCTGAAACTGTACTTCTTCGTATTCCTTCTTTGCTTATCCATGTCTGAAAATATGCAAATAGACCTCTTAAGTTCCTTGAAAGTTTTCTCATTGTTGATGATATGGATGTGTATGAATGCATGAATGCATGGATGCAACAATCACACTCAAGGATCTAGCAAATCACACCACACAAAGGTCATGGGATGGATCAAGTCATCCTTAATATCAATCATCCATTTTGGTGGATTATGGTTTACACCTTATCAACACCCAAGTTCCATTGATATTAAGGATACACAAGAACGGATCAACCACGAATCAAGGGTTTGTTGCGAGTCGCGAGCATGGAGTCTTGGTTAAGAACCACCCAAAGGGAGTGTACTATGGTTAAACCTGACAATCATGTTCTACAAGAGGTTCCCAAAGTCATCATCCCATCTTTCGGATATTATCGGATAAACGACTACTCGTATTCCAAAAATATTCTTAAGAGAGACTCTTATGAGTGTAGTATCGCGTAACAATCGTATCAAATCTTACACTTGAACGATCTTCGCACTACGTCCTAAAAATAGGCCAAGATGGGCGTGGTAAACTAAGGTCCTTGGCTTCTAAGGCATATATTGGAAACAGTAATGCCTACCCACGACTACTCGTGTGACATTATTGATCCCAACATAACCTCCACCAAGTGAATGGGCTTGCAAGTCAACTTGCTAAGGAATAACGCCACACAAGTCAACAAGACTATGCCATTCTCCTATCCTAAGTGCACTCGAGTTCGGGTATAGAACTCATCTCACGAAGATCACCAAGCATACAAGGAATTAATATTCAAGCAATTCAATCATTACATACAATACAGTAATCCCAAATTGCACAAAAATATGTCATAAAGCAATATACCATACAATACAACAAATATGAAAAGTAGGCAAAACCCACTAGGCAAATGATATTCCCCAGCAGAGTCGCCACTTTTCTGTAGCGGGGTATTCGTTACCATTAGAGATATTGACTAAATCCAAGGTAAACCATACAAGTCTGATAGCTTTGAATCCTTCACTGATGAACTGAGGACCATAATAAGATACTTGGACCCCCTTGAGACCCTTGAGACTTGTATACTTAGAAAATGAAGTCCAATTCTCAATCTTGCTTTGTCTGGGCTCCTTCTGTTAAGGAGTGATCGATCAAAACCTGATCTCCATGTCACTAATGCAGTATGCAGTATGCAATGAGTATGACCTAATATGATGCTAATGAAGTGTAAAACATAATCCCATGCTTCCAGGAAAAATGAAGGGTAAATTTTGGGGTATTACAGTGCCCAAACCACATCATACTGGGAGACGTCTGATATGATACCATTTGTATCACCCCATACTACTTTCAAGATTACCGACTTACCCCAAAAACCAACACGAGTCTTTTCAGCATGCTTTGCCCTTACTTACACACTTTTCGGAAAACTTCCTAGAATGTCGCCTATCCAAATACTACTCCAAGTCAAGCATGTTTAATTATGGATTTATTGTTTGTTAGGTTACCGAAAAGAAGATGCATATTGTTGGTATAGGTATTACCAATTAATCCTTATAAGTCTTCCTTCAACCATGCAGTCTCATACCTGCATAACCTCAAGATCCCTCTCATTTCAATGTGAATTCGGTTTTTCCCTATAAGCTGCTAGGAGTGTCTCATTGTCATGCCTCATGCACCAACAACCACTCCCCGTCCTCGTGTGTTACATGTAACCATTCTTCGCCCTTTCCAACCTCGAGTGTTACACACAAGGTGAAAAAGATGAAGAGGGAAAAAGTGAGAGAATTGAAATAACAAACTTCCACTAATTTTACAAACAGTTACAACAAATGGTTACACACACACTGTACATAATGCACACACTCAGTACACACTACTGTTGACATCTACACTAGTGTATGTATTCATAATAATAATGCCATGTAGGCAAAAATTTAACCTATACTAGCTAGGTTAAGCTTAACAAAAACTAAAATTATTACTAGTAAATATGAATTATTTCTAACATCACCCATTAATTCATATTCATCTAATTAAAACTAATAACACCAACTTCATCTCTCAAGTGAAGAAATTGATCAGTCTTGATCGCCTTCATCAGAACATCTGATAGCTACTTCTGGGTGCTATAATGAATAACTTCTAGCACTCCATTCTGAACTTGACTTCTCAAAAAGTTATACTTAGTCTGAATATGCTTGCTTCTCCCATGCAGCATTGGGTTCTTAGCAAGATTGATTGCAGACTTGTTATCAATCATCAGCTTCAGATGCTTGTTTACCTTGACCTTCAGGTCCTGCATTAAATTCAAAATCCAAACAGATTGACATGCATCTACAACATTTACAGTGTATTCAGATTCACAAGTTGACAAAGCAACAATTGGTTGCTACTTGGAACACCAAGAAATAGGACCTCACATATACTTAAACAAATATCCATAAGTACTTCTTTTGACAACTTTGTCTCTACACTAATCAGAGTTTGAGTAACACATCAACTCTGAATTAGCCTTTTCACCAAAAGGGAACAAAACTCCATACTTCAAAGTACCCTTAATATACCTCAGAATCCTGATATTAGCTTGGTGTAATACCCCAAAATTTACCCTTCATTTTTCCTGGAAGCATACGCTTTACACCTCATGCATGCATTCATTTTTAGGTCATTTAGCATTTGCATTTCATCATGGCAATCGGAATATTTTTTCAAAAAAACAAAAACAAAAAAAACAAAAAACGAAAAAAAATAAATTTAAATAAATAAATAATTAAATAAAAAAATAAATAATTAAATAAATAAAAGAAAAAATCTCAAACTTGGACCTCTCTCAAAAGCCCACTAAGCTACCAATATTAGCCTATAAATACTAGAGTTTCATTGAAACAAAACAGACAGAAAAAGGAAGGGAAGCAAAAAATACTCTGAGGTTTCCTTGGAACAAAACCCTGGACAAAACCTGGAGAGAAACCTGACAGAGAACTCAGAGCAACCTCCAAACCCTGAAGGGAACTCAACTGCATAGAATCACCTCTGCCTCACATAAACCCTAAAGGTTGTTTTGTAAACCTCACGGGTGCAACTCAATTTCAATCAAGCTCTCCAATCAGGTTTGCCTTTATTCCCATTACCTTTTGCTTTGAAGTTGAATACTCTGAATGTTTGAGGTATGATGGATGAATTTCATTAGGTTTTTGCCCACGGGTTCATAATTATGTATGAATGTATAAATAATGCCTTGAATGCTTAATCGTTTAATTTATGAAGTGTATGCCACAGGGTTTGAGGTTTCTGAAACCATACTGTTATCCATGAAAAAAATGCTTATTGTGTTTCACTAACCCTTTTGTTGAGTTTTTGTGAGGGCTCACATACTCTTGCAGGGATAGCTTGCCTGGTGTTCCACTTTATTTATGGGATACCACCTGGAGGTTTATTCCGATTACCTGTACTGACTCACTTTCTTTGATGGTGTTTAGCTTGGAAGGATCCCTGGGTTTCCCATTCCTCTAATTGCTGTTACTTCGGATCTTTATCCGCGTGGTACCTTTTACACTTTTCCCGCATTTTACTGATTTCCTAGCTGGAAGACCTCGATAGGAGGCAATGTTTTTGTGTGTTTATTTTTTTTACAGGTTCCTTCGTCTAGGATTTCCCTTTTGTCTGAGCATCCCTAACCCTACAAACCCATTCATTTTTCTTCTCCTAACACGTTTACTCCTTCTACTACAGGCGAGTAAGTCTCCAAAGGTCGAGCATCCGGTAGATTGCGTAGTGACGTCGTTCGTCCAAAACCCAATCCATAACCCCGTAGTTAGCCGAACTACGGCTTGCTCTGATTCTCATTCCAGATGAGATACATAGGCATAAGACACGATGTCTTAGCGAGCACACATCCCCCCAACCCATAGGTCAGCCGAGCTACGGAGACTCTGATTCTCATATTCAGATGAGATACGTATGCAGTGGATGCGACATCCGCGCGAGTCATTTCCATTTAACCCTTTTTTTAGTAAACAGCACAAGATAAACTCACACCCTTTAGACAAGAACTACAAAAGTGGATCCCGTAGAGTACTACGGATGCGTAGGGGTGCTAATACCTTCCCTTCGCATAACCGACTCCCGAACCCAAGATTTGGTTGCGAGACCTTCTCTTTTCCTTTCCTCTTTTCAGGTTTACTTCGAGCGTTTCCTTTCCCTCCTTTGGGATAAATAACGCACGGTGGCGACTCTTCTGTCATTTTCTTTCGCCGGTTGTTTTTTCGCACACTGTATTTGTAACAACCCGTTTTTTTTAGTATCTAATTATTATACTATTATTATTATATTTTAATTTAATTATGTGGAGTGTTAATTAATTAATTGGTGTATTAATTCATTATCTAGTTGATATGAGAAATAATTAAATAATTGAATTAATTAATTGACTTGGTGTGCATAGTGAGTGGTTAATTATTTGAATGTAAATAGAGGTATTTAAATATTAGGTATTATTGGGCCTAGTGATTAAATTAGATGGATATCATGATTTAAGCCCAACTAGAATACTATTATAAATAGTAAGAGGTGAGGGGAGTGAGAATTAGAATTCACTTGAGCACTGAAGGCAATAGAGAAAGAGGAGAGGAAAAGCGAGAGGAGTCAAGGTTTCCATCAAATTGACAAGGTAAGGGGGGAAATCCTTATTATTATGGGTTAGTATGATTGGGTCAATGGGTAGGAACATGTTTTAGGTTGAAATCCTTAATTGGCATGGTGTGGAATTATTAGGTCTTGATAAATACTCTTGAATTGTGATGATTAAATTATGCTAAAACTGTGAATGAATATATATTTGGATGAGTCATAATTTTCTGAACGTGTAGCTTTTTACGGAATCAAAATCGGAGGTCCGGAAGTCCTCCAACAATGAAAAATGCGGGGAAATCTGCATTCTGTTTCGTGTTAGCGCAGGAACAGCATTCTGTTTTGCGTTAACCGGTTAACCCAGGGCGTTAACCGGTTAACATTGTTGCGATATTGAAAAATTACATTCTGTCTTGCGTTAACCGGTTAACCCAGGGCGTTAACCGGTTAACACTGTTATAAATTGCCAAGAAGCGCATTCTGTTTTGCGTTAACCGATTAACCCAGGGCGTTAACCGGTTAACACTGTTTGAAAAGTGAAAAACTGATATTTAAATGTTGTGTGCGTTTTGGAATGAAATCTATGTGTACATATTTGATGATTGGCCTATATTGGTGAATAATATATTGTATGAGTGTGTATGTATACCATTATTGAATTGTGAATGATTTATGGTTATGGATGTGTATATGTAATCATGAATGATGTGTGGTGATGGATGTGTATATGTGCCAATTGTGAGTTATGGTGATATGTGGAATGTTAAGATGGTATAGATCTTAATTGCATATGTGTTGGTATGTGTGCATTCATTCATAGCATGGTTGACTTCATTGTGGAAGTGGTGAAACTGTGGGTTCACATGAGCAGACGTTGATTCTCAATTGGAATCAGGCGTAGTATTAAGCGGTGATCCTTCATTGGAAACAGACGTAGCAGACGTTAATCCTAATTGGGATTAGGCGTAGTATTAAGCGGTGATCCTTCATTGGAAACAGACGTAGGGCTTTGGTCTTGTTCGGATCGGAAGCGTGGCTTGAATTCTTGATATTGAATCAGAAAGCGGTGAAACTTTGAGTTCACATTGAGGTACCACATGCATAGAGTCACATTGTCTTGCATTGAGTCGTCTATAGTTATGTGATCATTGAATGCATGTATTGATGTGGATGCGATGTACGGTTGAAATATGTGAGATGATTGTTGGTTAATATTATTGACGTGATTATACCAAGTGTGATGAATTCTTAAATTGTGTTTTAATTCATTGTGCCTTATTATGCTATTTCATAATGATTTGAATTCTCACCCTTTCTGTTTGAATGTTACCTTTTCATGGGTATCGCGCAGATACTACATAGTAGTATTGCTGGAGTAGGTGGACGGTAGCTCGCTCAAGATTAGCTGGAGAGTTTTCGTATTTAGTTTGAAATTAGGTAATGAGTCAATGCTCTGGTCATGTAACACTGGGTAGATTAGTGGTATTGAACTCGTGTCTTAATTGGATATGTTTTATGTCATTACTTGTTTATTTTAATTTGAAGTGATTATTGAGAGATGATCATGGTATGGGACATGGATCATTTTTATGAAATACATGAGTATTCTTTATTTTCCCCTGCGAACACATATGTTTGAATATTCATGATAATTGAGATGTGTTATTTTGAATGACCAGGTGTATTGTTGGTTTTTGAAAGTTTTAAATTTCGAAAACGTCGATGTGACGCCCTTTTCTTTATATGCGTGCTTATTTACTCTGATTATATGCTAAATAATTTGGGGTAGAAAAAGGGGTGTTACAATAGTGGTATCAGAGCATGGTCGACCAGTTGGTCAATAGTCGTAGGCTTTCCGTGGTATTCGAGTTGTGTATCTGACACGATCGATACTGTTTGCTTGATATTTCGGGTTGTTCAGGACAATGGTTGCAGGAAGGAATGACGATGCCATTACGGAGGCGCTGAGGATGCTGGCTGAATCCATGGGTCAGATCCATCAAGCGAATGCCCATCAAGCGAATGCGAATGCCGGTAACCAAAAGGGAGATGATGATGAGTTCCGTGCTTTGGGGAGATTCCAGCGGAACAATCCTCCTATCTTTGAGGGTGAGCATGCACCTGAGAAAGCTCAAGCTTGGCTAAAAGCAATTGAGAAGATATTCAGAGTCATGAACTGTACTGATGCTCAGAAAGTGCGGTTTGGTACCCATATGCTTGAGAAGGAAGCTGAAGATTGGTGGAATAACACTCTTCAGAGGTTCGAAGAAGACAACATTGAAGTTACTTGGACTCTTTTCCGTGATACCTTCTTGGAGAACTATTTCCCAGAAGATTTTCGTGGGAAGAAAGAGGTGGAGTTCCTTGAATTGAAGCAAGGAAATGGTACCGTTGCTGATTATGCTGCTAGATTTCAGGAGCTTATCAAGTATTGTCCTCATTACAATACTGCTAATGCTGAGAGATCTAAATGTTTGAAGTTTGTGAATGGCTTGAGACATGATATCAAGAAGGCCATTGGTTACCAACAGATTACTCGTTTTACAGAATTGGTTAACAAGAGCCGGATTTATGATGAGGATAGTAGGGAGAGTGCTTCTGTCTACAAGAGTCTGAAGGGGAAAAACCAAGATCGGGGAAAACCATATGATGACAAGAGGAGACAATCTAGTGTTGGCAAGAAGCCAAGTGGGGGAGTATCTTCTATTCCACTTAAGTGCTTCAAATGTGGTGTGGAAGGCCATCGTGCTACGGAGTGTAGTAGAGATTCTGGGAAGTGTTTCAATTGTGGCAGGATGGGTCACAGAGCAAACCAGTGTAGGGTTGGTTCGAACGTAACTTGTTTCAACTGTGGTGAGAAAGGTCACATTAGTTCGCAATGTGATAAGCCGAAGAAGGAGCAAGTGAAGGGAAAGGTGTTTGCATTGTCTGGTGCGGAGATCACTACCGATGATAGACTAATCCAAGGTACGTGCTTTATTAATGGTACACCTTTGATTGCCATTATTGATACCGGTGCAACACATTCTTTCATTTCTTTGGATTGTGCTAAGAGGCTGAATCTCATATTATCTGATATGCGTAGAAGTATGATTATTGATACACCTGCTATGGGTTCTGTTTCTACTTCCTATGTGTGTTTGAATTGTCCGTTGAGTATATTTGGTAGGGATTTTGGAATTGATTTAGTTTGTCTTCCGTTAGAGCAACTCGACGTGATTTTGGGTATGAATTGGTTAAAAGTTAATCGGGTGTATATCAACTGTTTCGAGAAGACGGTTATTTTTCCTGAGGTTGATGCTAAGGAAGATTGGTGTGTGTCTGCTAAGCAAGTTGATGAATCGGTGCAAGATGGTGTCGAGTTGTTTATGCTGTTGGCAACTTTGGATATTCGGGAGAAGAGGACGATCGAAGAACTGCCAATAGTTTGTGAATTTGCGGAGGTATTTCCGGAAAATATAAGTGATTTACCGCCGGAACGAGAGGTCGAGTTTTCGATTGATTTAGTTCCTGGAACTAGTCCTGTATCGATGGCTCCCTATCGAATGTCCGCTTCTGAGTTGAAAGAGTTGAAGAGTCGACTTGAAGACTTACTCGAGAAGAAGTTTATTCGTCCTAGTGTGTCGCCGTGGGGTGCACCTGTGCTATTGGTCAAGAAGAAAGAAGGTTCTATGAGATTATGTGTTGATTATAGACAACTGAATAAAGTGAGATTAAGAACAAGTATCCACTTCCGAGGATTGACGATCTGATGGATCAGCTGGTTGGAGCTTGTGTGTTTAGCAAAATTGATTTGAGGTCTGGGTATCATCAGATTCGTGTAAAGGCTGAGGATATTCAGAAGACTGCTTTTAGGATAAGGTACGGTCACTACGAGTACTCCGTGATGCCTTTTGGGGTGACGAATGCACCTGGTGTATTTATGGAGTATATGAATAGAATCTTTCATGATTATCTGGATAAGTTTGTAGTTGTGTTCATCGATGATATATTGATTTATTCCAAGGGCGAAGAGGATCATGCAGAGCATTTGAAGGTTGTGTTATCGGTGTTGAAAGAGAGGAAGTTGTTTGCTAAACTCTCTAAATGTGAATTTTGGTTGAGTGAAGTAAGTTTTCTTGGACATGTGATTTCGAGCGGTGGGATTTCTGTGGATCCTACGAAGATCGAAGCTGTATCTCAGTGGGAAGCTCCTAAGTTTGTTGCTGAGATTCGAAGTTTCCTTGGTTTGGCTGGTTATTATAGGAAGTTCATTGAGGGATTTTATAAGTTGTCGTTACCGTTGACGCAGTTGACTAGGAAGGGTCAAGCTTTCATTTGGACTTCGCAGTGTGAAGCGAATTTTCAAGAGCTTAAGAGAAGATTGACTACGGCTCCTATTTTGATTTTACCGGATCCGTTAGAAACCTTCGTTGTGTATTGTGATGCTTCTTTGTTGGGTTTGGGAGGTGTTCTGATGCAAAAGGGGCAAGTGGTAGCTTATGCTTCAAGGCAACTCAAGGTTCATGAGAAGAATTATCCGACGCATGATTTAGAGTTGGCCGCCGTTGTGTTTGTGTTGAAGCTTTGGAGACATTACTTGTTTGGATCGAGGTTTGATGTGTTTAGTGATCACAAGAGTTTGAAGTACTTGTTCGATCAGAAAGAATTGAATATGAGGCAAAGGAGATGGTTGGAATTCTTGAAGGATTATGATTTTGGTTTGAATTATCATCCTGGGAAGGTGAATGTTGTAGCCGATGCATTGAGTAGGAAGTCATTGCATATGTCTATGTTGATGATGCGAGAGTTTGAATTGTTGGAGCAATTTAGGGATTTGAGTTTGGTTTGTGAAGCGACGTCTTCGTGTGTTAAGCTTGGGATGTTGAAGCTTACGTGTGACATTCTTGACGAGATTAGAGAAGGTCAGAGGTCAGATTTGAAGTTAGTCGATGTTATGACATTGATTAACCAAGGTAAAGGTGGTGACTTTCGGATTGATGAGAATGGTATCATGAGGTGTCGTGATCGAGTGTGTGTTCCGGATGGTATGGATTTGAGAAAGAGGATTCTTGAGGAAGGGCATAGAAGTGGTCTGAGTATTCATCCTGGTGCTACTAAGATGTATCAAGACTTGAGGAAGATGTTTTGGTGGCAAGGTATGAAGAAGGATGTAGCGGAATTTGTGTATTCATGTTTGACTTGTCAAAAGTCAAAGATTGAACATCAAAAGCCGTCTGGTTTGATGCAATCGTTATCTATCCCCGAGTGGAAGTGGGATAGTATCTCTATGGATTTTGTTTCGGGCTTACCAAGAACATCGAGTAATTGTGAGGCGATTTGGGTCGTTGTGGACAGACTGACGAAGTGTGCTCATTTTATTCCGATGAGAATGGATTATTCAATGGAGAGACTTGCTAAGTTGTACGTCGAGAGAATTGTGTGTTTGCATGGTATACCGTCGAGTATTGTTTCGGATAGAGATCCGAGGTTCACTTCGAGATTTTGGGAAGGTTTGCAAAGTGCTTTGGGTACGAAGTTGCGTTTGAGTTCAGCATATCATCCGCAAACTGATGGTCAAACGGAGAGGACTATTCAGTCACTTGAAGATCTTTTGAGGTCTTGTGTTTTGGAACAAGGAGGAAATTGGGATAGTTTCTTGCCTTTAATCGAGTTTACATATAATAACAGTTTCCATTCGAGTATTGGAATGGCACCGTTTGAGGCCCTTTATGGCAGAAGGTGTAGAACTCCTTTATGTTGGTACGAATCGGGAGAGAGTGTTGTGGTTGGACCCGAGTTGATTCAAGAGACTACAGATAAGATTAAGATGATTCAAGGGAAGATGAAGGCTTCTCAGAGTCGTCAAAAGAGTTATCATGATAAGAGGAGGAAAGCTCTTGAGTTTGAGAAAGACGAGCATGTGTTTCTTCGAGTTACGCCAATAACGGGTGTTGGTAGAGCTTTGAAGTCGCGTAAGTTGACGCCGCGTTTCATTGGTCCTTATCAGATTTCCGAGAGGATAGGTGAAGTGGCATATCGGATTGCATTACCACCATCACTTTCTAATCTTCATGATGTATTCCATGTGTCTCAATTGAGGAAGTACATTGCGGATCCATCGCATGTTGTTCCATTAGATGATGTGCAAGTACGGGATAATTTGACGGTTGATACATCACCTGTGCGGATTGAAGATCGAGAAGTGAAGAAGCTTCGTGCTAAGGAGATTACTTTGGTAAAAGTGACATGGGGCGGAGTCGCCAATGGAAATATTACGTGGGAACTCGAGGATAAGATGAGGGAATCATATCCGGAGTTGTTCGTTTGAGGTAAATTTTCGAGGACGAAAATCTTTTAAGTGGGGGAGAGTTGTAACAACCCATTTTTTTTAGTATCTAATTATTATACTATTATTATTATATTTTAATTTAATTATGTGGAGTGTTAATTAATTAATTGGTGTATTAATTCATTATCTAGTTGATATGAGAAATAATTAAATAATTGAATTAATTAATTGACTTGGTGTGCATAGTGAGTGGTTAATTATTTGAATGTAAATAGAGGTATTTAAATATTAGGTATTATTGGGCCTAGTGATTAAATTAGATGGATATCATGATTTAAGCCCAACTAGAATACTATTATAAATAGTAAGAGGTGAGGGGAGTGAGAATTAGAATTCACTTGAGCACTGAAGACAATAGAGAAAGAGGAGAGGAAAAGCGAGAGGAGTCAAGGTTTCCATCAAATTGACAAGGTAAGGGGGGAAATCCTTATTATTATGGGTTAGTATGATTGGGTCAATGGGTAGGAACATGTTTTAGGTTGAAATCCTTAATTGGCATGGTTTGGAATTATTAGGTCTTGATAAATACTCTTGAATTGTGATGATTAAATTATGCTAAAACTGTGAATGAATATATATTTGGATGAGTCATAATTTTCTGAACGTGTAGCTTTTTACGGAATCGAAATCGGAGGTCCGGAAGTCCTCCAACGATGAAAAATGCGGGGAAATTTGCATTCTGTTTCGTGTTAGCGCAAAAACAGCATTCTGTTTTGCGTTCACCGGTTAACCTAGGGCGTTAACCGGTTAACACTGTTGCGATATTGAAAAATTACATTCTGTCTTGCGTTAACCGGTTAACCCAGGGCGTTAACCGGTTAACACTGTTATAAATTGCCAAGAAGCGCATTCTGTTTTGCGTTAACCGATTAACCCAGGGCGTTAACCGGTTAACACTGTTTGAAAAGTGAAAAACTGATATTTAAATGTTGTGTGCGTTTTGGAATGAAATCTATGTGTACATATTTGATGATTGGCCTATATTGGTGAATAATATATTGTATGAGTGTGTATGTATACCATTATTGAATTGTGAATGATTTATGGTTATGGATGTGTATATGTAATCATGAATGATGTGTGGTGATGGATGTGTATATGTGCCAATTGTGAGTTATGGTGATATGTGGAATGTTAAGATGGTATAGATCTTAATTGCATATGTGTTGGTATGTGTGCATTCATTCATAGCATGGTTTACTTCATTGTGGAAGTGGTGAAACTGTGGGTTCACATGAGCAGACGTTGATTCTCAATTGGAATCAGGCGTAGTATTAAGCGGTGATCCTTCATTGGAAACAGACGTAGCAAACGTTAATCCTAATTGGGATTAGGCGTAGTATTAAGTGGTGATCCTTCATTGGAAACAGACGTAGGGCTTTGGTCTTGTTCGGATCGGAAGCGTGGCTTGGATTCTAGATATTGAATCGGAAAGCGGTGAAACTTTGAGTTCACATTGAGGTACCACATGCATAGAGTCACATTGTCTTGCATTGAATCGTCTATAGTTATGTGATCATTGAATGCATGTATTGATGTGGATGCGATGTACGGTTGAAATATGTGAGATGATTGTTGGTTAATATTATTGACGTGATTATACCAAGTGTGATGAATTCTTAAATTGTGTTTTAATTCATTGTGCCTTATTATGATATTTCATAATGATTTGAATTCTCACCCTTTATGTTTGAATGTTACCTTTTCATGGGTATCGCGCAGATACTACAGAGTAGTATTGCTGGAGTAGGTGGACGGTAGCTCGCTCAAGATTAGCTGGAGAGTTTCCGTATTTAGTGTGAAATTAGGTAATGAGTCAATGCTCTGGTCATGTAACACTGGGTAGATTAGTGGTATTGAACTCGTGTCTTAATTGGATATGTTTTATGTCATTACTTGTTTATTTTAATTTGAAGTGATTATTGAGAGATGATCATGGTATGGGACATGGATCATTTTTATGAAATACATGAGTATTCTTTATTTTCCCCTGCGAAAGCATATGTTTGAATATTCATGATAATTGAGATGTGTTATTTTGAATGACCAGGTGTATTGTTGGTTTTTGAAAGTTTTAAATTTCGAAAACGTCGATGTGACGCCCTTTTCTTTATATGCGTGCTTATTTACTCTGATTATATGCTAAATAATTTGGGGTAGAAAAAGGGGTGTTACATTATTTTTCAGGTTGCGACACTTGGTAATGGGACCACTTCGGTTTACTCATGAACCTACTAACCATTCCAACTGCATAGCAAATATCAGGTCTGGTATTACACAAATACCTCAGAGATCCAACCAACTTCTTTAAAGTTATAGCATCTACATCACCACCTTCAAGATCAGAATCCAATATGTGATTTGTTTTCGAAGGTGTGACGACAACCTTATAATTCAGCAGCTCAGATCTCTTCTGAATCTCAATTTCTTCTTCCATGGCCTTCAGCCACACTTTCTTCTTGAGAGCTTGTTCAATACTAACTAGTTCAGAGTCTACTAACATGACACACTGAATGACTTCTTCTTCAGTGTCTATATCAGTATCTTGCAACATGTCAAACTCTGTAAATCTCCATGGCATCTGAAGAATTCTCTATGGTCTGGTGTTAGAGGCTGGACCACCTTCAAAAGCTCCACCTTTAGAAGGTCCATCTTCAGAGGCATGACCATCTTCAGAGGTTGGATTACCACCAGAATCTGAATCATCACCAGATTCACCTTCAAAGTCTTCTTCAGCTTCAGAGTTACTATCTGACTCTGACTCATCTTCAGACTCAAAATCATCATCAAACTCTAACTCATCTTCAGAGTCTGATATATCTCCAAATCTCCTTGGTATTTGTCTGATTCTTTGTTGTCTTTGAACTTGTTTAGAATCTTCTTCGGACGCTGGAACAATATCAATTGTTGGAACCCCAGAAGTACCACCTTCAGAGGCATGACCGCCTTCAGAGTCTGGAATGTTCCTAGAGTCTGGATCTCAACTAGAGTCTGAATCACCATCAGAATCTGGATCATAATCATATTCACCTTCCGAGTCAGACTCGTCTTCAGAGTTAGACTCGCCTTTAAATCCACCTTCAAAATCATCTTCTAATTTTGACTCGTCTTCAGAACCTTCATATTCTGAAGTATCTTCAGAAGTTGGCACTACACCAGAGTTGGATTGAGATTTACTTTAATCTCACGCTTCTGATTCTTTCACAATGACATTTCTGTTGAATTCAACCTTGTTAGTGACAGGACAATAAAGCTTATAAGCACATATACGGTGGTACCCTACAAGCAACATAATTATGCTTCTGTCATCCAACTTCCTTCTCTTAGCATCTGATACGTGTTTGTAACAAACATTACGAAACACCTTCAGATGGCTCACACTTTTCTTATCTCCAGTCCACTTCTCTAAAGTAACAATTTCCTTCAGCTTCTTGGTTGGACACCTGTTGAACGTATATGTTGCATTGGCAACAGCTTCTCCCCACAATGTGTGAGGTGACTTCTTCTCCTTCAACATGCTCTTTGTCATATCAAGCAAAGTTCGGTTTCTTCTTTCAACAAGACTATTGTGTTGAGGAATGTATGGGGCAGTCACCTCATGCTTAATTTCATTCTCCTCACAGAATTTTCTGAACTCTATAGAGTTATACTCGCCTTCACCATCAGTTCTGAGAATTTACAGCTTCTGACCACTCTGATTCTCAATATTGATTATGAATTTCTTAAATTTAGCAAACACCTCGTGTTTGAACTTTATAAGGGATACCCACGTCATCCCTATGAGCTCATCAACAAATGACACAAAGTACTTATTCCCTCCAAGTGAAGGTACTGAAAATGGTCCACACATATCAGAATGCACCATACCTAGAGCATGCTTTGCTCTTAGAGGTATTTCAGATGTAAATTACAATCTTGGTTGCTGATTACAGTCATACAACTTCAAAAGATTGTCCCTCATGGTAACTGAAAATCCTTTATCAATTAATTGACCTACACTCATCAAATTACTTTTCATGCTAGAAACATACCACACATTCTGAATCAATGGTGTTTTACCATTATTCAGAACTACTATGACATTTCCCATACCTTCAACACTGAGGTATTTATCATCAGCACATCTGATCTTTGTCCTCTTTCTAGAGTAAAAATCAACTAGCTATTTCTTATTGCCAATAAGATGATTTGAGCAGCTAGTGTCCATATACCACTAGTTTTCCAAATACGCATCATCAGATTCAGAAGCCATCAATAGCACATATTCATCTAGACGCATTTCAGAGCCTGATGCACTACCTCCATTTCAGAGTTTTCTCAGTCAGACGCAACTCTTGTGCCTCTAGACTACTTTACAACTCTTGAATTCTCATGGTGCTAAGATCCTTAGAATGTTTAATTTCTACAACAATGTAATCAAACTAGGGAGTAAGATATCTAAGTACCTTCTCAATGATCCTTTCTTCAAATAGAGTCTCTCCATACAAATTCATCTCATTTGTGATCAGAATCACTCTAGAGATGTAGTCAAGTACCTTCTCATTGTTCTTCATGTTGAGATTCTCATACTGCTTACATAGAGACTGAAACTTCACATTCTTCACTAATGCATCATCGTCGTAGCACTGTACCTATGTGTCCCATGTAGCCTTCGTGGTCCCCAAATCAGCGATTTACTCAAACACGTTCGCATCCATACACTGATAGATGTAGAACAACGCCTTCTGATACTTCTTCTTCAGATCACGCTGAACATTTCTCTGCGCATCCGTTGCATTTTCTGGAAGTGGAACAGGAACAAAATTGTCGTTGACGAGATCAAAGATATCTTGAGCGCCAAACAACACACGCATCTGAGTTATCCACCGATTCCAATTCTTTCCATCGAACACTAGAAGCTTAGTACTCAGATTGTCGTTTATGTTCATCTTCAACCTTGTGCAATTCACCAAATCTCACCAATCACTAGTGTTTCCCAATCCCGCAGAATCAAGAAATGTGATTCTGTTACGATTCCGGTCAAAAATTTAACATGAATTCAAGAAAAAAATCAATCACACAACGTCTCACCGTCCACTTGTGTTTTCCTGTGGATCTGAACCGGAGCTCTAGATACCAATTGTTAGTGCACAAGATGAAGAAGATGAAGTTGGAAGAAGAGAGAGAATTGAAATAACAAACTTCCGCTACTCTTACAAACAATTATAACAAATGGTTACGCACACTCATTATACACAATACACACACTCAGTACACACTGTTGTTAACATCTACAATGGTTTATATATAGACAATAATAATGTCACGTAGACAAAATGTTAACTTACACTAACTAGGTTAAGAACAAAAACTAAAATTATTACTATTAAATATGAATTACTTCTAACAGGTAGCAAAGTCAAACAATAGAATTGATCAAATTTGGGAAGATTGACCATCAAATTTGAGTCATTGTAATAGAATCCGTAAATCTTATATTTTATTTGTGTTGTAAAGGTTGAGCGCTTCTTGTACTTTGATCGATACAACTTTTTTGTTATAAAAAAACATAAATATTTTGAAGAAAAGAAAAAACAATGTATAGAATTATTTTAATTAAATAAATAAAATACATTTGAATAAATATAATTGCTTTAAGTAATAAGGTGACATAGATATCACACGCTTTTGGTTTTTGTTTAGATAACACATTGTTAATATATTATGTATTCTTAATTCCTAATTACCTATTGTTCATAATACGTAGAATATGTTCTATTTTACGGTACAATCACTACGTATTTTGGCATGTATGAAATATTTTTTACACATTTGTATAGATTAATTTTTTAAATTAAATAGCATAACTAAAAAAGAAGTAGAAACTTCTTTTAAATTCCTTGAATTGAAAAGGAGAGAACTAGTAGGTACGTAGAGGAATAAATAATTGAACAGTTCAATCAACCTCTTCTCTAGCAAATAGCTTATGCCAAAACCAACCTTGCAAAAGAAACAATCTATCATTTAAGCTTTAAGGCACTTAAGTGATAATTATATTAAAAAAACACTCCCTCTACAAATAATATGTCCAAAATTGATGTATCTAGTTTAAAACAAATAAAATATATTACTTATATTTATATTTTATTCTACATAAAGTATAAGCAAAGGATTCTCTAGTTTTCAAATTGCACAAGGCCACATAAACTATATTTGTTTAGAAATTGGGAATCTTACCATACCATTTTATTGACCACTAGTGTTATAGTTTGGTGCCATATTTTATATATTAAATTAAAAAGGCCGAAGAAATACAGTGCGCCATTAATTCATTGATTAAGATTACTTTTTTCTAGGGTGGAATACAATTTGAAAGAAGAAAAAATCATTATATTATATAGTTCTTTCAATTAAAAAATACTATTGTTTCAATTGTGCTTTTCCTTTAGGATATGGAGTCAGCAATCAGAAATTAATTAGTAAAGTTTATATTATTCTTTTTATACTAGAAATGTGATTAATTTCTAAATGTAAACCCCTATTAAATATTAAATAAAGGTTTAAAGAAACGCACGCAGAACGTAATTGTATGTGTGAATGATTCTTGGGGAGTTAGTAAGGTCATATTCCTTTAGCACTATCATTAGTGGGAATTTTCTTGATACGTCTTCAATTTATTTATGTGTTAAAAATTTATTGATAAAAAATGAGGTTTATTCCTTGAATTTCATGAGAACGTAATATATTGATAAATATATTACTGTAATATGTCAGAAGGATCGGTGCATAGGATATTTTTAGTGAGAGAAAAAAAATTGAAAAATAAGAATTGTTATGGTTAAATGTTATAAAATTAAATTATAATATTCATATATTTGTATACAAAGTTATTTCTACTCTAAGTAATAAATTAATTGACTAATTCGGTAATTAAGTAACAAGCAAATCAAAATTCTAACTAATTTGAATTTAGACTACAATTTGAATTATATCATAATATACTTCCTTATAATCTAAGTTATCGAACATAAATTAATTATAGTCGATCGAAACTATTCCTAATTTCTTTCTCAGAGTTAGAAATATGTCGATCTTGAGTCCTTAGGTGAAAATATCGATCAACTGTGTTTCACTAGAGTAATGTCTCACTTCAAGTTCACTCTGGTTTACCTTCTCCCTTAAAAAAATGAAACATAACCTCGATGTGTTTACTCCTTCCATGTAGAACTGAATTCTTTGCAAGATTAATGGTTGACTTGTTGTCGATCTACATCATCAGAGATTTCTTCACTTCGACTTCCATCTCTTCAAGCACATATTTGATCCAAATTGTTTGACACACAACATAGGTTTCTGCTATATATTCAGCCTCACATGATGATAATACCACCACAAGTTGCTTTCTCGAGCACCATGAGATTGGGGTACCAAATACTTGAAAGAAATAACCAATTGTGCTTCTTTGATATTCCTTATCTTCACTCCAATCAGCATCTGAATAACAAGTAATCTCAGTTTTTTTGCTTTCAGAATCTCGTGGAAATAGAATTTCATAGTTTGTTAATCCTTTTAAGTATCTTAGGATTCTTGCAGTCTTCATGTGTGACACCCTTGGTTCACTCATGTATCTGCTCGCTAATCTGACTGAGAAACCTATATCAGGTCGACTGTTGCACACGTATCTCAAAGATCCGACAATTTGTTTGAATAAAGTGAAATCAACTTTTTCTTTCTATCCATGCTTCTCTAATTTCAAGTTTGGTTCGACATGTGAGGATGCAGGATTCGAGCCTTCCATTATGAACCTCTTGAGTATCTCTTTGACATAACACCATACCTTGCTTCGACATTTGAAATTTCATGTCTATGAAGTATGACAACTTTCCCAGCGACATTTCAAATTCCTTCTTTATCAGCTCTTTGAACTTTGACAAGTTATCCAAGTTATTTCTAGTTACTAACATGTCATCGACATATAAGTAGGTGATTGTTGTATATTATGCCATAACCTGAACATTGACAACATACTCAGTTTTGCATTTGATGAATCCTAATTCGACCAAGTATAAGTCGATCTTCTTGTTCCATACCCTAGGTGTCTGCTTGAGACCATATAGTGCTTTGTGCATCCTCTATACTTTCTTTGCTTCCTCATGTATCACAAATCTAGAAGGTTGTCTGAAATATACCTCTTCATCTATAGGACCATTCAAAAATGTTGGTTTCACATCTAAGTGAAATGTCGACCAGTCTTGCTTACATGTCAAGGATACCACCAACCCAAGAGTCTTCAATCTTGTTACTAGTGCATATCCTTCAGAGTAGTTGAGTCATGCTCTCTGAAGAAAACCTCGAGCTACTAATCTTACCTTATGTCTTGCAATCGACCCATCAACATTATACTTCAATTTGAACACTCACTTCACTTCGATAACTTTTGTATGTGTTGGAAATTTGTCTAACTGTCATGTGTTGTTTATTTCAATAGCTTGTAACTCTTCGACCATAGCTGGATTTCATTGCTTATTCTTTAAAGCCTCGCTATAGTTGATTGGTTTAGCACCTGCAAGTAAAGCAAAATAAACTAATTTTCCATCTGTTGTGAATTCATCATCACCAACCACTTCATAGTCTTGAAGCCTTGCTGGAAGAACTATGGTTCTTTGAGGTCTTTGGATTGTGCTAGTCGCACCCTCTCGATTGTGCGCTTCGACTCCGATAGTGATTGGAACATTATCGATTGGAATTTCTTCATGCTCACTACTTTCTTCATCAACTTCATAGCCCATCAATGGCTTGTAAGTCGCGTCACCTGAGAGGATATTTTGAGACTAGATTATTCTGAGTGTTGAATAGTTCTAAGGCTCCATCTTTCATAACCAATGAGAAACTTTTTTAGACCAATTGTCCAACACTTAGCAGATTTCACTTTATTCCAGGTACATATAGTACACCTTTGATAATAGCTTTTGCTACATTGCTCATTTGAATAACTATGTCGCCAGTACCTTCTGCTTGTAACGAGCTATTATCAGCAAGTTTGACCTTGCTCTTCTTTGAATCTTCGAAATCTGCTAGCCATACTATTCTACCAGTCACGTGATTCAAGTAGGTTGTGTTAAGGAACCAGATTTTGGTGTTGACATGCTCATATGCAACTGCGGCCATAACTTCCATGTCTTCAAAATCGTCTGAATCTTGGCGTGCAAGGTTTTCTCATTCATACTTGTCTTTTGTCACTCCCTTGTCTTTCATGTACCAACCATTCTTGGCCAAGGGACCCCACTTTTCACAGTTATAACATTGCGCATCTTTTTTCTCTTCTTTGTCTTTTTGATAGGAGTTTCCTTCTCCTCTTTTCGAGGATTGACAAGCCCTATCGTCGACCTTATGCTTTTAAGAGTTCAACCAATACTTATTACTCTGAGTCTTGTCTCCTTTGCCCTTTAACTTGTTGGAACCACCATGTTTCTTCCATGTATGAGCCTGTAGTTCTTGTATCGAATCTTGAACACATTTTCTTTCGCCAATCCTCATCTCATGTGCCTCAAACGAACCAACCAAATCTTCCAATTTCTTGATTTCAAGATTGTTGGATTCTTGAATGGCTACGATAACATGATAAAAGTTAGAGGTAAATGTATGCATTACTTTCACAACTATCAACTTGTCAGTTAGGATTTCACCACAACCTTTCATGAGATGAACAAGCTTTTGCACCTTCGAGACATAACTTACAATCTTTTCTTATTCTCACATCTGCAGTAATTCATACTGCCTTCGCAACGTCTGCAAAATTGACGACTTTAACCTTCTCACCACCTGTATAATACTTGACAATAATATACCATGCCTCCTTCACCGGTTCAGCATAAGAACTCTGATCAAAGTTCGCCGCGTTTACCATCGATTGAATATAAAATATAACATTGCAGTCTTTCTTCTTGGCCTCCTTGTTCGTGGCTCTTTGAGAATAAATTGCATTCTCAACAAGCTCAAGGACGCCATTAGACCACTTCTAGGGTTTCATGAAATCCAAACAAAGATTGCATATATTTTCTTCATCGGATCCAGTTCTAGCCATCAAGAATTGGAAGAGAATTCAGAATGTCATTGTTACCATTCATCTTTGCAGCAAAACGCAATTAAGAATCCACGATCCGGAAACACGATCACCGGCGTGTCATTCTTGAAAACACAATCAAGAAACTAATTATAGCTCTAAATAGCAATTTCTTAGTGCGTGAGACACTTTTAGTGAGGAGAGAGAGAGAGAGAGAGAGAGAGAGAGAGAGAGAGAGAGAGAGAGAGAGAGAGAGAGAGAGAGAGAGAGAGAGAGAGAGAGAGAGAGAGAGAGAGAGAGAGAGGAACAAGGATGATTATTATTAAATATTATAAAACTGAATTACAATATACATGTATTTATATACAAAGTTATTTTTACTCCGAGTAACAAATTAATTGAGTAACTTAGTAACTAAGTAACTAGCATACCCTGACCCTAACTAATTTAGATTTGGACTATAACTTGGATTATATCACAATAATAAATATGTTATACTTTAAGTGATTCAGTTGAATTATCTATTGTATTTAAGTATGAGTTATTAGTCTCACAAATATGATATATAATATATAATTTTTAAAAAAAATTATATATAAATATTAGTCAGTTGGTTTTATCTCTCTCAAGCTCCTCAATAAAAAGATATATTTGATCATTAAAATGCTCTTAATGATATTGTCTATAAATCATTGAAGTTGAGCTTGGTGATGAACATAAAACATTGAGACTCATGTCCTTCCATCTTCCTATGGCGTATCAATCCTGTTTTGATACATGACGAACTTTGAAATTTAAGGAAGTTGTGAGAAAGTCATTTAAAAAAAATCCTGAAAAATAAGGATAACACTTTATCAAATTTAGTGTTGGTGGCAAGAGGTGAGTGTCAAGAAACCACGTAAAAGTAATTATTGTCTATTTAAATAAATATTTATGGAGTTTATAGTACGATATATGTGTCCGTTCTATTAGATAAATACGATATATATTTATCTATCTCATATTTATATGATATTTGTTAAACGAATAATTTATGAATTTTAAAGTATTTGTGAATATTTATATAATATCTATAAAAAAATTTCAAAAATATACAATTTTTCAAAATAATTACACAAATGGCCAATTTTGGCCATTTTTTACACTAAGGCGCCACCCTAGTTGGCGCCTACCCTTAATGGGTAGGGCAAGTCGCCACTAGGAGTGGCGCCTATGCCCATTCCAATTTTTTTTTTTTTTTTTTTTTTTTAAATATGTTTTTTTTTTTTTTTAATTTTTTTTAATTTATGAATTTATATTTTTTCTTAATTATATTAATTTATGTTAAGACATATATATAAATAAATTTTTTTACAAGATATATATATATATATATATATATATATATATATATATATATATATATTATATATATATATATATATATATTAATATAATTTATAAGTAATTAATATTATTTGTAAATTTTTGGAAAAAAAATTAATTTATATAAGTATAAAGATATGATAGACAATATTTTTAAAGATAAAGATAAAGATATAAAGATAATAAACAGAAAATATTTTTATTTAAATAATAGACAAGACAAATATTACAAAGATATGATTAATCACATATGATGCGGTCCCTGGTACGATCCGCACGGGGGAGGTCTAATTACTCGCCTAGACGGTTCACGTGGTGGTGGTGCTTCCCTATTACCACCCGTTGCCCTAACGCGCCCCCTTGCCGCTTGCCGTTGTGGTTGGGTCGAAGTCCCTTCAGTGCTGTAGGAAAGACGAGTCCCCTCTGCGCCCTCGAAGCTTTGTCTCGGTGGGACAAACTGACTACTGCTGGGTGCGCCCTCGAATTGTGGTCTTTGGTAGTTTAGGGTTGAATCGGGTTGGCCAAAGTGCAATGTTTGTTGTGGTGTGTAGTAGTCCTGTTGGTAGTCCTCTTGTATACCCGTGTCGGGGCTAGGTGGAGGACTGGAAGAGCTTGGGAAATTGTCGTGTTGGAAGTGTTGGGATTGGTGGAAGTAGGGGGATTGATATTGTGGTAGGTGTTGGGACTGTTGATGGTGGTGGGAATGTTGAGTTTGTTGTTGGTAGTCTTCATGGTATTGGGATTGAGTTTGTGGTATGTATTATTGATTTGGTTGGGGGGTGGACATGTGTTGTGGTGGTTGTTGTTGGTAATATGGTGGTGGTGGTGTTGTTGGTAATAAGGTGGTGGTGGTTGTTGTTGGTAAAATGGTTGTGGTGGTTGTTGTTGGTAATAAGGTGGTGGTTGTTGTTGTTGGGAATACTGTGGTGGTTGTTGTTGTTGGGAATACTGTGGTGGTTGTTGTTGTTGGAAATATGGTTGTTGCATCCGGGGATCGTCCAAATAGAACGGGTCAGACACAATCATTTCTGGATTGGTATTTGCTCTATACCAATCCACATATTCCCTTGTCGGCTTCATTTCGTTGGGCGCCACCAGAAATTGTAGAACATAGTGGGCACGGTCTTTCCACATTTTACGAAACTCCTTAGCAAATTCCTTCCAATTTTGGGCATACCACTGGTGGCTGACTTTTTTTAGATGCCAAGGTTCCATAGACATTGGGGGGCCTGGGATTTCTTGATGCATTCCGAATTGAAGCTTGACACGGTCACTCTGGTGCATCTCCACAGTGGTGAACCGCATTATGGCCGTTTTTGCTGTCCAAACAGCTGCATCTTCGGGGTTGGGTTGATGTTCCAATCCCAAATATGGCCTCCAAATAAACTGCAAAGAAAAAAGTCTTGATGTTATTTATCGAGAATGCATGATATTAATAAATCAGTTAGAAGCTGAGTGATTTAGTGGTAATACATCCTGTGCTCGGAGACGATCCAACAGTTGACGATAAAATATAATTTTATTTTTGGGGGTAAGACTGTAATCCAGTCTGGTTGTAATGAACCTAAACAAAAAAAGATAAATAATATTAGTTACAAATATTTATAGAATAAATATACAAAATGAAATAAGATCATAAATTTACCTAGTTGCGTAGGGGAAGGAGTAGTCATTAGGATTTTCTGGGGCTAGCCTCGGCAATCTCCACCACCCCCATGTTTGGAGCAAAAAAGCACATCCAGAAAATGTACAGTGCTCATTTTGTGCATTTTTACACAAAGAGCTATATAGGAATGCTAATACTGCAGAACCCCAACTATATGTGCTTATTCTATCAATGTCCCCGAGCAAACTCAAGTACATAAAATTTATGCTATTTCCCGTCCCTTCGGGAAATAGCAAGTTCCCAAACAATAGCATAATGTAAACCCGGGTTTTTATGACTTTTTCTTGTTCGGAGGATTCCTCAGTCAAAGTTATGGAGTCGTGGTACAATTGTAGGCTAGATAATTTAATACCCTGACCCCTTGCTTTGGCAGACCCCTCACCCTCGACCAGATCTACCCCCAACATTTGAACACATATTTGGTTAGGCTGTTGAACATTTCCGGTAACAGGCTTACCATCTATTCTAAGACCTAAAAGCATGTACACGTCCTCTAATGTGACGGTACATTCACCAGTTGGTAGGTGAAAAGTGTGTGTCTCAGGTCTCCAACGTTCACACAGAGCCAAAATGAATTTGGCATCAATGGTGGCATTTACGACATGCATTACATGACCGAAACCCGCACGCTCTATGTAAGGTACGCACCATGGGTCTGGATAAGGCATTGGGTGTGAACGTTGACGAAATTTCTTGGGATCCTTTAAAAACAAACAATATAAACAATCATTATATTGGACTTTTAAAAAACTAATTACAAACATACGAAAGAGGCAATGTTTAAGAAAAACTTACGAATGAGGCAATGTTTGCCCTAGTTCCTCTGTGTTCTTGGCCCATGGTAAGAAGCGACATGACTGCAATGTAGGAAGAAGCTTGGTGGATGAGAAGTTTCGCCTGAGTTCTCTGAATAAAAGTGTTAGTGGTTGATGAAAACTTGCAAGAATGACCCTCTATTTATACTCGTTTTCAAGTAGACTGAATATGCAAAAATGTGACAAGTGTAAGGCATGCGTGGTAGTGTTGGCATGCATTGGTGGAATCTGATGATGCAAAAATGTGACAAGTGTAAGGCATGCGTGGGAATCTTGCAGAATAGGTGCAGACTAGGTGGCAGTGTTGGCATGCATTGGTGCAGACTAGGTGGGAGTTGTCTTGTCTTGGGGAAGACTTGGTGGAATCTGATGATGCAAAAACGTGACAAGTGTAAGGCATGCGTGGGAATCTTGCAGAATAGGTGCAGACTAGGTGGCAGTGTTTGCATGCATAGGTGCAGACTAGGTGGGAGTTGTCTTGTCTTGGGGAAGACTTGGTGGAATCTGATGATGCAAAGGTGTGACACGTGGAAGGCATGCATGGGAATCTTGCAGAATAGGTGCAGACTAGGTGGTAGTGTTGGCATGCATTGGTGCAGACTAGGTGGTAGTGTTGGCATGCATTGGTGCAGACTAGGTGAGAGTTGTCTTGTCTTGGGGAAGACTTGGTGGAATCTGATGATGAAAAAATGTGACACGTGTAAGGCATGCGTGGGAATCTTATTTAAAATAAATAATTAAGCGTAAATAAGATTGAATATTATTTTAAACACATAATCACTATTTTACTTTATTTGTAAGAAACTACTATTTTACGTGTAAGGCATGCATGGGAATCTCTGAGACTAAGTTCAGGCTAGGTGGATAGGTTGGCATGCATTAGTACAAACTAGGTGGGAGTGTTGCATTCAAGGGTGTGACACGTGTAAGGCATGCGTGGGAATCTGCCAGACTTGGTGGTGAAGACTTGATGGGGAACAGGCATGCATGGGAATCTCTGAGACTAAGTTCAGGCTAGGTGGATAGGTTGGCATGCATTAGTACAGACTAGGTGGGAGTGTTGCATTCAAGGGTGTGACACGTGTAAGGCATGCGTGGGAATCTGCCAGACTTGGTGGTGAAGACTTGATGGGGAACAGGCATGCATGGGAATCTCTGAGACTAAGTTCAGGCTAGGTGGATAGGTTGGCATGCATTAGTACAGACTAGGTGGGAGTGTTGCATTCAAGGGTGTGACACGTGTAAGGCATGCGTGGGAATCTGCCAGACTTGGTGGTGAAGACTTGATGGGGAACAGGCATGCATGGGAATCTCTGAGACTAAGTTCAGACTTGGTGGATAGGTTGGCATGCATTAGTACAGACTAGGTGGGAGTGTTGCATTCAAGGGTGTGACACGTGTAAGGCATGCGTGGGAATCTGCCAGACTTGGTGGTGAAGACTTGATGGGGAACAGGCATGCATGGGAATCTCTGAGACTAAGTTCAGACTTGGTGGATAGGTTGGCATGCATTAGTACAGACTAGGTGGGAGTGTTGCATTCAAGGGTGTGACACGTGTAAGGCATGCGTGGGAATCTGCCAGACTTGGTGGTGAAGACTTGATGGGGAACAGGCATGCATGGGAATCTCTGAGACTAAGTTTAGACTTGGTGGTGAAGACTTGATGGATAGGCAGTAAGATTCTTGCAGTATAAATATTCACACACATTTTCGCAAAGGTATTCACAATATCTTCACAGCAATCTTCACAAAACCTTGACAATATCTTCACAAAACCTTCACAAAACCTTCACAAAACCTTCACAAAACCTACACAAAACCTTCACAAAACCTTCACAATGTCTTCACAAAACATGGCATCTTCATCACAATACAAAGTCAAAGCTCACGTCAATGGTGAGACTTATGAATGTGATATGTCTGGCTTCCTATTTAGAAACACCGAATGCACTCGTTTTTGTCTAAATAGAGGAGCTGACTTCTCTTATCTGAAGAGGAAGATTGAGTCCAAACTAAGACAACCCGTGTCCCAAATTTTTTATCAACAACCTTTTTTTTTCAGAAAACAACTCTGTCAAGTTTTATAAGTCATTGATTCAAAATGACATGGAGACACAATACATGCTTCGTAACCATGAGTACTCTGGTTACGAATACATAGTGTTGTACATTGTGTTGGAACAACCTCAACCAACTCAGAATATTCAATCACAGGTTATTGATCCTGTGATTGATGACGAACAAGATGCTGAGCACCACGTTGAAGACGATGTGGTTGATGATGCTGAAGAAGTGGTTGATGACTTGGTGAACCGTCATTCTGAAGACGAAGACCAAGCTCAAATACCTATAGCGCAACGCTACTCACCTCCTGCGCACTTCACAACACTTAACTTGGGCGAGGATGAGCCCTCATCAGATATGTTCTACAACCCATATATGAGGTCTGATGAGGACTTAAAGAAGGGTGACCAATTTCGGACCAAGGAAGAGTGTCTGTTAGCAATAAAGAACTGGCACTTGAAAAATTGTGTTGACTACGATGTTATCAAATCAAATCCGGAAAGATACGTTATTGTATGCAAAAATCTGGAGTGTGGATATAGGTTGATGGCATCGTACAAGAAGAAGCATAATGCGTGGGTGATAGGGTCCATATCTCAAGCTCACATTTGCGTCAACACCAACATGGCACAGTATCATCGCAAACTTAGCCATGACATGATCTGCCATTCCATATTACCTCTAGTTGAGGCTGACCCGTCACTGAAGGTCAAAACAATTATCTCCCATTGTGTGGCTGTTTTCAAATATACACCGTCATACAGAAAGGCTTGGTTAGCGAAAACCAAGGCAATTGAACTGGTGTACGGTAACTGGGAGGAATCATACAAACAACTACCACGCTACCTGGCTGCACTACGATTGTATTCACCTGGGACGGTTACTATAATGGAGACCTTGCCTGCACAATCCCCTGACGGAACTCGTCTAGAAGGTAATGGAATTTTCCATAGACTTTTCTGGGCATTCCGTCCCTGCATCATCGGGTTCACATTCTGCAAACCACTTGTTCAAGTCGATGGAACTTGGCTGTATGGGAAATACAAAGGATCGTTACTGATGGCGGTCGCACAAGATGGCAATTCAAATATTTTCCCAATAGCCTTTGCATTGGTGGAAGGAGAAACGGCTGCTGCTTGGAGTTTCTTCCTTAAGAATCTTCGAACGCACGTGACTCCACAAGCTGGCATCTGCGTGATTTCTGACAGGCACGCTTCAATAGACAGTGCATACAATAATCCAGCAAATGGTTGGCATGACCCCCCGTCTACCCATGTCTACTGCATAAGGCATATTGCTCAAAATTTTATGCGGGAGTTCAAGGATAACTTCTTGAAGCAACATTTGATAAACGCGGGGTATGCATTAAACCAACCTGGATTCCAATACTATCGCCGGGAAATAGTGTTGGCAAATTCTGATGCAGGGAGGTGGATCGATAATATCGACAGAGCGAAGTGGACTAGATCATACGACGATGGGATGAGGTGGGGCCACATGACAACAAATCTTGTGGAATCAATGAACGGCGTGTTTAAGGGCATACGTAACCTCCCGGTAACCGCATTGGTGAGTGCGACCTATTTTCGGATGGCAACGTTGTTCGTAACAAGAGGCAGGCGCTGGAATGAAGTGTTGCAGACGAGTCAAGTATATAGTGATGCCTGCATGAAGTTTATGAGGCAGGAATCTGCCAAAGCCAGCAGCCATCGGGTTACGGAATTCGACCGCCATGGCCACACTTTTAGTGTCAAGGAAACAATTGACCACAACCAAGGGCTGCCCAGACAAGAGTATAGGGTCCTAATACCAGACCGTTGGTGCGACTGTGGTCAATTTCAGGCCTATCGTATGCCTTGTTCCCATGTCATTGCAGCGTGTTCACACAGCCACTTCGATGCATTATCGCTAGTGTCTCCAATCTACAAAGTTGCAACATTGCTCAATGTATACGACAATCCCTTTCCGGTGGTAGCATTGGAGGCGTATTGGCCAGAGTATGACGGGGAAATTGTTTGGCACAACGAATCGATGCGGCGGAATAAAAGTGGTCGCCCAAATAGCAGGCGCATTAGAACTGAAATGGACGTCGCAGAGAAAATGCAGAGGAAGTGTAGCATATGTAGACAACTAGGGCATAATAAGAACAAATGTCCATATCGTGGATCTAGTTCCACAACTTAGTTTTCACTTTCATAAATCTGTGTACCAAAATCATTTTAAATTAAAGTTTACTTTTTATTCCAAATAGAAGATGACACTTGAACAACAAACACAACATCTAACATTACAACACCAATTACTAAAACAAAACAAATACTGGAACAAAAACAAGTACTAAAACAAGAACAAGTACTAGAACAATAACAAATACAACAACAACATGACAAACAACCATTAAAATCTAAGAAATTACAACAGTTAACACTATGTCGTCTGATCCATGCATCATTTGGATGCAATCAATGTCGCTTTCAACTTCAACCCACCAACGTATCGTTTCTCCAGTTTCAAATGAGAACCTTGTTCTAAGCCTCTGAATCCTTCTGATGACTTCACCAGGTTGGTAATCCCCCTCTAACCAAGACATCAAGGACCTTTTTAGTTGGTCCAACGAACGGATGTTCCAAAATTTCATCTCCATTGGAGGTTTCAAAGGCGAGAAAATAACATGCCCATCCCTTTTTAAGATTACTGGTTCAGGATCCGGGCGCCTTGATGATGTTCGCTGCCATGACGACGGTCTTGGGGATGCCATGAACTCAACTTGATACAGAAAGTGATAGGAAACAGTGGTGAAGAAAATGCAAGGAAATAACACTTTATTTATAGGAAAAGATCTGGGTTGTACACCAGTCTACCTAACCCTAATTAGTGTCGCACTTGATTACTTAATCTTATAGGGAATTAGGGTTTCAATTAGGTCATAACTACCAAACTCTAATTATAACCGATCAATAAACCCTAATTATAATTGATAAATTAACCTTAACATGATTAACCCTAATTCTTCCAAAAAAATTAAATAATAATAATTACTTATAAATTAAATTAGTATATATATAAATTAATATATATATATATATATATATATATATTGTAAATAATTTTATTATATATATGTGTTAATATAAATAATATAATTTAGAAAAATATAAATTCATAAATTAAAAAAATTAAAAAAAAAAAAACATATTTAAAAAAATAAAAAAAAAAAAAAAAAAAAAAAACTTAAAGGGTAGGCGCCACTCCTAGTGGCGACTTGCCCTACCCTTTAAGGGTAGGCGCCAACTAGGGTGGCGCCTATGTAGGAAACTAGGGCAAAAATTGCCCATTTTGGTAATTTTTTGGAAAAAATGGATATTTTTGAAATTTTTTTTAAATTTTTGGATATTTTAAAAAAAAATTCTCAAGAAACCACGTAAAAGTAATTATTGTCTATTTAAATAAATATTTATGGAGTTTATAGTACGATATATGTGTCCGTTCTATTAGATAAATACGATATATATTTATCTATCTCATATTTATATGATATTTGTTAAACGAATAATTTATGAATTTTAAAGTATTTGTGAATATTTATATAATATCTATAGAAAACATTTTTTTTTTTAAAATTATATTTTGAAAAAAAGATAATTTTAACTTATTTCAAAGAATATTCATATAATTTGCTCTTAAGAAAAAAATTTCATCACTTTAATTTTTTTCTTTTCATCAAAACACAATAACATCCAAACATAATATTCATATTTTTTATTTTTAATCAAAATGAATAAAAGATATTCTCATTGTAAATACATGAGAAGTGTAGACGATAGAGAAGTGGGAAGAGATATACTATTTAGATGGAAGAATGACGATACTGATTGGTTGGATTCTGAAATTATTAAAGTGTCATCTGAAATATAGAAATAGTTTAAATATAAATTGAGCAAATAGAATTTGTATGGAATATGAAAGATTTTTTAAAAAAAATTATTTAGAAAAGAAATATGAGAAGACTAAACTTTTTAGAAAATAAAAATATATACTATAATAAACTTTTTATTTTTTTATTTTTTTAATAATTTATTAACGAATACATAGAGATAGTATCATTAAACCCCACTTATATCCATTAAAAATAAATATTTAAATATTCATTTATTTTATTTATAAATATTCATTAAACAACCTGTCACATTCTTATGACAGAGTTTATATATTTTGCCTTCTCAAATGTGGAGCAATGTAAAAAAAAACTCTGAATTGAATGCTAGCAATGTCTCCTTTATTATGAAAAATTGTGTTTTAAATTGTGTAAGTATGTTCTCATAACATTATCTCGTTGCTATTGAAAATTATAAGTTATTGCTAGCGGGTCAATACATAGGTTTTGAGTGCTATTAATGCAGAGTATGCTACAAGATTATATTTGTAGTTGAAGAACATCCTACCGACATGAAAAGGGCATCATAAATTTACATAATGATTTTTGACATGTAAAAATATTTAGAATGATTAACTTCTAGTCAAATATATTCTTTATGATAGAGAATACTCAATCTTTTGAACTATGGTTTCTACTTAAAAAATACAGTACACTCAATCTTTTAAACTATGGTTTTTAGTGAAAAAAGTGGAAGCAAAAGATGGTTGTGACATGTAAAAGAAAATGGTAGATAGTGTTATATATATATATATATATATATTAGATATATATATATATATATATAATATATATATATATATATATATATATATAGAGAGGAGAGAGAGAGAGAGAGAGAGAGAGAGAGAGGAGAGAGGAGAGAGAAGAGAGGAAGAGAGAAGAGAGAGAGAGAGAGAGAGGAGAGAGAGAGAGAGAGAGAGAGAGAGAGAGAGAAGAGAGAGAGAGAGAGAGAGAGAGAGAAGAGAGAGAGAGCGAGAGAGAGAGAGAGGAGAGAGGAGAGGAGAGAGAGAGAGAGAGAGAAGAGAGAGAGAGAGAGAGAGAGAGAGAGAGAGAGAGAGAGAGAAGAGAGAGAGATAGAGAGAGAGAGAGAGAGAGAGAGAAGAGAGAGAGAGAGAGAGAGAGAAGAGAGAGAGAGAGAGAGAGAGAGAGAGAAGAGAGAGAGTCCAATCAAAACATGACTATATTTTTCTCTTATACTTTTGTTTATAGCATTGTGAGACGCATAATAGATATTTGAGCATTTAATTTATCACTCTCAATTATATATGAGACTCCAAACTCAATTAATTGACCATATTTGTTTTGAAATTTTTTCACTCATTTTTAAAATTTACCAAATATTTGCACAAATTTCAAATATCTTGAGCGATATCGGAAATTTGAATTCTCCCTTAATTCTGAAATCAGAAAGTATTTTTCTAAAAATTTCAAAATTTTAGTGAAAATCATTTGAATTTGTACTGTGAATTTCATAAATTATGTTATTTTTAAATATATGTTTTTTGGAAATTTCAGAATTTCCGGTACTTTTATACATTTTTTTTAGAAATTTTGGAATTTCCACAGTTCAAAAAAGTTGAATTTTCTTCGAAATTTCAGAATTTCCAATGAGATGTGGGAAATTTAAGAATTTTTGGAATTTAACTGATATTTCTGTTTTTCCCTTTTTGTAGTGAAATACATAGGAAAGGACGACATCATTACAGACAGGGCCACAAATAGAGCGGCAACCTAGTGTAGGGTTGCTGAGGATGAGTCTTCGTAGCTTCGGACTGGATAAATAGTTCCAATCGATTCACACCATAAACGGTTGGCTGAGTAGGGATAGTTTCGCGCACCCCATAGCATCTGATGCCAAACAGGGAGTTTAGACAAGCAACTCATAAATGATGTTGAGGTTGTTCATGCTCAGGAGGTGCAAGTTCAGGATGTGATACATGTTACTGCAGAGGTTGTTGATGAGGTAGAAAATGAGGTGGTCCATCCAAATGCCCCTGTTGCAGATGAGGTGGTCCAGCTAGATGTCACTGTTGCTGATGAGGTGACTGTCACATATTCGGTCCCTTATGCTACTACTGACACAGAGGTTACGGATCCATCGACGGAGCAATCTGTCCACCCTGATGGAGCGTTCCTAGGAGGACCCATTGACCGGTCGGTGCTTACCGAGTATATTGATCATGTGACATACCGACTATTGCAGGGATATATATATATATATATATATATATATATATATATATATATATTATATATATATATATATATATATATATATATATATATATATATATATATATTATATATATATATATATACTTTAATTAATTTATTATTGTTCCATGATATTCTGAAAGCTATGACGTGGCAATGTCAGGTCATTTTAAAATTAATCATATTCATTTTTTTAATTTGATATATACGGAATTTATTTTGATAAATTTTCAGAAAATAAAATTTATTATCGTGATATAAAAATTGCAGTGTTATCAAACTCTAACATCTCCTTTTGCACCACTTCCTCCTTTTCTATTTATTTAGCGGCGCCTTTTTTCCCAACCTAGACCCATCTTTCATTTTTGTTCATCCTCTTCTTCACAAACTCAATTCGGTATCTAACAAACCCATTCTGGTATCTAACAACCCCGTCGTCCTTCATCCAACCATGTCTGAAACAAGTTTTTCATTTTCCTAAACAAACCAGTCTGGTATAAGAAGAAGAGGGAATAAATGTTGGTGTGAGCTTGAGTCACCATTGATGACATCATGAACATACGAGAATCCCGGAAGAAGAATTCATGGTTGTGGTAATTTTAAGGTGATGAGGAAAAAAGGATGTAATTATTTTCAATGGTTTGATGAAGACATGAGCAGCCGTGCAAAAGATGTGATTAGATTTTTGAAAGACAAGAATAAAAAGCAAAAGAAAAGCCCGCTAAGTCGGAAACAAGTGACTTAGGCAAAATTTAGGGCATCCCGGTGGACTACAAACTTAAAAGATCAGTCCAGGAAAAAATAAAGCAAAAACAAAATGAAAAAAAAAGATCAATAACAAAACCCTCAGCAAAAGCAAATTTGTGTAGTTGTAAACAAAAGCAAAAGGTGAGTGGATGTCGCTCCAAACTCTCATTCGTTTCATAACCATCACATCTACCATTCAAAATCCGTTTTGAAAAATGAACGTTTGTGTCAAACTAGTTGAACGTAGTACTGGATAACATCAAGGAGAACAGGCGGGTTAGAATAAGTTTTGAGTCTTATATCCTTTCTTTCTGAAACCGTGAATCGGACCATATTACAACCATCATTAGACCTAATTAAAGCAGGGTATATTTTGAAAGCATACTATAGTAGGATCGTGTAAAGCTGACTTCTAAAAATTTGCTTATCATTTGTGTTGGTATTGACATGGCATCTTAACTAACGATCCGTTCATTATATGTCATAATCTAAGTGAACATATTTGGATTTCAAAACTAACATAAACATGACATTAGAATTATCATTTTCAAAATAAACATTTTTTACTTGCGAATAAGAACTTGACATCAAGGAAGCTTACACGATGGGAAGTTTAATCAGACCAAGGGGTAAAAAGCCTGAACACTCCTTTGAGCAGAAGGGAAGACCGCTCCAAGATTCAGTAAATCTGGGGAAGTCATGTTGAGATTCAACGAATCTCTTTAATCAGACAGACATGGACAAAGTTACTTCAAGGCTCATATTGGGGCGGGCCACCTCAACAACACGAAAAGCTAATCACTCGCGGAAATGTTTAATCAGGGGAATACATTTTCAAGACATCGGGGCAAGCCAGATTGAGATATTGCTATGATGAGATTGCTTCATAACTTGTGATTGGGTAATTATGCAGACATCCTACAGATCGGGGTAAAGGTAGGATATGAAAGTATAAGCTCTTTCCATAATTTAAATCAAGTGCATGGGTGTGATAAAAATTGTTGAGCCCGAAGCTGGTGTCGGAGAATCATGTCTTTATGACCTTTATCCTAGCCCTAAAGATCCCACCATCCCCAACGTGGGCATCAGGTTAAACATTGCATAAATCATCACCATGTCGTAATCATGTCGCTTCGCTCATACCATGGAGCCTTGAAGATAAGCAAGCAAAATTGTGTGTATTACTTTGATTACCTGGAAAGTTCTAAAGGGAGATCAGTAATCTATAGTAAGTACTTGTTATCCAGAGGTATCTCAATAACTACCTGGTCAGATCTGAAGGAGGATAGCGATCCAAAGCGTATCGGAAATTAAAAAATTTCTCCTTTAGTGATCCTTATGAATGAGCATGATCAGTGGTAAAATCGTTACCTTTTGTGGCGAGTGAAACCTTTGATGCAGATCTAAGGAGCGGTCACGAACATTGAATGGTGACAACGCCTCTACTCAGTCCAGACGAACAGATTCCTTTAGTCTAAGTACTAGTTGCTACGAATGAAGGCTTTGAGTGAGAGAGAGAGAGAGAAACGAAATTTCATCTGAACAAATGCTTCTGCACAAGGGTTCTATTTATAGAACCACTTGTGTGGATTGTAAGCTAAAAAGTCCACTTAAGTGTATGTGGCCCATATCTTATGATATACCAAAATCACTTAAGCGTGTGGTACCTTACCATATTTCGTATTCTACTTAAGTGCACCGTACCTTACGATGTTCTACAATTCACTTAAGTGCATCGTACCTTACGGTTTTCCTTATTTACTCTATCTCTCATCAATCCGTCCTTTTGTGTGTGACCATGTAGGTTTTCACGGCATTGGCAATTATATTAAATCACATATTTAACATAATAAACAGTGAGTGGTATCTAGCAACACATCACTGTTACCCAAGACACAAAAATTCCATGTGATCTGACAAATCCTTTTGTGATAATACTTATGTGTACAATTACCCTTTCTCCCTTATGTCTATATTGAATACAAGGCATAGACTGTGTGATCCTTGTCCAGTTCAATATTGGGACCATAGACATTTATCCTGTTACGCATGATGGGTAAATTCCATCTAGGTCACTCATGTCCCTCAGCATGTTTCATGGAGTACCCCTAATGCCCATAGATCTAGTATGGCCATCAAGTTTCTACTGCGCAAGAGGCTTTGTCAATGGGTCAGAAATATTGTCAAGTGTAGGTACTCTGTATATTTTCACATCTCCTCTATCTATTATCTCTCGAATGAGGTGATAATGCCTAAATATGTGTTTGGATCGTTGGTGAGATCTAGGCTTCTTAGCTTGTGCGATAGCACCATTGTTATCACAATAGAGATCAATGGGATCCACAATGCTAGGAACTATGCCAAGTTCACTAATGAACATTTGATCCAAACAACTTCCTTTGTTGCACTTGAGGCAACAATATACTCGACCTCGGTTGTAGAATCAACAATTGTATCTTGCTTTGAACTTTTCCAGCTCACAACGTCACCGTTTAAGCAAAACACATAACCAGATTACGATCTAAAGTCATCCTTATCTGTCTGGAAGCTAGCATTGGTGTATCCAATTACAGCAAGCTCTTCCTGACCTCCATATATCAAGAATGAGTCCCTAGTCCTTCTCAAATACTTAAGGATATTCTTGACAACTACCTAATGAGCATCACCGAGATCAGATTGGTACCTACTCGTTGCACTTAAAGCATATGAGACATCTGATCGAGTACACAACATGGCATACATGATAGATCCTATTGCAGATGCATATGGAATCTTATTCATGCGATCCCTTTCTTCCTTAGTTGAAGTGGATTGTATTTTTGATAGACACATGCCATGTTGCATAGGTATGAATCTTTTCTTGGAATCATGCGTATTAAAGTGTCTCAGCACTTTGTCTATGTATGTACTCTGACTTAAAGCGTCTCATCATGGATTCAAAGTTTGTGGTTATTTATACCTAACCAAACTAGTGTTTGCTTGAGGATAAAGCCTTAGAGATTGTACAGTCAATATGAAGAGCCCATTATTTGGAATCAAGGTACAAAACCCTAATTCTAGGTACTTGAGACCTTGGATATTGCATCATGGTGTTCACATATGCATCAAAACCCTAATTCTTGACTTTGATACTCATGGAATATGTGGTTGACTTTATGAGCTTGTGTTTGATCACCATACCCTAATCTTGGGGCCAATTGTTGGATATTTGATTATGGAGCCTTAGTGCTTGGTTTTAGGTCCTTGATTTGATGGTTGGCATCTTGAAACCCTAATCAAGGACACTTGGCATTTGTGGACCATGTTGGTTTGACTATTGGACTTGTAAGTGACTGAAACCCTAATTCATTGAAGGTTGGTTCTTAATCACCATGTCATGCATCATCAATCATCAATCATCAAATTTTCTTTGTTCTTAGGAACCATTCATTTGATATACATGCCTACATAATTAAGGATTCCTATGATCCAAGGCCTTGTTCAAGCATTCATGTCATGTTCATTCTATTTGGCCATTCAAGTCCATTGGCTTAGTGCATTCAAGCATATTGATCTGTGTTTTGTAATCATTGGTTCATGGTTCATCATTCATTCTAAGTCCTCCTTCTAAGGGGCATGTTTCATTCAAATATCTAATACCATTGAGTCAAGTCTCTGTTGTATTCATTTCTTCACACTCCATGGTGTATTGTTGGTCCATTGATTTCATTGATCCATATTGCTTTATAGTCCATTAATTTAAACCTCTTGGTGCATTCACTGGTCCATGTTTCACAGTGCATTGGTTCTTGTTGCCTAATTTATTGTTCTTGATTCATAATCCACTTGTTTTGGTACATTATTTCATCATATATTCATAATCCTCCGGTTTAGACGTCTTAGTTCTCATTCTTAACCCATGGGTGCATTCAAAGTTTCATGGCAAGATTGATTTCAAACATATACATTAAAGGCAAAGTTTCATTTGAAGTAAAACATGTTTTCATTCAATCATGAAGATCATTTCCAATAAGTTACATTCATTTATTCATACAACATTTACATTGTCCATTACAAAATAAAATACAAAAAATGCAATTATTACAAAAAGTTGACTTTTTGTCAACTGTTGACTGTTTGTCAATTGTTGACTTTTTGGTCAACCAGTTGACCAAAGTCAACTAACCTACTTTTTCATTCCCTAAATCCTAATACTCATTGTATCTTCATTCTTGCATTCTTCCATGAGATTCCATGGTCATTTTTCTTCATGAACGAGAAACTTCACTTTTGCTCCAAAATTGGTTTTGGTCATGCCTTGAATGCACTTGCCATACCTTGAAACTTGCCTTGAAGTCATATCCAATTACCAAGCCAACTGGCCCTACGCTTAACACAAAATCAACATTCATAGTTAACCATGTTAACCAAATAACCATGCATCTAAACATATCATGACCCAGCATACACATACATTATATTCAAGCATTCACCAAGGTGCATACCTATCACAAACCATATCAATGCTTCAAAACAAGCCTAGAATTCCAACAAATCATCAACAACAACAACATTATGCATAACCATGTAAAATATCAAATCATACCAAACATAGCAAAACTAGCACAAATATCCTGCAGTAAATCATTAGCATAATGGCAATGTAAGACATCAAACCAAACCAAGGTCATCACAACATTTACGCATAACGGGGAAATGTAATAGGAGTAAATCAAGATCAATAACACAATGCAACATTCAAATTCAAGGCAACCATACACTAGCCGCATTTGCATCATATAATAATTCACCATAGCATGAACATACAACAATGCACATACATCCCGTAACAACAGTTTACATACATCATGGCAATACCTAGTTCACATCATAGATTAACATGGCAACATTCATCATGTAACAACTAATAGTTACACACATCATCACCAACTTGCAACTTGTATTAACTAACCTGCAACCTGCTAAACCTGTCTAAAAGTATCCAAACACCTTGCAGTAGAGTCACAACCATAATCTGCAAGTCACCTGCAATTTCCAAAACACGGCCTGCATTTGAACCAAGACCTATGTAGCAGGTCATCACCATTTTTCAATCTATAGCCATTCCACTTAATCACCTGCAATAGCTAGTTATAACAACATTACTAACTAACATTAACTAGATTTCAACTCAATTGACAAAAACTCTGTAACTAACTGAAATCGAATTTCCTAACTAACTTCATTTATCCAACTAACTAACTAAGATTATGAATTAACTGCTAACAAACTCAAATAAAATCAAACTAACAGAATTAACCTTATGTTAGTCCATCCCTTTATAAATTCACACTTCACTCCATGGATTCAGGATCCTTCATCACTTTTCACAATCTTGCAACCTTCACAGTTCATTTTGTTCACTCTTCATTCATTCATCAAAATCATACTCAATTCATTAATCTCTCACCTTAAATCAACGAATTCACATCGTTTCAATCCTTCATCTTCACTCTTGAGTTCTCTCAATCATACATCTACGTTCATTGTGCACATAATCTTCATCACTCTCACAGAGCACGCGTAAAATAAGAAGTAGATTCAGAATATCTTAAAGGAAAGAAGAAGAAAGAAAGAACAAAGAAAAAGAAGAAGTGTAGAAAGAAGAATCGTACCTAAAGTTGGTTCAAACATCTTCATTTGCTCCGATCTCGGGTCTTCGTCTCTGGCAGGTAAGTGACGCTTCTTCACTATTTGGCTTCATCCTTGTTACTGATCACACTGAATCACAACGCGTTTTTGACTCGGATTTCACATGTTTATAGGTCTTTATTATCATTTTGCTTGTGTTATGCTCTCTTTTATGTTGTTTTCAGGTATTTAGCTCTTTCGGGACCTTTTTCGAAGAAACGAAGCAAAAAGACCAAAAATTAGGGTTTTTCGGAAAATATTGTACACATGGCATTATGCATGGCAGTCGCTATAGGAGAAGCCATGACACATCAGCCCTCAACCAGGAGGAAACCGACACGATCCCATGAACTTTCCCATTCACACACATGGCGGGCGCCATGAAGGGGTGGCGGGCGTCACCTTTGCATTTCACATTCCCACTAAGGAGAAGTTGAAGGGCATCATGGTCTTTGCATGTTGCTGAGTTCCTCTATAAATAGGCCGTTCTAGTTCATTTCCAAATGATCCAACTTAGTTTACAACACCAAGACTACATTATCATCTGTAAAAGCGGTAATCCGTCACATCGAGGGGTTATCGCACCATAGTGTAATTGAGTTGGAGCACTTTGATTTTGTTGTCATCTTTATCTTCAAAGTCAAAGGTTTATTTTTCTTGTACCAGATTTAAAGCCTCCGTTTGGAGCAGGTTCTAATTTAATCGCTTTTATTTATTTTACTTGTCATGCTTTACTTTATTTAATTTCTTGCCACGCTTTACTTTATTTAATTTCTTGTCATGCTTTACTTTATTTAATTCCTTGTCATCGTCTTTACATTATTTAATTTTCTCGCCGTTATCTTTATTGCTCGTTTTAATCGTTTTACACGCTTTACTTGTTCTTCACGCCTTACATTCTAAACTTCTTTTCATCATGTTCAACATCGTTGTATTTGTTTGTATTACCATGTCTGGATAAATCTTTCAAAGGTTAGAATGTAAGGATCACGGTTAAAGAGATGTTTCACATATTGAATCTGTAGAAATGCTTTAAAGGCTGTTTTGATTTTTAATTCGAGTTTTCTGAAACAAACTTGGTTAGTTTTAACTACTCAAGGAGTGCGAAAGCACCCTGGCTTAGTTAACTAGGAATTTTTATCACTTTAAGGAAAAACAATATTTGAAATTGTTTTCGGACGCGTTGATAGATTTAAAATCAGGAAACTCCTTGGGTAAACTTTCCAAATCAAAATCACTTTTCAACTAAGTTTACGAGTCTTATTTCTTAAAAATAAGTTTACTACTTTAGCGTTTTGCGCACCTTTTATAAGTGACAATAAAAGGCCTTAATTTAAGGGTAAACTCGGTTCTGAATATGCGAAAGCGACAGTTCCTGTTAAATGGATTCTTTTCAAGAGTAGAAAATATTGCCCCATAAGTAGTTCTATTTAGACAATTGAAGCATCGTTTAACTGACGTGAATTACATTCAAGCCTATCTTTATCTGCACTGTATTTATCATTTCCTTTATTTATTGTTATTTTGTGACATCAATATCTCTTTTGTACCGCCTTAGATAAACATTGTAACAATAGTAATTGATAGATTGACGATTTGGTCTTTGTGGGATCGATATTCTTTTATATTACTCTGACGTGATTCGTGCACTTGCGAATTGATCGGTCAAGTTTTTGGCGCCGTTGCCAGGGACCAACTTTGTCAAATTTCGTACCCTGTCGTTACACCGTCTAGACTAAGGCATTATTAGTCGGTAAATGCGAAGAACCCATAGTACCGGAAATTTAGTAGATCCCTTAGCAGAACCCGAACGTTACACTCGTACACACCTCTTACTCATCGGAATTAAGAAAGCTATGGCCGAGAATCGCGACCGGAGACCTCTTAAGAAATTTGACCAACCCTCTGACGAGGAACCTAGTTCTAGTATAGTAAACCCCCTCATTCCTGCCAACAATTTCGAACTAAAACCATCTTTACTGCAATTAGTGCAACAAAACCAATTCGCGGGTCTCGCTACTGAGAACCCAAATCAACATTTAAAAGTATTTATCCAACTGGCCGACACCTTTAATCCAACAGTGCTTCACCTGATGCGATTCATTTAAGATTATTTCCTTTCTCCCTCAGAGGTAGAGCACGTTCATGGTTGGATTCACTTCCAGCTAACTCAATAACTACCTGGGAAGACCTTAGAAGAGTATTCCTTGCTAGATATTTCCCCCCTAGTAAAATTGTTGTTCTTCGAAACCAAATAACTAGATTTACTTAAAACCAAGGAGAATCACTTTTTGAAGCTTGGGAGAGATACAAAGAGCTATTAAGAGTCTGTACACACCATGGCCTAGAACAATGGCTGCTCGTTCATACCTTCTACAATGGACTCCATTATAACACAAAGATGAGCATCGATGTTGTCGCCGATGGCGCGTTGATGAACAAACCTTACCCTGAAGCTTGTGACCTAATTGAGGATATGACCCAAAACCACTACCAACGGGGAATTGAACGAGCATCAGTAGAGAAAAAGGAGACCCAAGGTGGAATACATGAGATAAGCTCTATGGACATGATGCAGGCAAAAATGGATGCTTTAGCCCTTAAGGTCGAACATATTTCTACAAACACTAACACCGCAGCGGTAGTCCACACAGAGTACGAACTTTATGATTCTAAAGGACACGAATCGGCGGAATGTAACCTTTTGAACGACCTGAACACCGACCAAGTGAATTACGCCCAAGGTAACCCATTTTCAAACACCTACAACCTTGGATGGAAGAATCACTCGAATTTTTCCTATAAAAACCAGAACCCTATCCAAAATTATGCACCTCAAAGACCACAAGGTTATCAAGCCCAAAAACCAAATCAACCTATGCAAGTTGTGCCCCAGAAGTCTAACCTTGAGAAGATCATGAAGAACTTTATATCAGGCCAAACTCAGCAAAACAAAGAATTCCTAAACCAAAACATTCACGTAAACGAACTGATAACGCAATTAGGGACCAAGGTTGATCAGATAATCACTCACAACAAGATGCTTGAAACCCAGATCTCACAGGTAGCACAAAACCAAGCCCCATAAAATACACCTAGAGGACAATTCCCTGGACAACCTCAACTCAACCCTCGAGGGCAAGCTAACGCTATCTCATTACGAAGTGGGACCGCTTACGAAGGGCCTCATAACCCAGCAATGAGCGAGTCCAAAGCTTCTAAATAAAATATACCTACAAACCAAGGATAAGAACCAGTGGAACCCGAAAAATAAACCGACCAAGAAGGAGAAGCCAAGGATAAAACTTACGAACCACCACCCCCGTACAAACCACCAATCCCATATCCGCAAAGACTTAAACAAACCAAAATCAATAACCAATACCAAAAGTTTATAAAAGTAATAGAGAAGCTTCATGTAGAGATTCCTTTCACCGAAGCCATCACCCAAATTCCATCTTACGCCAAATTTCTCAAAGACATCTTAACCAACAAGCGTATGCTTGACGATCCCAAACCCTTAGAATGCAACTTTATTTCCGAGAATAAACTAGCTAAGAAGGAGAAAGACCCTGGGAGTTTTTCTATACCTTGCATTTTAGGAAGTCATGTGATCGACAAAGCTTTCCTAGACTTAGGCACTGGTGTGAGTTTAATGCCCTTAGTTGTGTGTAAAAGGTTAAACTTAGGAGAATTACAACCAACTAAGATGTCCCTCCAATTAGCCGATAGGTCTGTTAAGTATCCTGTAGGCATTTTAGAAGACATCCCAGTTAGGATCGGTCAACTTTATATCCCGCCAGACTTTGTAGTCATGGATATCAAGGAAGACGGCGATATCCATATCCTTTTAGGTAGACCATTTTTATCAACAGCGGGAGCTATAATAGATGTTAAAAGAGGAAAATTAACCTTCGAAGTAGGAGATGAAAAGATAGAGTTTATTCTTTCAAAGTTCCTGATGGCACCAATCATAGGAGACACATGTTACGCGATTGATATCATAGATGAATGCATAAGGGAACTTGATTAAGAAGGACCTATGATCAAACCATTTTCAAACCCGAATGAAAAGGATGACGAGCTAGAGGAAATGGAACCTCACACTAACGAATGTTTGGCCCTTACTCTTGACCTTTCACAAAATTCTCAAAAACCAGCTCAAGAACTTAAGGAATTGCCCAAGAACCTAAGATACGGTTTTTTGGATAAAGAAATGAACCGCCCAGTAATAGTTAGTGCCACCTTAAACCAAGACGAGACAAACCGACTCTTGAATGTTTTAAGAAGATACCCCTCTGCCTTAGGATACAACATCTCCAATTTAAAAGGTATAAGCCCATCCGTGTGTATGTACAGGATCTCGCTAGAGGAGGATTCAAAACCTTCCAAAGAGCATCAGAGAAGGATCAACCCTGTAATGAGTGAGGTGGTAAAGAAGGAAGTCCTTAAATTGCTAGAAGCTGGTATAATCTATCAAATCTCTGATAGTAAATGGGTAAGTCATGTACATGTGGTACCCAAAAAGGGAGGCATCACAGGCGTGCAGAACGAGAAGGGCGAGTATGTGGCTAAACGTATAGAAGGAGGATGGCGTATGTGCATAAATTATAGGAAGCTCAATAAGGCGACTAGGAAAGACTGTTTCCCCCTTCCATTCATAGATCAAATGCTTGAGCGTCTTGCTAGACACTCTTACTTTTGTTATCTGGATGGATATTCTGGATTTTTCCAAATACCCATACACCCCAAGGATCAAGAGAAAACAACCTTCACCTGTCCTTACGGAACGTTTGCTTACATACGAATGCCGTTTGGACTCTGTAATGCGCCAGCTACTTTCCAATGTTGTATGATGTCAATCTTCGCAGATTATCTCGAAGGAATTATGTAAGTATTTATGGATGATTTCTCGGTATGTGGGTTCGAATTTGAGAATTGCCTCATTAATCTTGAGAAAATACTAGAGAGATGCGTAGAAGTTAACCTTGTGTTAAACTGGGAGAAGTGCCACTTTATGGTTAAAGAAGGCGTAGTGTTAGGACATATAATATCTGAAAGAGACATTGAGGTCGACAAAGCAAAGATAGAAGTGATAGAAAACCTTAACCCTCCTAAGACAGTTAGAGAAGTCCGTAGTTTTCTTGGACACGTTGGTTTCTACCGACGCTTCATCAAAGATTTCTCTAAAATAACAAAACCCCTGACCGGCCTTCTGATGAAAGACGTTGAATTCATTTTCAATGAAAAATGTATTGAAGCCTTTAATCATTTAAAACAAGCACTAATTTCAGCACCCATTTTACAAACTCCGAATTGGACTCAACCCTTTGAAATAATGTGCGATGCTAGCGATTTCGCTATAGGAGCTGTTTTAGGACAAAGAAAAGATAAGAAATTACATGTAATATATTACGCTAGTAAAATCCTAGATGCCGCTCAACAAAATTATACAACAACAGAGAATGAACTCTTAGCTGTAGTTTTTGCAATTGATAAATTTAGGTCTTATATTGTCGGATCTAAGATTATAGTCTACATAGACCATGCAGCTATCTGTTACCTTCTAAGCAAAAAGGATGTGAAACCTAGGTTACTCAGAAGGATCCTTTTGCTACAAGAGTTCGACTTAGATATTCGAGACAAAAAAGGAACAGAAAGCATAGTTGTTGACCATCTTTCCAGACTAGAGCATTTGAAGCCAGACGGTTTACCTATAAATGATGATTTCACCTATGACATATTGATAGCCAAGTTAGATACCGTTCCCCTTGAACCTGGTAGAGACAACTTTGGGACAGTTTCAGAAATTAGTAGAGTACCATGGTACGCTGATTTTGTGAATTATCTAGCCGCTGATAGCATACCACCTGACCTCAATTATCAACAAAAGAAGAAGTTCTTTAAAGACGTAAGACATTTCTATTGGGACGAACCACTCCTTTTCAAAAGAGGAACAAATAACATCTTTCGACGTTGCGTCCCGGAAGAAGAAGTTAGAAATATCATAGAGCATTGTCACTCTTCACCTTATGGTGGACATTCAAGCACATCCAAGATATACACTAAGATCCTTTAAGCTGGTCTTTATTGGCCAACACTATGGCGTGATATCCATACTTATATTGTCCAATGTGACCGGTGCCAGCGCGCTGGAAACATCTCAAGACGCGACAAAATGCCTTTGAAGAACATCCAAGAAGTGGAATTATTTGATGTTTGGGGTATTGATTTCATGGGACCTTTTCCATCTTCGATGGGAAACAAGTATATTTTGGTAGCCGTCGACTATGTGCCCAAATGGATAAAAGTTATAGCCTCACCCACCGACGACACAAGAGTAGTCATCAAGATGTTTAAAAACAATATTTTCCCCAGATTTGGAGTGCCACGACTTGTCATAAGTGATGGTGGATTACATTTTATATCCAGGATATTCGATAAACTCTTAAGAAAGTATGGAGTAAAACACAGAGTAGCAACACCATATCATCCCCAGACTAATGGTCAAGTGGAAGTATCTAACAGAGAGATTAAGCAAATCTTAGAAAAAACTGTTTCAATATTCATAAAAGATTGGTCTGAAAAGCTAACAGAAGCATTATGGGATTACAAAATTGCTTACAAAACCCCTATTGGAACTACACCACACCAGTTAGTCTATGGAAAGTCATGTCACTTACCTTTTGAACTTAAGCACAAAGCATATTGGGCCATCAAGACCCTGAATTTGGATTACCTAGCATCTGGCGAGAAGCGAATCCTCGATTTCCATAAATTGGAGGAACTCCGCCATAACGCTTACGAGAATGCCATTATATATAAAGAAAGAACCAAAGCATGACATGACAAAAGGATTGTGAAAAAGGACACTAATATAGGTGACTCAGTTCTCCTTTTCAATTCCAGATTACGACTTTTTCCAGGTAAGTTGCGTTCGAGATGGACAGACCCCTTTAAGGTTTCCAAAATCCTAAAATCTTGAGCAATTGAAATCCGGAACAATTCCTGTAATCCGTTTATGGTAAATGGACAAAGACTGAAGCAATATCAAGGAGGTGACGTCCCCACAGAATGCCCTGGCCATACTCTGATCGACCCTCTGGTTCCTACCTCTGATATATAAAGTTTGAATCGTCAAGCTAACGACGTTAAACAAGCACTGCATGGGAGACAACCCATGATTTCTTTTCCTTTACTTTACTTTTAATATTTCAATTTATATTTTAATTTGTTGTATATATATATATATATATATATATATATATATATATATATATATATATATATATATATATATATATATATATATATATATATATATATATATATATATATATATATATATTTTAGACTAACATTTACAATATTTGCGATTTTAGGTGTCCTCTGTTTTTAACCTAACTTTTCAGGATGGAGAATTTCGACACTATGCCAGTGATCTTTCGTGAAGGATATGAAATTATGCAAGGTGCGGCGAGCAGGTGATTATAACCTCATGATCCATGGTGTAGTTATACCCAGTGTTGTTTTACCTTGCTCTCAGCGTACAGATGTGCGACATGCAAGGAACTAGACGTATGATCTCGATGCTCCACCTTTTACCGGTCCTTTTCCACCTAATGTTCCTATGGACGATGGGCAAGGGACCGACGATGAGTATGACCGACATGACCAGTCACCTGCTCATGATATTCCTACTGCATCACCTACACACATTGCACCTTCTTCTTCTGACCATTTTGCAGGTACCGCTCCCGATTTTTACATCACTGAGGAGATATGGCGCGAGCACCTGGCTCGAGAGGAAAGGTGTGACGCCCTTCTGAATACCATAAACCAACAATTGAAAGATAATATGAGTTTTATGGTAGCCTCCCAGCAGCGTAGTGAGCAAGCACATTGGACTATCACTGAGTCCTTACTTGCGATCACTAATGAGCAGCATCGCCAGCGACAAACTACTGAGCGTCACTTCGTACTTATCGAGGCCAACCAGGGGTCTCTCTTAGGTCGCTCTAGGCAGCTGCAGGAAGGACTTAGTACTCGTAGCAGGCGCCGTCGACCCAGGCATCCTAACCAGGGTGGTGACGGTGACGGTACCGGTGATCACCCATAGTTCTCTCTCTCCCTCTCTCTCTCTCTCTCAGGTTACTCCCACCCTATCTCATATCGAAACATTGAGGACAATGTTCGGTTTAAGTGTGGGAGGAGATTTTTGTCGCTTTTTATCACTTTTCTTTATTTATGTTTGCTTTTTCTTTCAATAAATAACATGTGGTTGACGAGTCATCTGTGTAGTGTATCTTTACTTCTCCCATTTCTTTAACCTTACCAAAAAAAAATTATGAGCAAAGAAAACAGTGTATCTTGAATATTCAGGCTATAAGACAGGTTTATGAGGGGATGTAAAAGACTTGGGAAAACTTTTTCTAAAAATCGATATTGTCTTAACACCATAGGCTTCATGATTATAAGAGTCGGTCCCGATACCCCATATGATGTGGCCCTAATTTTTGTTCCAAATAAGTCCTTAAGTAGTTTATCTTTACAGTCAGCTCCGACTTAAGCATGCTCTACGTAGGGGACCGATGAAAATAAGTGAATGATCACAAAAATTCCTGCTTTGTTCTCTAGTTGTATGAAAAATCGGGCTAGGTGACTCTCACACGGTCATTTAACCTAGCAAAATAAAGACATTTGCGAAACATGCAGAAGAAAAATAAAAAATATATATAATAATATGCCTATTGTTGGTTGGTTCAAAGGTATCTGGTGCTGAACTTGGTAGGGTGGATTACGATCCAATCCCCCACTACTACAAATTGGATTAAATAAAGGGGTTACACCAACTTATGTACCAGAGCCCCATGCTTAAGATCATAATCACTAACTGGCCACCTTACTATGAGTATGTACGGATAACGGGCTTAATGTGATTGCACATGAATGAAAAGGACTTGGAGAAGATGAAAAGAAGACCTAGGTATGGTGGGGTGATGTGGATTGATTTGGATAGGAACGAAGCCTATGACTGCATTTGCGGGAAGTGTCACTACAATATCCTTAGTTCGATTCGTTAGTACCTATCGATACATTCCTTGAATGAACTTATAAGCCTTTTTGCCTAGAATTAACTCTGATTGATACTATTTTTCTTGCATGAGCTATAAAGAGTTTTGCTTGAGGACAAGCAAAGGTTTAAGTGTGGGAGAATTTGATCACACTGAATCACATCGCGTTTTTGACTCGGATTTCACATGTTTATTAGGTCTTTATTATCATTTTTCTTGTGCTATGCTCTCTTTTATGTTGTTTTCAGGTGTTTAGCTCTTTCGAGACCTTTTCTTGTGCTATGCCACCTTTGCATTTCACGTTCCCACTAAGGAGAAGTTGAAGGGCATCATGGTCTTTGCATGCTGCTGAGTTCCTCTATAAATAGGCCGTTCTAGTTCATTTCCAAATGATCCAACTTAGCTTACAACACTAAGACTATATTATCATCTGTAAAAGCGGTAATCTGTCACATCGAGGGGTTATCGCACCATAGTGTAATTGAGTTGGAGCACTTTGATTTTGCTGTCGTCTTTATCTTCAAAGTCAAAGGTTTATTTTCCTTGTACCAGATTTAAAGCCTCCGTTTGGAGCAGGTCCTAATTTAATCGCTTTTATTTATTTTACTTGTCATGCTTTACTTTATTTAATTTCTTGCCACGGTTTACTTTATTTAATTTCTTGCCATGCTTTACTTTATTTAATTCCTTGTCATCGTCTTTACATTATTTACTTTTCTCGCCGTTATCTTTATTGCTCGTTTTAATCATTTTACACGCTTTACTTGTTCTTCACGCCTTACATTCTAAACTTCTTTTCATCATGTTCAACATCGTTGTATTTGTTTGTATTACCATGTCTGGCTAAATCTTTCAAAGGTTAGAATGTAAGGATCGCGGTTAAAGAGATGTTTCACATATTGAATCTGTAGAAATGCTTTAAAGGCTGTTATGATTTTTAATTCGAGTTTTCTGAATTAAACTTGGTTAGTTTTAACTACTCAAGGAGTGCGAAAGCATCCTGGCTTAGTTAACTATGATTTTTTATCATTTTAAGGAAAAACGATTTTTGAAACTGTTTTCGGACGCGTTGATAGATTTGAAATCAAGAAACTCCTTGGGTAAACTTTCCAAATCAAAATCACTTTTCAACTAAGTTTACGAGTCTTATTTCTTAAAAATAAGTTTACTACTTTAGCGTTCTGTGCACCTTTTATAAGTGACAATAAAAGGCCTTAATCTAAGGGTAAAATCGGTTCTGAATACGTGAAAGCGACAATTCCTATTAAATGGATTATTTTCAAGAGTAGAAAATATTGCCCCATAAGTAGTTCTATTTAGAAAATTGAAACATCGTTTAACTGACGTGAATCACATTCAAGCTTATCTTTATCTGCACTGTATTTATCATTTCCTTTATTTATTGTTATTTTGCGACATCAATATCTCTTTTGTACCGCCTTAGATAAACATCGTAACAATAGTAATCGATAGATTGACGATTTGGTCTCTGTGGGATCGATATTCTTTTATATTATTTTGACGTGATTCGTGCACTTGCGAATTGATCGGTCAGTTACCACTATGTAGCTTAGGGACAAGGAATCAAAGCTCTAACATCAGGGACTTTGATTCCTCCAATCAACAATTTAATTTTGATTCTTAAGGTTAGGTTTTGTTAGAGATTTTGCACGATTTGGACAATTTATAAGGATTCAGGTGAAATTAATGGTGGATTCTGGTAGAGCTTTGAAAATAGAGTGTTTTGGCATATGCTATTTTGTTGCCTGATGCTCCACTATCATCGGTGATGAGTTCCGGCATGGTGGAGGAAGAGGGATGAGTGATGAACATTAACTGAGTTTGTGAACCATGGGAAAAACGTTTATCACGTGCGTTTTTTAGAGCTGAGTCTCAACTCTTCTCTCAATCCCGTGTTGGGCCCTAATTTCCCCTTTGGCCCAAGTTTCTGCTAATTGCACCTGGAATCTCAACGCACGTCCTTGTTTTATGTTCTGATTGAGCATGGGCCTCATGGCTTGGGCCCTGTGCCTATTGGCTATTTGCACCCCTTTTTTCCAATGTACCCCTGTTTTATTTTAATCCTTTTATTTTGTTATTTTAATTGCTTTTTAATATTTTTAGCATTTTATATCTTGATTAAAATAATGAAAAATAAATATTTATTTTAATGCATATCTTTTACAATAAATGATATATAGTCTTTAACATTCTAGAATAGAAGCATAATTATTTTCTTGTTATTTTAGGATTTAATTGCGTATAATCATGTTTACCATTGTTAATTAGAATTTTAATCTCTTTTTAGGTTTAATGCTTGTATATAGTTTATAATCATGGTATCATTAACATGGTCCCTTAGTTTAGGTTAATTTTTAGAATCAAAATTAGCATATAATTTGATTAAGTCATTAGGATTTTTGACCATAAATCCATTGTACATAATTCAATTGATTTTCATCCCCACTGATTGATTTGAGCAAAGTTCACTTTGGTCATCCAAATCCTTTGATTTATGTTCATACCCTAAGCCTATACAAGTGACCAAAAGGCTCCTGATCACTTAATAAGGCAATTCCATGTATTGAAGTTGCATTAGACATCAAGACCTTAAACTCAAGATCAAGACTTTAGACTTCAAGTCAGTACAAGTCATGCATTGCAAATAGACTGGACTACTATCGAAGCACCACAAATGTGTATCAACACTTGTCAATCATGATTCAAGTTGCGTGCCATGAGCCTTAAGTAGTAGAGAAGGGATGAGAGAGAACATTCTTATCCTCATTCTGAATATCTTTGATGTACGAGACAAATGACCCAGTTGCTTAGAGTATTCACCTATATTCATAGACTTTAGTACAATTCGAATCAAATTATTTTCAAGTCTGATCCAATAACAAGCAACATTGCATCACCATAATCAAAAATCAGAATCTTCTATCAACACTTATTAATCATGATGAGAATTACACGCCACGAGCCTTAAGTAACAAAGAATGATGAGATGGAGCATTCATATCCTTGTCTAGTATCTTTGAGCATGAAGTGTAGGTCACAGTTTCTCAAAGTATTTGCCTTCCTTCATAGACTTTAGTGCAATTCAAATCAGGTAATTGACAAGGTCTTCTTTAGGCAAGCACATTAATCACTCAACACTTCAACACTACAAAACCATTGATTCATCAATCACACTCCCCTCTTTGGATCACCAATCATACTCTCATTGACATCCATACATCCTTTAAATTAATTCCCTTATGGTCAAATCTTGGAATCCTAATCAATCTCTTATCCATGGTTGCCTTATCATCCATCACGTGCCTAGGAAAACCCTATTCATTCATTCATTGTTTTTCTTATCAGTCCTCTTATGCCTAGACAAACCCCTTCGGGATTGTTTGCCTTGTAAATACTCTCGTGTGTAGGTAAACCATCTCTTATTCATTGTTTTTTTATCATTACTCTTGTTCCTAGACAAACCTCTTCGGACTTGTTTGCCTTGTAAATCCTCTCATGTGTAGGAAAACCATCTCTTATTCATTGTTCGCCTTTTAAGACATCTCATGCTTAGGCGAACCCTTTCAAGCTCTTTTGCCTTGTAAATCCTCTCGTGTGTAGGAAAATCATCTCTCATTCATTGTCCGCCTTATAAGTCCTCCCGTGCTCAGGAGAACCTCTTTGATCTCTATTTCCTTATAAATCCTCTAGTGTTTAGGCCAATAATCTCCCATTTTCCACTTTGGATAAACACCACTTATTGGTTATGCCACACTCTTGCTATTCAAGCATTTTCGCTTCACCTTTTGGCAACCCAATCAATCTTTCTTTCGTTGTTCCGTATTAGTTTCCCGAACTGCGAAACTCTGACATTTATTTATTATCCTTTTATTCCTTCCATTCACCTTCCATCATTCAACATTCATCATCTATCATTCAATACTAACAATCATTCATCCCAGTGATATACTTTCTTTTTTAATCAAAGACAATCTTCCTTTGAGTTTCATACATACTTTTGGGCCAATAACCAATGCATGCCTCTGAACCAAGAGCCTTTTGTTTGTCTTGTTAGTCCTCTCGTTGCTTAGACAAACATTTCCTTTTGTTACCTTGAAAGTCCTTATATAGGCAAAACCCTTTATTTTTGGTCATATGCCACCTTTTCTCATTGGTTAAGATATACCTTACCATATGGGTTCAAACAACATTATACTTTGGTTTAAAACACACCTTTATCACAACTTCTTTCATGTCCCACATTTAGTTCCATGAACTACAGAGCTCTGAATTCCTTATTGCACTATAAGGATACATAGGCATGATGGCCCTAATCCTCACCGAGCACTTTATTCATTCCATCATTTTCCCTTATCCTTTTACAAGTAATCTTTAGATAGTAACACCCATTCGAGCAAAGAACAAGAAAAATGGTTCCCATTGAGTACAAAAATATGAGGGGTGCTAATACATTCCCCTTGCATAACTGGCTTTCTTATCCATTTTCTCTTCCCCCAGGTTCTATCAATATTTTCCCTTTCCTTCAGGAATAAATAAAGTTCAATGACGTCTCTGTTGTATCTTTGCGCATGCGGTGCGCTCGGGTATTTTTCACGTAACTTCACTTATGAGGAAAGCTGAGTTCTCTTAAGATTTCTTCTAAAGAACTCCACTTCACAGTATCATAGGCCTTTTGCAGGCCCATTTGCAGCAAGAACCTAGGAGCTCCACCCTTAGAATTGTATCGCTTAATTAGTTCATAAGCTAGCAATAAATGATCATGGATGTCCTGACCAGGAACAAAGGCTTGGCTTTGGTGGATTAAGCTGCTAAGTATTTTTCCCAATCTATTGGTTATAGTTGTTTAAATTATCTTATAAATGGTAGTACAACAAGAGATTTGTTTGTAATCTCTAACCATTTTAGCTTCATTGGTTTTTTGAATAAGGTATACTAAGGTATTATTGATGCCTCTATAGATCTTTCCTTTTTCAAAAAAATCTTACACAACTTCTATGACCTCCTTTTTAGTGATATTCCAAGTGGCTTTGAAGAATTTGGCACCATATCCATCAACTCTTGGAGCATAGTTTAGTTCCATGAACTACGCAACTCTTATTTTCTCATTGCACGATGAGAGTACATAGGCATGAGGATGTGAATCCTTGACGAGCATAATTATTCTTTCTTCTGCCTCAGGGCTCCATTCATATCTTTTACGACCCTTCATCTATCTTCAATCATAACCATTCATCCTAATGACATGCTTCCTTTCCTCGAAACCAAATATAGTTTTCTTTGGAATTCCATACATATCCTTTTAGGACATTTAATTAGAGTCAACCTTTGTACCAAGAGATGGTTGTCTTAATGCCAAACACTTAATTACTTTGTTTTCATCCATACCATATAGTGGTTAATGCTTCGGCCATACCACATATTGGTTAATGCTACCTTTACTCTTGGTTTCAAATACCATTTCCTTCATGGGTTCCAATATACCCTTACTTTGGTTCCAAATTATACCTTCAGTCACTTTTACCCAATATTTCAATTCTTTCTACCTTGATTATTACTCTCTTATCCTCCATTATCCATTACTCACTACATTCATTCAAAACCTTCTATCTTCATTCACTTCATATGATATACCTTTTTCTTTGAGCCAAATACACTACTTCTTTTAGCTCCATCCAGTGTTTGCTTGTGAACCGAGAGATGTTTTCCTTGATGTCAAACACTTAATTCCTTTATTTTAGGTCATACCATATAGTGGTTAATACATCAAACTATACTACATATTGGTTAATTTCAGTTTTACTCTCTGGTTCAGATTTCATCCCTTAAAGGGTTCAAACCACACTATACTTTGGTTCAAACCATATTTGTTATCACTCTTCTTTTCACCTACCACCATTAGTTCTATGAACTACGAAGCTCTAAATTCCATATTGCACTATAAGAATACGTAGGCATGAGGGCCCTAATCCTCATCGAGCACTCTGTCTATTTCTTTTCCTTTCCCTTTATCCTTTCGTGAGTAATCTTTAGATAACACCCATTCGAGCATAGAACGATCAAAACGGTTCCCATGGATTACCATGGATGTGAGGGATGCTAATACCTTCCTCTTGCATAACTGACTTCCTTACCCATTTTCTCTTTCCCCTGGGTTTTATGGATGTTTTCCCTTTCCTTCGGGAATAAATAAAGTTCGATGGAGACTTTATTATACCTTCAAGCGTGCAATATGTTCATATATATTTCCCCTAGCATCAACGTCCAATTAGGTTTATTGTACCGAGAATATTGGGCCAAGATCTTTGAGGGATTCAAATCGGAAATCGAGGTGGGGTTTTCCTTTAAAATCTTTTGGGTTTGAAGTTTTTGGACAAGATTGTGCAATTCGGATCTGATCGAGTGAAAGCCTTAGGACTAGGTGTGTCATGAAAGGGAGTAGCGTGAAACGGTGGATCATGTTAACAAATATTGGGTTCAACAAGTGTGCGCTTAGGATTAAATTAGTCGGGTGAAAGCCTTGAGACAAGGGGGTTCTGCAGGGAAGTAGCAACAACAGGTGAATTGAAGCGACATTGTTGGTTACATGATCATGCTCTTGGGATTAATTCATCCAGGTGAAAGCCTTGGGACAAAGGATGCCTTGCAAGGAAGTAGCAACAACAGGTGAATTTAAGCGGCATGGTTAGTTACTTGGTCAAGATTGATCAAGGTTTTTAGAAGTGTTAGAGTCAATAACAAAATTAAGGTTTATGGGATTTGATCTCTCATATCTTGTATACATACATTTGCAAAGTAATATTTATTATAATAATATCTCAATTCGAATTCGAATTGAGGACAAACTTACCCATAATGAGGTCGATTGGGGAACTGCCTAAACAAATCATTGTGTACTCTCTCTCTCTCTCTCTCTCTCTCTCTCTCTCTCTCTCTATATATATATATATATATATATATATATATATATATATATATATATATATATATATATATATATATTTTTTTTTTTTGGTTGACAAATTGTTGATTAAATTGGTCTCTTGATCAACATTATTTGGATAATAATTTTTGAATCATTTGTGAAATTTTTGTTGTTGTTGTAATCACATACCATTTGGTAGTGATTGGATTTCTAAGAACTACAAACACTATACAAACATCCAAACTTTTTTAATCACATGCAAACTGTTCGACAATTTGTTTCAACTAATTTTATGTGTGTTGTTATCATTGGAGATAAACCTTTACTGTAGTAGAGTATTTGATTTGTTGTTTTAAGTGTTGTTAATCAACTTGTGGGTTATTATCGTACCATGACACTTTTACGCATGTCCGGACTTTTCAATAGTAGGTTTGATTAGACGATTCTTGATCGGGAAATATTTGAAACTTGTTTCTGTGCCATAAATGTTTCTAAGTCAAATTTTCTGAGAAATTTTTAACTTGGGATCTATTCACCCCCTCTAGATATAGGTCTATCCTCTAACAAGTGGTATCAAGAGCTCCGGTTATTTCCGGTCTTAAGATTTTCTTATTAGATAATGGTTACCGGACCTAAAGAGGCGTATAATAGAGCACCTATTTTCACCGGCGAAAGTTATGGCTATTGGAAAGCTTGTATGCGTATCCATGTCAACTCCATTGATAAGGGTGTATGGGATGCAATCATCAATAGTCCAAATGAAATTACTATGATCAATGGTGAATGTGTCACCATACCAAAACCGTAAATTCAATAAAATGATAATGATAGGAAGTTGTGGTCTCATGATTGGAAAGCACAACATATTCACATATCTGCATTAGGCATGGATGAGTATTATTGCGTTTCTCATTGTGAAACTGCCAAAGCTATGTGGGACGCATTAGAAGTTACCCATGAGGGAACTAATAAGGTCAAACAAGTTAGAATCAACACATTAAACTAAGAGTTTAAACTCTTTCGTATGAATCACGGTGAAACCATTACCGACATGCAAAAGAGATTCACACATCTTATTAATAAATTGAATGCTCTAGGTAATCCTATATCCAATGTTATTTCTACTAACAAAGTTTTAAGATGTCTTAATAGTGAGTGGCAACCCAAGGTCACCGTGATTAAAGAGGCAAATGATCTTAAAGCACTTGATCTCACTACCTTGTTTGGCAAATTGGAATAACATGAGGAAGAACTAACTTGCTTGGAGAAACTTGAAAAAGAGTATGAAAAGAAGATGAAGAAATAGAAAGGTAAAAACAAGGAAGAGGTGAATAATTCCATTTCTCTAAAGACTTATAGTTTCAAGGCCTCAAAGAAAGAGCCTAATGAGTATGAAGAAAGGGATGACGAGAACTCCGATGATGATGATGTTGGCCTATTTGTCAAGAGATGCCAAAGGTATATTCGGAAGAATAAAGTCAAGCACTCCGACGAAAACTTATCCAAATTTAGAAAGGAGTTCAAGTCTTAAAAAGATGGTTGAATATCTTGAATCTATTGAAAATATATGGTATCTTGATAGCGGATGTTCAAGGCATATGACGGGTGACATATCGCTTTTTGATTGACTTTATGCCAAAGAAAAAGGGGTTCGTCACATATGGAGATAACAACAAAGGAATTATTCTTGGAAAATGTAGTGTAGGTAATCCCTCATCTACTATTATCTCCGATGTAATGCTTGTTAATGGTCTTAAACACAACCTTTTTAGCATTAGCCAACTTTGTGACAAGGGTTTTAAAGTCAATTTCACTAATATTTGTTGTTTATTTAAGCATAATGAGAAGAAGGATTGTTTGTTTAAGGGCTTGAGAGTCAATAATACTTACATTTTAAATTTAGATGATGTGTCCTTGGTTGGTACTAAGTGCCTTGCTACCATGAGTGAAAACTCTTGGTTATGGCATAGGCGCTTAACTCATATTAACTTTGACTTACTAAACAAGGTAACCTCGAAGGATCTAGTAATTAGTCTTCCTAAAATGAAGTTCACAAAAGACCACCTATGTGAATCATGTCAAATGGGGAAGCATCTCATCATCTTCAATTCGATATATGCATACACACAATCAAACTACACATAATCATTTTTTAATTGGATGACATCTAGATTGGGATTGATAACGTCCAATTAGGTTTATCGTACCGAGAATATTGGGTTGAGATCTTTGATGGATTCAAATAAGAAAACTGAGGCGGGGTTTTCCTTCAAGATCTTTAGGGTTTAAAGGTTTTGGACAAGATTGTGCAATTTGGATCTGATCGAGTGAAAGCCTTGGGACTAGGTGTGTCGTGCGAGGAAGTAGCATGAAACGGTGGATCGTGTTGATAAATATTGGGTTCAACAAGTGTGCGCTTGGGATTAATTCAGCGGGGTGAAAGCCTTGAGACAATGAGGTCGTGCAAGGAAGTAGCAACAACAGGTGAATTGAAGCAACATTGTTAGTTACATGATCATGTGCTTGAGATTAATCCAGTCGGGTGAAAGCCTTGGGACAAGGGGTGCCTTACAAGTAAGTAGCAAGAATGAGTGAATTGAAGCGACATGGTTAGTTACTTGATCAAGATTGATCAAGATTTTTGGAGGTGTTAGAGTCAAGAACAAACTTAGGGTTTGTGGGATTTGATCTCTCATCTCTTGTATACATACATTTGCAAAATAAGATTTATTATAATAATATCTCAATTTGAGTTCGAATTGAGGGCAAACGTACCCATAGTGAGGTCGATTGGGGAACTGCCTAAACAAATCTCTGTGTACTCACATTCTCTCTATCTCTTTTATTTTTTGGTTCGCAAATTATTAATTACTTTGATCTCCTGATCAACATTGTTTGGACAATAATTTTGAATCATTTGTGAAATTTGTGTTATTATTGTAGTCACATACCATTTGGTAGTGATTGGATTTCTAAGAACTACAAACACTATACAAACATCCTAACTTTGTTAATCCCACGCAAAGTGGTCGAAAATTTGTTTCAACTAATTTTGTGTGTGTTGTTATCATTGGAGATAGACCTTTACTATAATAGAGTATTCAATTTATTATTTAAAATGTTGTTAACCAACTCGTGGATTATTATTATACCATTGACACTTTTACGCATATCCGAGATTTTCAATAGTAGGTTCGGTTAGACAATTCTTGATTCGAGAAATATTTGAAACTTGCTTCTGCGCCATAAATTTTTCTAACTCAAATTTTCAGTTAAATTTTTAACTTGCAATCTATCCCCCCATCTAGATCTAGGTCTATCGTCTAACACCTGTTTTTGGTCCAACAAAAATACTTCTCATTATGAACTAATCTCAATAAATATTGCATTTCCGTGAATGGACCTCTAATAGTAGACTAATATATTTGTCTTGCTTTATATAATTGTCTGAATTGTCAGATTCTCAACATTCCTATCTTTCAATGTACCTGTTATATGCCTTAACATCATGTTGTACTCTGTCATGTCGTTCATAAACTTTCTGAAGGTGAGAAAAACAAGAAAGGGGGGTTTGAATTGTTTTGAAAATAAGCGCTTTTTCAAAATAAAAAAATCACACAAGGAATTTATACTGGTTCGCTTATAACACAAAGCTACTCCAGTCCACCCGGCCAAGGTGATTTCGCCTTCAACAAGGACTTAATCCACTAATCTTGAAAGATTGATTACAAACAACGTCTAAGAGAAAGATCTCTTAGTCCTCTCAAGTATACAGACTGCGCAGAGTCACTTGAGGAAATAAAAACAAGGATAAAGACTTATGTAATCCAGAGTGCTTCTAAGATAAGCAAATATTACAACAGCAAGAACAAAGTGTTTCACGTTTTTAAGCAAAAGCTTTGTGAAGATTGAGAGAATAAAATGTTTTTATGTGTGTTGATGTTTCAGTATTTGCTTGTAGTATTAATGTTGATTTGCAGTCCTTTATATATAGGAGTGAAGTAGTCGTTGAAGGTGATGGCCAATAATTTGAATTAATGCCATAACTTATATAGCTTCTTGCCAAGACAACTTTCTCTCCTCGAATGACTACTTTCCAAATATAGTTCCTTTTCATTTGAATTTGGAGTTAACGTCTCTTTCTGTATTAGGAAATCCATTTCCATACCTTTATTTGAAGTTAACGTTACTCTTCCTTTATTTAGCAAATCCATGATCAGTCTTCATGTTTCTGAGAATCTTGGAATCTTGCTATCTAACTTCTGATGTTGATCTCTTTTGAGTTCTGATGGTTTCTTCAGATAGTGCTGAGAGCTTCTGGAGTTTGACATACGGTTGTTCAGAGTTAGAACTTCTAGAGCGTACTTCTTGTTCAGATGCTTCTGATATTTTGCTGTTTTGCTCAGAGTTAGACTTTCTTGAACGTGTTTCTACTTCTGGTCTTCTGATAATTTGTATCTGATATGATTCTGTATCTGATGACGTTATCAGATTTCTTCCTTCTTTCCTTAGAACCCTGCACAGTTAGAAACTTTTCGTTAGGGTGCCATTTTTGGTTTCATCCTTTGTTATCATCAAAATCATGGAATCTGTTGTTGAACAATTTTTGTTCTTACAATCTCCCCCTTTTTTATGATGACAAAACAAACTTAATTAGCAGATGAAACATAAACAATATCAGATCAGATAGACAAGAGCTCCCCCTGAGATAGGCTAGGGAGTTCAGAAGTTCTTACCAGAGCTTCCAAGCAATGAGGTTTCTTGATACCTTCTGCAATTTCTTAAGTCTAGTGTTAGAGAAATTTATTATATTTTTTTAAAAAAAATATGTTGCAGAGTGCTTAAGGTATTTAGACAGTATTTTCATCAGAGCTATTAATGACTTCTCCCCCTTTTTGTCAGAATCAAAAAGACATAGCAAACAATAATTCAAGAGAAAAACATTGTATTCAGAGAAAAAAGGCAACAGAGACAAGGTCAAAAAGAACAAGTAAACATCAGAAACAAAGAAAGCAAAACAACAAGCAAACAAAATCCTAAGTGCCTAGGGGTTGGGAGGCGGAGGCATTCTCTGAAGCAATTGAGCTAGCATGTTTTGAATGTTGTCGTTGACAGTGTCTTGTTTATCCATTCTGGCACGGAGTTCCTTCTGATCTTTCTTCAGTTCTTCCAGCGTCTGGAGAACCATAGGAACAACTGATGAGGACTCCCCCTGAGTCAGAGCCTGCTGTGCTTCAGCAGCAGCCTTTGCTTCAGCTTCAGCAGCAGCCTGTGCTTCAGCTTCGGCAGCAGCCTGTGCTTCAGCTTCGGCAGCAGCAGCAGCATCGGCCAGAGCTTTAGCTTCAGCTTCCTTTGCCCTTAGGATTTCAGCTTCCCTTGCTCTTTCTTCCTCCAGCCTTCTGGCTTCCTCTTCAGCTTCTCTAGCAAGTCTCTCCTGTAGTCTTGCCTCAGCATCTCTGATGTAGCCATTTCTGACTTGCTCAGAGATGTTCTTCAGTTTAAAAGCCTCAGAGGTCATCCAGCCAATGACTCTGTTCCAGTGTGTCCTTACAGAATCAGGATCATCACTGACTTCAGAGTTAATGGTCAGAGACTTGACCTTTTGTACTGAAGCCCCTGCGACCAGCATTATGGCTTCCTCAAGGGTAGGTACGGAAAGGTTAGTTTCAGAGGTTTGAGGTGAAGAGGTTGGAGGGCTGAGGTTTAATGTTAGAGGTTCAGGTTCAGCTTCAGGTTCAGGTTCAGCGGAGGTGTTTGGAGGGTTGATATCAGAGGTGTGGAGGTCAGAGGGTTGAGTTTCAGAAGGTTGGTCTTCAGACGGGATGTTGGTTGTTTGTTCTGGGGGAGGTGAAGTTACTTCAGATTGTGTTGGTTGTTGTGAAGCGAGGTTTTGAGCCTGAATTTGGGCTAGGGTTGGAGAGTTAGGGTCAGAGTATTCTGGGTCAGAGGAGAGGTTAAGGTATGGAGGTGATTCTGGGGCTGAAGATGATGAAGAGGAAGTGGTAGTGTGAGCAAGATTAAAATTGGGTAGAGGTTGTGAGGTTCTGGTTGTAGAAGGTGGGGTTTCAGAGGATGTGTATATAGGTGGTGTTGGGAGAGGATTAGAAGAAGCCATAAGATGTTCAGAGGGAATAGAGGGAGCAGACGTACCAGTAGTTACTTGCAGAGGCGCTGGAGATCTGGTTCCAGAAGTTTCTCCTAGCCTTGCTCTCTTTGCCTTTGAAGACTTCTTTGAAGAGGGACCTCTTTTGAACCTAACAAAATCTTCTTCTGAATCTAGACAATCATCCAGTCTGAAGTCAGAGATGTCGACTCCTTCATCCTTCAGACGCTGCATATAGAAGAGGATAGCGTCTCTGGGTTCATTCTTATAGAACCTTGCAAGACCATGGGGCAGCTTCCTCTGATCTTTCAAGGCGTCCCAGGAGGTGTCCAGCGTGGGTCTGACTTGAATCTTTTTCAAGATTCCCATACTCTTGAGATTTCTGGCGTTCAGAGGCCTTCCAGTATCTATTGCCAGATCTTCCATAAGCTTGTTCTTCTCCAGATGATCTACAAGCCCATTTTCGATGAAGACATCAGACAGAATTCTTCCCAGGGGGATGTAGGTTCTGGGTTTCATGTTGTTTCTTGTCTCCCTTACAGAGTCTCTGAGATATCTGAAGAGTAGTGCAGGAAGGTAGAGCTTCAAACCCTTGTGAATGCAATACAGAATGCACTTCTGATCTGTATTGATGTAGTCAGAGGAGTTTGATGCTGGGCGATGATGAATGGTTCCCAGAATGATCTTGAGCCATACTCTGAGGTTCTGATGAAGTTCTTTGTTCTTTGAAGGATTGCCTTCAGTGTTGAGTTTGAAAATGGTTGGATTTATTTCCTGAGCAACGCGCCTTGACCTAGGGTTGATGTTGTAAATCCTTATTCCTCCATCTTTCTCCATGTTCAATAAAGAAGCAATTGACTTTTCAATAATCACTATCTTTACCCCCAATACGTAGGAGACGATGAAATGGTCATCAGCGTCAGCAAATCTCCAGAATTCTTTGATGAGATTTGGGTAAACAGGGCCATAAAGCCTTTGGAAGTAGTTTTCCCACCCTTGTTGATGGAGTTCTTCAGTAAGATCTACTCCATTTCTTCTCATGTTGTCGAAGTCCACAAGTGTTTCACATAACACTTCCGTCCCTCAAAGGGAGTTGCTAGGTTGATATGAGGTTGACGATCAAGAACATGGGGTTCCTTGTACACTGGAGTAATGGAAACGCCTGTAACTGTTGGAGTGGAAATGCTTGAACTTTGGGCTGTGGCGTTGGATTCCATTTGTTGAGAAAAATTGAAAACTTGTTGTTGTTGAGCATCCATAGTTGATGAATAAAAAGATGAAGATGAAGAGTTTGTAGAAATGCTTCAGAGAGGGTTTGAGAGTGAGTGAGAGTGATAAGTGTGTGAAATGTGAGAGGAGTGTTTAAATACCCTAAACGAAAAACACATGCAAAACGACACACAATTCAGCGTTGGCACAAAACACAAGTTAGCACGCTTGGGGGAAAAATGATTAAGGCTCATTAATGAATGTCTAATCCCAACAGTATGCACACTGCTCGAGGAGATCTTAAACGTTTTCCCTTTGATTTTTCTTCTGGACAGCTGTCTAGAAGTTCTAGGGTTAGACGCTAAGTGCTCCACGTGTTTTGATGTATCTGATCTTCAGGAATACCAAAGGATTGGTTCCTGGAGATTTCTAACTCAGATATCTTCTTAACTGGTAAAAGTATCAGAGTCAGAGGCAGAAGCATATTTGTTTATGTCAGAGTCTCATTTTACATCTTCAGAGCCATACTTCATTCGGGGCAATTTTGAATGTTCAGATTTTCTAAGATAAAAAGAAATCTATCTTCAACTAGAGGCTTAGTAAAGATATCTGCCCATTGATGATCTGTATCAATGAACTTCAATGTTACTATCCCTTTCTGAACATAGTCTCTGATAAAATGATGTTTTATTTCAATGTGTTTAGCTCTGGAATGTAGAATGGGATTCTTACTTAGACAAATGGCAGCAGTATTATCACAGAAGATAGGAATGTTACTCTCGAAGATTTGCAGATCTTCTAACTGATTCTTCATCCAGAGCATCTGAGTTGTGCACAATGATGCTGAGATATATTCTGCTTCTGCAGTAGATAGAGCAATAGTTGACTGTCTCTTGCTAGCCCAGGATATCAGATTGTTTCCCAGAAGCTGGCAATTTCCAGATGTGCTTTTTCGTTCTAGTCTATCTCCTGCATAATCTGCATCACAGTAACCCGAAAGTCTATACTCTGATGTTTTCTCATACATCAGGCCCAGGTTAGGAGTTCCTTTCAGATACTTGAGAATTCTCTTAACTGCTGTTAAATGAGATTCTCTAGGATCTGATTGGAATCTGGCACAGAGACAGACACTAAAGAGAATATCAAGACGAGTAGCAGTCAGATAGAGAAGAGAGCCTATCATACCTCGATAGAGCTTCTGACAAACCTTTTTGCTTACTTCTTCCTTTTCAAGAATGCATGTCGGATGCATGGGAGTTTTTGCAGAGTTGCAGTCAGCCATATCAAATTTATTTAGAACATCTTTAATGTATTTGCTTTGATGGACGTATGTAACTTCTGAAGTTTGGTTAATTTGAATTCCCAGAAAGAACTTTAGTTCTTGCATTAAGCTCATTTCAAATTCTGCCTGCATTAACTCAGAGAATTCTTGACAAACAGAGGCGTTAACTGAACCAAAAATAATATCATCAACGTATATCTGGCATATCATGAGATCATTGTTAAGGTTCTTACAGAAGAGTGTGGAGTCAACTTTCCCTCTGATAAAATTGTGTTCCAGAAGGAAATTGCTTAAACGTTCATACCAAGCTCTGGGAGCTTGTTTAAGTCCATATAAAGATTTTTTAAGTTTAAAAACATGTTCTGGAAAATTTGGATTTTCAAAACCTGGAGGTTGGTTGACATACACTTCTTCTGATATATAACCATTAAGGAATGCACTCTTAACATCCATTTGATATAATTTGATAGAGTGGTTTATAGAAAAAGATACAAGAAGACGAATAGATTCTAACCTTGTGACTGGAGCAAAGGTTTCATTATAGTCAATACCTTCTTGTTGACTATAACCTTGAGCTACCAGTCGAGCTTTATTTCTGACGACTTCTCCTTTCTCATTCAGCTTGTTTCTGAATACCCATCTGGTTCCAATAACGTGAGTGCCTCTGGGCTTTGGAACAAGATCCCAGACATCATTCTTTGTGAATTGATCTAATTCTTCTTGCATGGCTGAAACCCAGTCGTTATCTTGAAGTGCTTCATCACAGGACGTAGGCTCAATCAGAGATACTAGTCCCAGAGGAGTATCTTCAGAGGTCCTGAAGGTAGATCTGGTTCTGACAGGTTCGTCCTTGTTTCCCAGAATCAAATCTTCAGATACGTTGATATGACTTTTAACTTTCTTTGGGATTTCTGGGGATTTAATTTCTTCAGAGTTCTGAGTGACAGTTGCTTCTGGAGTTTTATCAGATCCTGCAAGAGTGATTTCTAAATCTGCAAACTTCTCAACTAGCTTTGACTTTTCAGGGTCAAGCTTATCATCAAATCTGACATGAATTGATTCTTCCACAATTTTGGTTTCTGTGTTGTATACTCTGTAGCCTTTAGAGCGTTCTGAGTATCCTAACATAATACTTTTCTGTGCTTTGGAATCGAACTTGTTCAGATGTTCTTTAGTGTTTAAGATAAAGCAAGAACATCCAAAAGGATGAAAATATGAAATGTTTGGTTTTCTTCCTTTACACAGTTCACAGGGAGTCTTTTCAAGAATAGGTCTTATAGAGATTCTATTCTGAATGTAACACGCTGTATTTACAACTTCTGCCCAAAAGTGCTTTGCCACATTAGTTTCATTGATCATGGTTCTGGCCATCTCTTGGAGTGTCCTATTCTTCCTCTCTACAACTCCATTTTGTTGTGGAGTTCTAGGACAGGAGAAATCATGGGATATTCCATTAGAGTCAAATAATTCCTCAAAATCTTTGTTTTCAAATTCCCCACCATGATCACTTCTGACTCTAATAATTTTAGAGTCAAATTCTTTTTGCACTTTGGAGCAGAAACTAGTGAATACAGAGTGAGACTCACTCTTGTGCTTTAGGAATTTCACCCATGTCCAGCGGCTATAATCATCAACAATGACTAGTCCATACTTCTTTCCATTGACTGATGCTGTTTTCACAGGACCAAATAAGTCAATATGGAGAAGTTCCAGAGACTTAGAGGTAGAAACAACATTTTTCTTTTTGAAAGACGTTTTTGAAAATTTTCCTTTCTGACATGCCTCACATAGAGCATCTGAAGAAAACTTTAGTTTAGGTAGGCCTCTGACTAACTCGAGTTTATTTAGCTGAGAAAGTTTCCTCATGCTAATGTGGCCCAAGCGTCTATGCCATACCCATTGCTCTTTATGAACCGACATCAGACATTTAACATTTTGTTCTTTTAAATCAGAAAGATTAATTTTATAAATGTTGTTTTTCCTCTTGCCTGTGAAAAGGACAGAGCCATCGTTATGATTAATGGCTTTACATGTTTTTTGATTAAAGATTACATCATAACCGTTATCACTTAATTGACTTATGGATAACAAGTTATGCATTAATCCTTCTACGTAAAGGACATCAGATATAGAGGGAAGAGTACCATTACCAATAGTTCCGGAGCCTCTGATCCTTCCTTTCTGATCTCCTCCGAAGCCTACAAACCCAGCGTCTTTAAGTTCCAGACTTTGGAACATAGACTTTCTTCCCGTCATGTGTCGCGAGCATCCAGAGTCCAGGTACCATGACTGGTGTCTGAACTTTGCTGCATAGGATATCTGCAACATAAACAATCTTATCTTTCGGTACCCAGAATCTCTTGGGTCCTTTCTAATTAGTTTTCCCAGAGTTTCTTATAACTTTGGGTTTTCTAGCATTTTCAAATTTCTGTTCTTGTGTGTGTGTATAGTGATACGAAAATGGAGATTTAAGTTGGTCACTAGTAGAAGTTTTATCTTCCTTAGGATCATACCCAATTCCCTTTTTATTGTTCTGACTGACTCCATAAATCATGGATGCCATAATACTCCTACCTATTCCATTTTTCAGAAATTCTTGAAAGGCTTCTTCGTATTCATAAATTAATTTATTCGAAGTTTGTGGTGCTTGAGACAACGCTTCTTCTAATTCTAAGCCTTTTCTTTTTGCTCCATCTCTTTCTAATGTTAAAGATCTGATTGTATCTTCCCGTGCTAGAATTGTCATCTCAAGCTTGCCACATTCTTCAAATTTTGCTTTAAGACAGTCTTTTATGTTTTTAAGCTTTTGTTTTAATTTCTGATATGAGCTAAGAGTTTCTGACAAGCATGATTCTAGATCAGATCGAGAGAGTTCAGAAAATACCTCTTCAGATTCTTCATCTGAGCTGCTCCTGGATGTGGTAGCCATAAGTGCCACGTTGGCCTGTTCATCAGAGTCAGATTCTGATGACCCAGATTCACTATCATCCCAGGTAGCCATTAATCCTTTCTTTGTCCTGAAGGTATTTTTCTTGAAGCTTTCTTTTCTAGAATTGTCTTTCTTTAGCTTGGGGCATTCATTCTTGTAGTGACCTGTTTCTTTACATTCATAACAAGTAATATCTTTGTTAGTTTTACCTTTTGAGGTTGATTCTGATCGATCCCCTCTGGGTCTTGGTCTTCTGAAGTTGTTGTTCCTCTTTTTCCAGAGTTGTTTAACTCTTCTGGTCAGGAGGGACAATTCTTCTTCATCATCAGAATCTTCTGGTTCAGAGTTATCAGTATCTTCAGTTTCTGCCTAGAGAGCTTTGGTTCTGTCAGGTTTGCGTCTTTCATATCTGGACTTTAATGCTACAGACTTGTTCCTTTTCTGAGGCTCATCTTCCTCTAGTTCTATCTCATGGCTTCTGAGGGAACTGACAAGTTCTTCAAGACTGATATTGTTCAGATCCTTTGACAGCTTCAGAGCAGTAACCATGGGTCTCCATTTCTTTGGCAGACTTCTGACTATTTTTTTGACGTGGTCTGCAGTTGTGTATCCTTTGTCTAGAACCTTGAGACCTGCAATCAGAGTTTGGAATCTAGAGAACATTGCCTCTATGGCTTCATCATCTTCCATTTTGAAAGCTTCATATTTCTGGATAAGCGCCAGAGCCTTTGTCTCTTTGACCTGAGAGTTTCCTTCATGAGTCATCCTTAGAGAGTCAAGTATGTCTTTGGCTGTTTCTCTGTTGGTAATCTTTTCATACTCGTTGTAAGATATAGCATTGAGGAGTATGGTTCTGGCCTTGTGATGATTTTTGAAAACTCGCTTCTGATCATCTGACATCTTACTTCTGGGAACTTCAGCTCCATCCTCTGTGACAGGAGGTTTGTATCCATCTGTGACAATGTCCCAGAGATCAGCATCATAGCCTAGAAAGAAACTTTCAATTCTATCTTTCCAGTAATCGAATTTCTCTCCATCAAAGACAGGAGGCTTAGCATTGTAACTATCCTTTTCATTTGTGTGGGCCATAGTTTTTCTCGTTCTGGATCTCTCTACACTGTTAAGTGTTTGATTAGAAAATCAATAACAGAGCCGGAGCTCTGATACCAATTAAAGGTGAGAAAAACAAGAAAGGGGGGTTTGAATTGTTTTGAAAATAAGCGCTTTTTCAAAATAAAAAAATCACACAAGGAATTTATACTGGTTCGCTTATAACACAAAGCTACTCCAGTCCACCCGGCCAAGGTGATTTCGCCTTCAACAAGGACTTAATCCACTAATCTTGAAAGATTGATTACAAACAACGTCTAAGAGAAAGATCTCTTAGTCCTCTCAAGTATACAGACTGCGCAGAGTCACTTGAGGAAATAAAAACAAGGATAAAGACTTATGTAATCTAGAGTGCTTCTAAGATAAGCAAATATTACAACAGCAAGAACAAAGTGTTTCACGTTTTTAAGCAAAAGCTTTGTGAAGATTGAGAGAATAAAATGTTTTTATGTGTGTTGATGTTTCAGTATTTGCTTGTAGTATTAATGTTGATTTGCAGTCCTTTATATATAGGAGTGAAGTAGTCGTTGAAGGTGATGGCCAATAATTTGAATTAATGCCATAACTTATATAGCTTCTTGCCAAGACAACTTTCTCTCCTCGAATGACTACTTTCCAAATATAGTTCCTTTTCATTTGAATTTGGAGTTAACGTCTCTTTCTGTATTAGGAAATCCATTTCCATACCTTTATTTGAAGTTAACGTTACTCTTCCTTTATTTAGCAAATCCATGATCAGTCTTCATGTTTCTGAGAATCTTGGAATCTTGCTATCTAACTTCTGATGTTGATCTCTTTTGAGTTCTGATGGTTTCTTCAGATAACGCTGAGAGCTTCTGGAGTTTGACATACGGTTGTTCAGAGTTAGAACTTCTAGAGCGTACTTCTTGTTCAGATGCTTCTGATATTTTGCTGTTTTGCTCAGAGTTAGACTTTCTTGAACGTGTTTCTACTTCTGGTCTTCTGATAATTTGTATCTGATATGATTCTGTATCTGATGACGTTATCAGATTTCTTCCTTCTTTCCTTAGAACCCTGCACACTTAGAAACTTTTCGTTAGGGTGCCATTTTTGGTTTCATCCTTTGTTATCATCAAAATCATGGAATCTGTTGTAGAACAATTTTTGTTCTTACACTTTCTTTCTTCAGGTCTTATACCTCATAGTATGTCATGATCGTCTAAATGCTCAGCTAGATGGGAGTTGTTAGTACCAAATCTAATCTTTATGTTTTAACCACATCCATTTGGCACATATCTCAACTAAAAAGGACATGAAACTCTTTTGCTAAAAGTAACTTCTGACTTTCCCTTATCCTATAATTTCATCCTCTCTCACAAATAAGAATTATTTTGTCGCTCCTGTCTTTTTTCCCATTTGCTATATCAAAATAAATCATAACTACAATAATATTGTGTTGTCTTCCATTATAGTGTGTCAATGATAACACTTTCGTTAGTGTGGGAAATATCTACCAATTAGAATATAAAATAAATGACTCATATATTCTATAATTCAATTAAAAATTTTAAAAGTTCAGATAAAACATGTGAAATTTTTACTCAAATACCCCTGTTTTAAAAAAAATCCCAAAATAACCTTGTTTTAAAAAAAAATCCCAAACTACCCCAGTTTCAATTTTTTTTACGTAAGACATAGGCGCCAGACCAATTGGTGTCTACCCTTAAACTTTAAGTGGAGGCGCCAATTGGATTGGCTACAACACATGGTGTTGCCAATCCAATTGGCACCCATGTGTTATTTGGAAGAGGAGGTGCCAATTGGTCTGACGCCTCAGTGTAATGTGTTTTTTTTTGTTATGAATAGAGGTATTGTGTGAATCATTTTTCCACATCTCATTTCATCATATTGCAAACATGTTTGGTGTTCGTCGCCACTATGGAAAAATGATTTATTCGAGAGACAAGTCTCCAATGTTGATGCTCTTCTAGAACATCTGTAGTTTTGATCAACTGAAGAGGGAGCTGGTTCATTGGTTAGATGGAAAAATGCCAGAAGGGGAAAAATTAGAAGTATTGAAAGACTCGATAGCATATTTGGATGGGTGCGAGTCAAAACTGATAAGGATGCTAGGGAAATGATATTTGGACGAGATGACATCAGTTTGATTGTTGTAATCAATTAGAAATGTTCTGTTTTAAGTTTGCTTATGTTGTAGTAATGTTTGTTGTTAACCTTGTTATAACAAAAAGTTAATGATATATAAAAATCCAAGGTTACAAAAATATTATGATGCAGATGTTGCTCCTAGATTAGGACATTTGTTCTTATTGTGTTCTGGTTGACGATATATACTATATAATCTTATCGTTTTATCAATCGTATCCATTTCTGTTCTAATACGTGTGCTGTTTGGCCGTCCTTTTTTCTTTCTTCGCATTTCATTGTTGTGCCAAACTATATCACCTTCATATGAAGACTAGTATTCATCCATTGGTAGCATTGAGAAGCTTTTGTTATACACATTCATGACGGTAATGGCCTTGTAAACATCAGATAGATGGATGTAAGTGTCCTGTCGAGTATGTGCGCATGCCGCAATGACATGGGAGCAAGGAATACAGAAGGCCTGGAACTTTCCACAATCGCATCAACTTCTATTTAGTTTGATAACATAAGATAAATATGGCCTCCCCTCATTGTGGTCCATTGTTTCCCGTACACTAAAATTTTGCCTATGACGGTCAAAGACTGTAACTGCGTGCGTGTTAGCTTTGATACTTTCCTATTTCATCATTTTCATATAACATTCACTGAATATTTGACCCGACATTAACACTACACTCCATCTTTCACCTCTGGTTGGGAAAGTAGAAGCCAACCTAAAATAGATTGTTCTGACCAAAGCGGTTATTGGTAGATTTCTAATGCCTTTGAATACGCCGTTCATGCATTCCACAAGGTTTGTTGTAATGTGGCCCCATCGACAACCTCTGTCAAATGCCCTTGTCCACTGCTCTACTGGTATGTTATCCACCCATCTTCCTGCATCTGCATTAGACAATCTAATTTCATCACGATAATGTTGAAATGAAGGTTGAGTTAGAGCATACCCTATATTCACCACTTTTTTGCAAAGGTTCTTATCTTTGTTTGCACGCATGAAGTTTTGTGCGATATGTCTAATGCAATATACATGGGTAGAAGGAAGATCATGCCATCCGTTATCATGGTTATTGTAAGCACTCTCAACTGAAGCATGTCTATCTGAAATCAAAGAGAGATTGACTTGTGGAGTGACATGTTTTCTGATATGTCGAAGGAAGAAACCCCAACCACCAGCGGTTTCACCTTCAACCAGAGCAAAGGCAATGGGAAAGACATTATTATTGTCGTCTTGTGCAACATCCATAAGAAAAGTACCCTTGTATTTGTCGTATAACCATGTTCCATCAATTTGAATAATAGGTTTGCAGAATGAAAAACCCCTGATGCACGGTTCGAACACCCAAAAGAGGCGGTGAAAGATTCTATTTCCAGCAACACAGGTTCCGTCTGGCGTAAATGCTGGCAATGTTTCCATAATTGCAATAGTTCCTGGTACGTATGTTTTTAGGGCCCATAAAAATCGTGGAAATTCTTTGTATGAATCCTCATAGTTGCCGAATACATATTCAACAACCTTTATCCTTGCAATCCACGCTTTCTTGTAAGATGGAGTATAATTATATCTTGTGACGATATGAGATATTATTATACTCACCTTCACTGATGGGTATTTGTTAACAAGCGGAAAAATGTATTGACATATCAATGCGGCGCTTAATTTACGGTAATCTTGTTCAACATTAGTTGCAATGCAACTGTAAGGTGGGTTTATAGAAGCTATCTCCCAAGAGTCGCTTCTCTTTTTGTGAGATGCTGCCAACCAAAACTTGCAAAGTATGTTACGATATTCAATGACATACCTTCTCGAATTAGTGTGTTTCACGGTGAAGTCAACAGAGTTATTCATGTGAAATTTTTTGATAGCTCGCACACATTCTTCTTTAGTGCGGAACATGTCTCCCACTTTTAACTTACCCTCTGATCGTGGATACGGGTTATAAAAACACTGTTGGATGTTTCATCGTCATGCAGATCCATGTTTGTCATATGTTGAGGAGGATTATATACATGACTTGAAGGTAATGGCGTTGGATGATCGTCAACTTCAATGTTGTTGTTCAACATATGATCGACCCGTGTCTCGGTCTCTTCTTCTTCTTCATCAACGATGTTGACTTCTGCTTCTGCTTCCGTGTCGGCTTCATTTGAGTTGTCTAAATCAAATTCATCAGATTCAACTTGATTAGTTATCTGAGATTGCTGAATGATATACTTGGTTAAAGAGTAATATATAACTCAATAGAGTTGCAACCAGGATGTTCGTGACTAACAAACATATATTCAACATCATCATCGTCCCGTACCTTAAGTGGGAAAATTTTGCATTGATTGTTCTCGAAAAAAATTGGATTTTGATACGTGATCTGTGACATAAGACCATATCCTATGCATGATTCAATTCGTTTTTTCAAATGCAAGAAATCTGAATTTCTCTTGATCGTAAGTCGGATAGTATCGGTGTTTTGAAAATAAAACTCGTATAGATCAGACTCATATGTCTCACCGTTGTAGTGAGCATTGATAGTATATTTTGGTGCAGCTGACATTGTAATATTTCTTGTGTAGATGAAAAGTAATATTTTTTTGGTGTAGACGAATTTGTGTTGATTGTTGGATGTAGATAGTAAGACATTTAAATAGGTAAGTGATGTGTCAAGCATGCAAAGCTAGAGGTAAGTGATGTGTCAAACATGCAAGCTAGAGGGAAATCATGTGTCAAACATGCAAGCCCTAGCGCCAGTCCAATTGACGCTAGCTTGTATTCCTTGTACATGGGCGTCAGTCCAATTGGCGCTACCATGTCTTCCTTGCAGACCTCGTAACTAAGCATGCAGAGCCATGCATGCGCTAGGCTAGGTTAAGATGAAGCATGGATGCAAGCATAAGAGGCGCCACTTTGATTGGCGCTAGCATATGATATTTTCACATGGGCGCCAAACCATTTGGCATGAGCATTCAATCACCATTATCCATGCATTCATACTTTTGCATGTCACACCTTATAAATAGCCAAGTAAGTCTCACATTTTTTCCTCACCAACAATCACTTCTTCCTCAACAACAATAACTCTTTCATCTGTAACAACCACTGTTTCAAATATTTACTCTGACGAGATGTCTCTCCTCACAATGAGTGAATCGCACAAAGGCACTGTTGCAAACATAGTAACTTATGTAAGCATTTAATTCTTCTATTATTTGTCTAGAATAATTTTTAATAACGATACTTAATTTGTTGTTTATCTTTTATAAAGTAACGTATTTTGTTGTTTCTTTTATAGGATGTTTCTAGGTTTCGAACTAGGGTCCACGAATTTGTACACATGGACCCAATGATTCAACCGTATGTCAAACTCGTCGGTTTTGGACATATAAGCAAAATAATGTCTTGGTCGGTGGATAATAAATTTATTCTTGCGTTATATGAAAGATGGCGTCCCGAGACACACACATTCTGGTTTCCAACCGGTGAATGTACAGTGACGTTAGAAGAGTTTTTACATGTTATTGGGACTGCCTATCGAAGGTAAGGCGGTAAATGGTAAAACCAACTATGTGGATTCAATTTGCATGGACCTCTTGGATACTGATTTGTTAGATGATAACTCGAGAGGTCAAGGTATACTACTTTCACGCCTTAAGGCATATTATAACAACTTACAGTTAGATGAGAATTATATCGAAGAGGCTTGAATAATAAAAACTAGGTGTTACATTATGCTTTTAATTGGTTCATTTTCATTTCCCGAAGGTAGTGGTTCTAATATGCATGTTATGTATTTACCTTTACTAAGACATGTAAATAGAATAGGAAGTTACAGTTGGGGGTCCACTTGTTTGGCTTATCTTTATAGCTCTTTGTATAAAAATGCACACAAAGACACACCTACATTTTCTGGATGTGCTGTTTTTCTCCAAGCATGGGGTTGGTCCAAACTACCGTCCCTAGCGCCCGTCAACAACAACTCATTCACATTCCCGTATGCACAAAAGTAAGTTCTTAAAAATGGACTATATTTACTTACTTTACGGATTATTAGCTCTAAATGATATTTTTACTTTTATGGTGCAGATGGTCGTCACGTGGTATGAGTTATAACAGATGTCCTAGACACTGTATTACCCAGTATCACAATCTCTTGGATCACCTTCGACTGACAGATGTATGACCATTAACCTAATTATTTCATAATAATTTGTTAATTTCTTCTACCAAATTTATAATCTAATATATGTTCACATTTCAGTTCATTTGGCGTCCATATCTAAATTTGGATCATGACCATGAAATCAACGAACAAGACGCAACCGTTTGGACTGCATGCACACCGATCATAAGATTCACCATTGTGGAGATGCGCAATAGTGACCGTGTTAAATTGTAGTTCGATATGCTTCAACACATCCTAGATCCCCTGGAAAACCTAGGAGAATGGCATATAAGCAAAGTTAACGACCAATGGAACTTTAACCCATGGCAAAGCTTCGCTAGATCTGAGTGTCGCAAATGGAAGCACCGCCAAGACCATGTCTTAACAGACGTTGTGATGCCAACTGAAGAAAAACCAAGTCGTAATTATATGGCTTGATATAGATCGGTTGGATTTGAGTTCATCGCCGAAGATATGTACCTATACGACCCACGCCAGGCAACTTACACACCAGAAGGTTCAACATCTAACCCCTAACAACATAGTCAGACCAACTACTCACAACCCCCTATCCATCAAAATTTTCGATCCACAAACACACAAACATACAACCCTAACATGCCATACACCCAACCACAATACCAAAAGCATACCCTGTACCGCCACTAACAACTAGATCATCATTAAGAGACCTAACATCGTTATGCACCCAACACATCACACTACCATAGCCTCCTTAGCCAAAACACTCAACGATCATTTAACACCAACCGTCCCTCCTCCTACCATAGCCAAGAAGCCCAAACATCTCAAAACCAAAACCTTCAACAACCATATATCTACCAAACACCACAACAATCATTTCAACCTTTCCTCGATGCATCATTCACACCAATGTCTCCCTTTAATCGTCTCGGTCGCCCTCCAACAACTCAAACACAACCCAACTACTCTGGCATGGGTCATGAACTCAGCTATGGCGGACTACGTTGATTTGTCTGACTATCTCAGGCAATCTTCTGCAGTTGGTGGTGATGTTCCTGGGCCCTCAGATACTCAAACACATGGGGTGACTCATCAACATGGGTTAGGGCCACGAGTTCGGGTAGCTAGGGGATGTGGGATCAGAGATCGGTTAGGTGATCCCGGTCATCGACATTAGTCTTTTTTGTGTAAACGAGTATTAATATTAATATGAATTCGTCCGATTTCGACTTTATCTATCATGTACAATGTTTTTTTAAAAAAAATACGAAACACACACAGGTGTCAGACCAATTGACACCTCCTTTAAAACTTAATACATAAGCGCCAATTGAATTGGAAACACAAGGTGACCTAGCCAATCCAATTGGAGCCTCCTCTCTAAGTTTAAGAACAAACGGCAATTCATTTGACGTCTCCTCTTTAAAGTGGGGTAAATTGTGATTTTTTTTGAAAACATTATTATTTTGAGAATTTTTTTGCAAAGCTGAATTATTTGGATAAAAAAATCGAAACATATAGGTAAAATATATCAAATTAGAGGTGAAAATTCATCTTTCTTAAATTCATTCGTTTATTCGTTTAAGACACTTTAACACAAGATTTTAGGTCATCAAATTTATGAATAAAAACAAAATATTTGGTACACTGATTTTTTATAAAAGTCCAATGGAAAAATTTTGCACTAGATTTATATAAATTTTAGGCATAAAAGCATACTGGATTTATATATCCCAATAAAAATGTGTATAAAACAAAACTTCTTATTTTTCAATTTTAGGTGTTTCTATCCGATAGTTAATTATAACTACCGAATTTTTTATTTTTAACTGACTTTTTGAAAGTACTTTTTAAAATAATTGAAATTTTTGGAAATGTAAATTATAAAAGAGCCATTATTAATATTTTAAAAATATGTAAGGATGTATGATTAATTAAAGGGGTGCAAGATTGAATTCTAGAGTATAAGATGTGTAAACCCATCTTCTCATAAATTTATATAGCCCAAGAATAAAGTGCAAGAATAATATATTATTTATTTATTTATATTATAACGTGATAAAATAAAATCGAGAAAAAGTTCCACAATCTTATCATTTTCAGCAACACATCAATGGCTATCTCAACCTCCTTCTCCAACTTCTTCTCTTTCCTCTCCCCACAAACAAAGCCACAACCACCGCCTCAACTCCCTCTTCTCTCTCAATTCCCATCTCACCACAACAACCACCGCAACAACAGGATAATCCCCCTTGTTCTCAGCCGCAATGAAACAGCCTCTTCTTCAATTACATCTTCACCACCGCCACCGCCACCGCCACCGCCACAAGACATGTCTTCCGATTTCACCTCATCCTCCATGTTCTCAACATCCCACTACAATGTTGAAGTTGTTCTTGAAGATGATGAGCCTGAAGAGAGATTGCTTAATCGGTTCCGTAGAGAGGTTATGAGCGCTGGTATTATTCAAGAGTCTAAGAGAAGAAAGTTTTTTGAGAATACACAGGATGAGAGGAAACGTAGGATTCGTGATACTGCTAAGCGTAATCGTAGGCTCAAGTTTCCCAGGTATGTTTTTCCTATATTTCATGTTTTTTTTTTGTGTGGATAATTTCTATTAGAAATAGAACAATTCAATCTTTTATTTTATATTTTTATTATTAAGTTATATCACTCAACACAAATTTAGGATATACAAATCAAGTGTTGAAAGATGAAACTTGAACTTTGTGACAATGCTTTGTATGTATGTGAATGTGTTCTTATGGTTAGCTATAGAGCGAGAACTAACTATATATCTAGTGTCAAGGGACCAAACATATAGTATATAGCACCGATACCATGGTGTGTTCGTGTCAGAGTCGGTGTCCTATGACGGAGATAATTTGATACTTGTATGTCTTGCATCTTTGTCAGGCGTCCTATGGAAGGGAGACCTCCGGGAGGAGGACGGTACAACAACTACAGGCAGGACGACGTTCCAAAACCTGTGAAGGAAGAGGATGATGATGCCTGGGATCTACCTGAAGAGGATGTGCTAAAGTTTTGACCATACAATTCCTCACATTCTGTATGATTCTTCACATTTTACTGTGAGAGGCTTTGTTTGCATGTGGGCTCTTTTATGTGAAATTAAGTACTTAGATTCTACTATTGTATTGTTCTATATACATTTCGTATGATAATGATATTTATATTTATATAATATGTTCATTTGTGCATCAAAACTTCGATATGCTATTAATTCCCTAAAATCGAAGGAGAAGAAACTTTTGATTTAATGTTTCTTCTCCTTTGTTGTTACTAAAATCCTTAACATGATTGGAATTTGAAACCAATCTGAACGATACAAGTGATAGACCGATTGTTCGTGCTAGGATTAAGTGTATTGTTATTAGCATATAGATTATGTTATCTGTGACTGAAAAAACTTGTCATGAAAAAGCAGGGAGATGATATGAATGAAACTTTTGGTTTGAGACGTTTTGTAGAGGAAATACTATAGTTTTTACTAGGATAGGAATTATGAAGCAAATTGTTTTGTTCATGGTTTGAGCCATTTGCTTGAGTTTAACTGATTTGTATCTATACTTAGGGAGGAAAATTTGAAAGACGTAGCCTCATCCGTATTTTCTGAGAAAGCCCAAGTCTAGAATCTGGAGAGTAATTGATTAACTTAGAGATTCATTACTTTTAAATGCAAAGAATAACGTTTCATGCTAAAAAATAGTATCCCAAGTACCAAAGAAGATATTTAGCAATTCACCAAGACAAGGAGAGTAGAAAACTTCCAGCTTAATAGGGAGAGGGGAATCTGTAAAGTGTTTCTCTTTAGATATGAATTCTTTGTGAAAACTTGAGAGCTGAGTGTTGTGTGCACTTCTGTGGCCACCTCAAAGCAGTTTTTTCCGTTGCATTGTTCTTTGATACACGGTTTCTTAAGCGAATCCAATCATCTAGAACAATCCTCAGGTCATGAACTTTGTTTTTGAGGTCATCACAGCAGTTAGCATGAATGGTATACGCGTCTTCCAACATACCATCATATCGCTGACAAAATCCACCAAAATGGTTTGTATCTATTCTATGAACACGGAAGCCATAAATGTCAACTAGCTCTTCATGTATCTCCAATGTTGCACACATGGATTCATCAAGGTTTGAGTCTGGATACAAAACCTTGGTCAGTTTCCAGTGCTTTAAGAATTCCGGGGTCACGTAATTTGCTTTCATGAAGAAGATTCCCCCTTCTTGTACGGAATACGCCCTTTCTCCGTCACTTACAAAATTGCACGAAATGCTGAGTTCTAACTGCGGATGAAAGTTCACCAATGGACTTTTAAGCCACAGTACATCTGTTTCCTGCAGCAAAATAAAACTTACATCATTACATGCAGTTCAAGTTGATGAACAAACCATTATTTTGGTCCTTAAACACGTTTCGTACCGTGAATATTATGTTATAGCCCAATTCAATGACTTGCATCAAAACATGATTTCTTCTCCAACTGAATAACACACTGTGATCTGGTGTTGTGACAGACCGTCTTTTGGTGGAAAAATAAGGTTCAAAAGTGGAGGGATGAATGCAATATGGATGCAATAATCGGCAGTACTGAAAAGCTTGTAGGTCCATAGTTATGATAACTAAGTGACTCAAAAATCTTTGAGTCCCTTGCCCATATTTGAAGCTTTTTAGAAAAACTTCAAGAATAGATCCTGGTTTTGCATGTGATTCATCTACCATGGTTAGGATAACTGTTCTGTCTGGCATTGTTGCTTTCTTCAGCACATGAATCAGTTCTTGTTTTTCTGAATCATACTGATATAGAAAATGAAGTTCTTGTTTTTCTGAATCATACTGATATAGAAAATGAAAAGAAGTTAAATATATAATAATGAGTTCTGAATCAAGAACTTAAAATCTTGAAATGAAATGAAATACATGCATCACTATTTTGGGGACCAGTATGTTTAGAATCTTGAAATGATAAAGAACCTATGGTTGGTTGAATACATGCATCAAATGAAAGAGAAACAACAAAGTTTAGGCTTAGAATTATTACCTTGGTTTGAGTTGTTGTAACTGTTCCAAGATTGTGATACTGAAGGAAGAACATGAGCATGATCAAGAAAGCTGTGAGAGGAAGAACATAGACACATTTTCTGGATCCCAAAATTCTCATTCTTGGCATTGCAAATGATAATAATAATGATTCTTGTGTTGAGTAGTATTGAAAGAGAGGTCAAAGTGTTGAGAAAAATAGTCCTTTACATTAAATCTACAAATCAGTGAGATTTTGTATAAGCAGAATTTTTTTTAAAAAATTTGATAAAGAGAAATAGATCAATTCTGTATTTATGGCATCGTTTGACTTGATTTTAAATATATTTATATCCAAACTTGAAAAGCAGGGAAAAATAGAATCGATGAAATAGGAAAAAAATGGAAAACGATAGTTGCATTTTTAGTAAACGACAATAAATTAAATTAAATTAAATTAAATTAAATTAATTTGATTATGCAACTCGTCTATGCAAATACATAGTATTTTTTGGATCGAATCTAAAATTTGTTTAAAAATATCACAATAGTTTAAATCAATTTTTTTTTATTTTATGATATTAACATATACATTAAATAATTGGATTTAAAAGAATAAATAAATAATTTCAAAACATAAGATATAAATAATTATATGTTTAAATGAAAAATTAATGTCTATATCAATGAATATTTCTTTTTTTTAAAATATTATTATTTATAAATATGAACAACTTGTTTGACCCAAATATAAATGAGATTAATTGAAATACACTGTCAGTGTAAAAGAGTTTTACACCATCACTTAATTATATACTTTTATTTTAAAAATCTATAAAATAATACAAACGGGTGATGGTGATGAACCGACGCTCTAAAGCTTTTTACACTGTATAATTAATCTCAATATAAATATAAGCATGTTATATCCAATTTGAGCTATTTCATCCAGTCAAATAAATAAATAATTTTTAAGATATACATTTTTCCTAAATTAAAAAAGTAAATAATTTATTATTTAAGTTACCAGGTATGCATTATAAATCTTTATTTTTCTTACGTTTTAGAATAAACTTTGAATACAAAATCTATATGAATTAATTTTAATTTAAATCAAAAATTATATTATACATGTTAGATAAGTTAAATGGGTATAATCGGCTTAACTAGTAATCAATCTCTTGCGATAGTATTTACTTTTATTTATGTATTAATTTAAAAATGATTGAAAATCAACATTAGAGAAAATGAAAATCAAACTAATAATAAAATATTTTCCTTTGCAAAATTATATATCAAATGAAAAACTTTATTTGATTTATAAACTATCAAAACTTTATTTTCTTGGAACCAAATGATTTCAATTAAAAAATTAAAATATTCAACTTACACCTATACATGTACCAAATGTTAAATACACTTAAGATTAGGAAATATTAAAATCAAATTTTATAATTATAATTATTTAAATTATTAAATAATATTTTTATTATATATCCAAATTAAGAAAAATGAAAACTTTCCCATGATGACCAAATTGAAATTAAAAAAATAATATATAGAGAAACACCACTAAATCAAAATAATATATAGGAAAACACCACTAAACTGAAAAAACAAGAGAAAAATTAAGGTTTAGAAAATAGAAAAACAAACCAAAAGTCCCCAACATTTAAAAATGGAGTTCATGAGAAATAAAACTTAAAACTGAAAAATTAAGGTTTCGAAAATAAAACTGAAAACTTAAAACTAAACACCACTAAATCAAATCCAAAAAACTCGCTCTTATATCACTGGTGAGAATTAATTTAGTAATTATATTTTTACTTTAATGCAACGAATAAATATAAAAATGCTTAGACAAATAATTTTAAAATTTATGACATATTGACATATTAAAGATGATCCGAATAGTTGGTTTGATTCGAAGATAAATATTTTTAGCAGTGACGATATTTATCATAAAATACATTTAAAGAAAGATAGATGAATGATGAGTATATGTAAAATGAGGGATGAATGAGGAATATTTGTTGGTTTGTTGTTCTTCCTCAAATTAAACTATTTAAGTCTCTTCATGTGAAAAGAAAAGACAATTTGTAATGTGGCAAATTAGGGTTTCCTTATTTTAAAATGGATCATTTTAATATCCATTAAACTCATATATCAATTAATTATAATTATATTTAATTATTCAATTAAAAATTTAGTTTAATTTATTACTTAAGTTAACCACTAATATATTAAGTCTCTTATTTTTAAATAATATATATATTCATATAATAATGTTGTAATATAATAATCAAATCAAATATTTCGACAATCTTTTAGATTTTAACTTTACAATCATGTCCACCTCATATATCAAGTGAAACATAAATGATTATAATAATAGTAATCCCATAAACAAAATTATAGAGCATAAAAGAAGATGAGTTTATGAGATTACTATTGTGACTAGTCCTAAGTCCTCTAACCACTGCGACTATCACATATTATTCGTTTTGGATGTGTGAACTTGTCACGATTTTTGTGTTTGTGGAAAAGATGTCTTGTTGGGTTGAGGAATGTCGGTATTGTATATAAACTATCCTTAATCTCGATTCTCAAGAAATATGAGATTATTTGGTGAACCAAAATAGTTGCCCCCTAGCCGAGGCTATCGGGCTAAAGAATATGTAATTTTGTTCTTCGAAGGACAGATGTTGGACACAATGTCTGAGACAATGTGTACAACATGATTATAGTAGATTAACAAATTATATGAATTAAATCATAAAGAATTAAAAAACACACATGATTGTTTATCCAATTCAGTGCAATATCACCTACGTTTGGAGGGGAATTCAATCCAAGAAAAAAAATCCACTCCCAATGATAAAAGTAAAAATAATCTTAGATGAACAAACTTTGTTAAATGCTTCTCTTCCTAATACTACTCGTGAAATTCTATTCAAGACTCTCTATAGAACGACTCCAATCCCAATAGTCATAAGGACAAATGGGCTTACTCTAAACTCTCCCAGTTCAAAGCCACTTTCCTAAATCTACCCGTGAAGATTCATTCAAGCTCCCCCTAGATAAGAGACCTCTTTCACTTTCACTTAAACACTCTCTAGGTGTTTGAACAATTACAATAATAAGATGGATGGTATAACAACCTTAAAACTTAATACTCTATTCTCCTAATTTAGATTTGAAGCACATGAATATATTGTATAAAATACAAACAAAAACAGACTCAACTAAAACAAAATTCTCCTAATGAGTAATTTTTTTTTGACGTATGAATCTTCACAAAGGAGATGAACTCCTTATATAGCCACAAAAGTCGAGCTCCAAAAGCCTGTAGGAATTTAGGTCAGAAATTCAGTCAGACTTCTAAAAAGCAAATGAGATCAATCTTCAATAATGATGATTTCCAATATTGATTGACCTCTTTGAATAAATATGAATCTCTTGATTGTTTTTGTTGTATTTGATTCATATCACATCCTCCAAAAATTCACATAATCAATCAAATCTTTATTATGAAGATTGAGATCCTTGATTGATATAAATCGTGAACAAATAAGATCTTTTCCAAACCCAAATATAAGTTAGCACACTTATCTCAGATATAACAGAAAAGGAAACAAGTCATAATATGACAAAATATACTTCAATTTGCTCACCAAGTAACTGTCTGAAGCAGATTGTGGAACATTTGGCCTGGCATCTTTCCATGTAACAAAATTCTGAATCTTGATCAAATAAAATAAAATCTTTACTTTATATAAATCACAATTCCAACTTCTCAAGTAAAGGATTCAGAATAAATCTCTGACAGAAACTGAATCACACTTTAAATCAATGCAAATCCAAATCTTGTAATTAAAACATATCTAATTAAATCTCTTCATGGAATAAATGTTCAATCAATATCTTTACATATCCAATTTCAACACAATCTTGAGAAAACCAAATCTGAAACTGTAGATGTTTGATTGGCTGCATTTTATGTTAAAACACTAAATGGACTCTAATGTCTTAACTGATGTCATGACATGCTTTGGAGATGTTTGATTGGCTGCGTGTTGTGTTAAAACACTAACTGAACTCTAATGTCTTGACTGATGTCATGACATACTTGAGTAGTATGCTGCAGGTTTAGCTAATACAGGTTTTACTGAATGTCACCCTAGATGGTATGACATTCATCCCTGATAGCAGATACTGAGGTATAGAATAGTTGGTTGTCTGTTATAACTCAGTACTTAATTCAGTCTGTTTATCAAGGGAATAACAGACCTGGCATAAGGCCTACTGTCTGAATGTCAAACTGGATGTTATGACATTCATCAGTGACAGCATATACTGAATAATAGGCAGGTTGGTTTTTCTGCTACAGTTCAGTATTTATTTCAGTCTGTTTATCAGGAGGATAACAGACCTGGCATAAGGTCCATTGTCTAAATGTCAAACTGGATGTTATGACATTTATTTCTGTCAGCTGATACTGGAGTATAGACTGGTTGGTCTTTTACAGTACAACACTTATTACAGTCTGTTTTCAGGAGAATAACAGACCTAGCATATGATCTGGACGTCAAACTGAATGTTGTGACATTCGTTCCTGACAGCATATGCTAAAGTGTAGGATGGTTAGTTTTTCTGTTTCAGTATTTTTCTCAGGCTATTTTTCAGGAATCCAACAGCTGAGCTAAAATCCAGGAAACTAACAACTGAGCTACAATTAATGAACCTAACAAATAGCCTATTTGTTAGCACCCTAATATGTGGAAATTAGGTTAACTTGCTTAACCTTAATTTTAGGAAATACAAGTACAAGGCCCAAGTGCTGCAATATAAAAGGATGGCAATCCTGATTTCAGAACTTAGGGGTTTTAGGCGTGAAGCTTTCATTGTACCATCATACTTCACTGCTGTATTTTTATGTGTGTCTTGTATTAGGTTTATCTTGTGAGCCAAGCAATTATGACCTAGATGATTGCATTGGACTAGGGTGTTCATTGAGTTGTAAGTGTTGTGTCACTCTAAGCTTTTAAGCGTGAGTGCTGTGTATCTTGATTAAAGCTGTTAAGCACAATCAAGAGTTGTTTGAAGTATAACTTCGTCATTAACTTTAATCCAATTAAAGGTTGTAATCACTGCGGTGATTGAGGGGGAGTGAGTAGGAACTCTGGTCTTAGTTTAAGATTGAAATTGCATTGGGTAGGTATTAAGTGATAGGATTAAACAGTTGGTTTAAGGTCTGAATTAATACTACTAATAATGGATTTCCTCCCTGGCTTGGTAGCCCCCAGACGTAGGTGTGTGTGACACCGAACTGGGTAAACAATTCCTTGTGTTATTTACTGCACTTTACTTTTAAGTTCTGCATAATTCTTGTCTGCACAGAATTGGATGTCATAACATCCCGTGTGACATCGAAAGTCTATTAACTAGAATTTCAATTGGCATCAGAGCAGGCACCCTGCCTGTTAATTTCTGGGTGAGATCTAGGGACGTTACTTTCTAGTACCATGGACAAGGATGTAGGATACTCAAATAGACCACCCATGCTGGATGGTTCTAACTATGATGACTGGAAACCTCGTATGATAACCTTCTTGAGGTCTCTAGATAGCAAGGTCTGGAGAGCTGTCAACAAAGGATGGGAACATCCAACGAAGACAGGTAAAGATGGAATCATTATGCAAATTCCTGAAGAAGAGTGGGACAAGGAGCAAGAGGCATTAGCCCTTGGAAACTCTAAGGCCTTGAATGCACTGTTCAATGGAGTAAATAAGAACATCTTCAGACTGGTTCATCACTGTGAGCTGGCTAAAGAAGTTTGGGATACCCTCAAGATAACTCATGAAGGTACCTCCAAGGTGAGGATGTCGAAACTTCAGATGCTGACCACCAAGTTTGAAAATCTGAGGATGAAAGAGGATGAGACTATTCATGACTTCCACATGAATATTCTTGAAATTGCCAACACTTCTGGTGGCTTAGGAGAGAAAATGGCTGAAGAAAAACTTGTAAGAAAGATTCTCAGATCATTGCCAAAGAGATTTGCCATGAAGGTCACTGCTATAGAAGAGGCTCAAGATATCTGCAATATGAAGGTTGATGAGCTTACTGGTTCTCTCCAAACCTTTGAAATGGGCTTATGTGAGGATGTTGAAAAGAAGAACAAAAGCATAGCTTTTGTATCAAATACTGAAGAGGATTCAGAAGAAGGAAATATTGGAGGTAATGAAAGCATTTCAGAAGCTATAGCCATGCTTGGAAGACAGTTCAACAAGTTCATAAAGAAGGTTGATCAAAAGGGCAGACCTAATGTCAAGAACTCTTCATCTGACATCAGTAGAAGATCAAAATATGAAGAAAAGGTCACCCAAGGCAAGGGAATCCAGTGCCATGGATGTGAAGGTTTTGGTCACATTAGAGCTGAATGCCCTACCTTCCTCAAGATGCAAAAGAAAGGGCTATCTATCACCTGGTCTGAAGGAGATTCCGAGAGTGAATCTGAAGGAGAATCTGCTAAACATGTCACTGCACTAACTAGTGTTTGTGCCTCTGATGATGACTCAAGTGGAGATGAACTTACCCTTGATGAACTTGCTGCTTCATATAAAGAGCTATGTGTCAAAAGTGCAAAAGTGTGTATCCAAGGAGAAAAGCAGAAGAAACTCATCAAGGAGCTGGAAGCTGAGAAACAGAAACATCTGACAGTCATAGATGGTCTAAATGGTGAGATATCATTTCTGACATCTAAGCTAGATCATATGACAAAGTCCATCAGAATGTTGAATAAAGGAACAAACACGTTGGAAGAGATTCTAAAAGTGGGACAGACGTCAGGAACCATGGCTGGTTTAGGCTTTGTTAAGAAATCCTCAGCTGAACTCAAACGCTCAAAGGCTGAAGTTCAGAAACTCAAGAAGAAGTCACAACTGGTGTCTCAACATCAGGGAACCAGGATGAGTAACCATCAGAAGAAGAAATTTCAGAGATGGAGATGTCACTACTGTGGTAGATTTGGTCACATAAAACCCTTATGCTACAGGTTGCATGGTTATCCTAACCAGACCCCTCAAGTCAGACCTAAGCAGAAGGCATCTAAGCATAATGGCCCCATTAAGAAACAACAATGGGTTGCTAATCAGACACCTCAAGTCAGACCTAAGCAGAAGGCATCTAAGCATAATGCCCCAATTAAGAAACAACAATGGGTTGCTAGACTAGCTCACACATCTCTGAGGGCATCTACCAGACAAGACTGGTATTTTGATAGTGGCTGCTCAAGACATATGACTAGGATGAGTAACTTATTGGTGGATATCCAACCTCATACTACCAGGTATGTGACATTTGGTGATGGAGCTAAAGGAGAAATCAAAGGTGTTGGTAAGCTGGACTGTCATGGAGTTCCAAAACTGAGTAATGTGTTGTTAGTAAAAGGACTAACTGCTAATCTCATCAGCATAAGCCAGCTATGTGATCAAGGCTTCAATGTACAATTCACTAAGGAAGTATGTGTGGTGATGAATGGATGCAATCAGGAAGTTATGAGAGGAGCCAGATGCAAAGATAACTGCTATCTGTGGGAATCTAAAGTCTCAAACTACTTCTCAAAGTGCCCCTTAGCCAAGGAAGAGCAGGAAGTGAAGTTGTGGCATGGAAGACTTGGACAACTTCATTTAAGAGGCATGAAGAAGATCATATCCAAGGAAGCAGTTAGAGGAATCCCAAATCTACTTATGGATGAAAGAAAAGGCTGTGGAAAATTTCAGGTGGGCAAGCTAACCAAGATGTCATATCCCAAGATGGGACATTCAAAATCTGCCAAACTTATGGAACTAGTGCCCATGCACTTAATGGTACCTATGCAGATTGAAAGCCATGAGTTGTCCTCACCTATTAGTCCTCATCAAAATGGTGGAGTAGCAAGGGAGAAACCGAATTGTGTATCATTGTCCACTGCAGAAGCTAAGTACCTAGCATCTGGTAGCAGGTGTTCCCCACTGGTATGGATGAACCAAGTGCAGACTGAGTACAATGTCACTCAGAATGTCATGACATTGGATGCTACTCAGTTTGACAAAGTTAGGGGCAAAGTGGGAATGTGTCCTTCTGAGAAATTATAGCAACTAATGATGTTAGTTATTTACTGTTTAATAAGTCAACTTATTAAACACTTGATAGTGCACTCTGATTGGTCAACAAATAATAGACATTGCTCGTGCAACAAGCGTTTCCTCTTCCATCGTTTCAACTTTCAGTCTTGCAAGCCTTCTCTCAAAGAAACGTTTCATTTCTCCTCTGAGATATTCATCAAGTCGCACCAATCCGACTCATCTTCCTACACGACCATGTCTGATTCCTCCAGCTCTGAATCTTGCAACCCTAACAGGGAAGATCCTGTGGCTGACGCTGCAAATACTTCTCATGCAAGAAGACCTAAAGAAACGGTCTCCGGGTTCTCCTCAGCAATCGCACTTGATGAACAAACCAGGGAAGGCTCCAGGTATATGCACAATGCCATTGCAACTATGGTGACTGGGATACTATCTGGTAATCATAAGGTTCTTGGGGTCTCCGTTCCCTTAAACACTATTATACCTGATAATGTTGCATGTCAAGAAAATACAGTCGTCTTAGGAAAGAATGTATATGACGATGCTGAGCAAACTGATGCTCATGAGGGGTCAAATATTGACAAACCCTTAGACAATGTGGGTGGTGAGGAAGTCCGTGTCACTCATGATGTCAGTGACAACCCTAATTGTGCAGCTGAAACCATAGACCTAGAGGAGTTTTCTGATAATGAGTTGTTGACCTCAGTTGTCCCTAGCATAGCCAAAAGGGTTAGGACTAGGAGAGAAAAGAAGACAGTGGTGCAGAGGTCCCCAAAAAGGAAGATTGATGTGGCAACTTCTCCTAATCCAAAGGTGATAGAGAGTTCCCTCAAGAGGAAAGGGCATGGTCCAACAAAATCTTGGAGCAAAGAGGTGCCCAAGAAAATGAAGACCAAGTCTGTTGTTGAGGAATCTGACTCAGATGTCCCATGTGATGTCACAACATCTCTGTCAAAGAAGAAGCCAACCACTAGCAAGCTGGCTGCTAGTGTCCCTGAGGTACCAATTGACAAAATATCATTCCACTTTACTTCTAGTGTGAACAGATGGAACTATGTTTATCACAAGAGGCTGGCTTTGGAAAGGGAATTGGCTCAGAATGTCCTGGAATGTAAGGAGATTGTAGACCTGATTCAAGAGGCAGGGTTAATGAAAACTGTGACTCAGCTCTCAAAGTGCTATGAGACTTTAGTAAAGGAGTTTATTGTCAATGTGTCTGAGGAATGTGCAGATGGAAAGTCTAGGGAATTCAAAAAGGTATATGTGCGAGGCAAGTGTGTGAACTTCTCTCCCTCAGTAATCAACATGTATTTGGGAAGACCTGATATAGCTCAACCTGAGCTTGAGGTGACTGGCAACAAAATCTGTCAAGTAATCACTGCTAATCAAGTCAGGAAGTGGCCTCTAAAAGGTAAGTTGGTGGCCAGCAAACTCAGTGTCAAGTATGCTATGCTGCACAAAATTGGAGCTGCCAACTGGGTGCCCACAAATCACAAATCTACTGTGGCTGTGATGCTTGGAAAGTTCATATATGCTGTTGGAACCAAAGCAAAGTTTGACTATGGAACCTACATTTTTTATCAAACCATGAAACATGCAGGAAGCTTCAGTGTGAAGGAGCCTATAACCTTTCCTTCCCTCATATGTGGTATTGTGTTGAATCAGTTTCCAAACATATTGACAGAGAATGATTTTGTGAAAAGAAGAGAGAGTCCTTTAGCCTTCAATCATAAACTATTCCTAGGTAAGCATGTCCCTGACATTGCCATGACAACAGGAGAGACATAAAGTGTTTGCAATCAACCAGGTAAAGCTGCTGTCATTGCAATACTCAGAGAAACGTACAAGGAGCTAGAGGCAAGGAAGCTCACTTTGGAAAATTTGATTATCAAATTGGAGATGACTGAAGGTGGTGTGCTTGGTGAGGCTGCTGATGCTGCAGAAGGAGCTGCAACGCAAAGTGCAGAGGGTGAAGAGGATGCCAGTCCTGATGATGGCACTGATGATGAGGATGACTCTGAGTCAGATGATTAAATCATTTACTGTGGTTCTGACAATTATGTGTAATTCTGTTTTATTTTGGTCTGTAATTTTAAGTGTTGCTTTGGCAACATTTTTGACAAAAAGGGGGAGTAACACATGTGCCCCAGGACAACAGATTTGCTTTGTGCCTGAACAGATATTGAAGATCCTCTAATCCAGAAGTTGTGATGCAACTTGATGTTCAACTTGTATGTGTGCATTTTGTATGTGTGTTGTTGTTAGAAGTTTTTATTTAACTTCTATGTGTGTGCTGCTGGTTGAAGTTTTTATTTAACTTCTATGTGTGTTTAGTGTGTTGCTGCTCTGAGTGTATTAGCTAGGTTAGTTTCCCTGCTAGATGTGTGTTCTCCGCTGCTGTGAACTCTGTTGTGATACCAAAGTGATTTAGCCAAAAATTTGCCAAAGGGGGAGTTTGTAGATGTTTGATTGGCTGCATTTTATGTTAAAACACTAACTGGACTCTAATGTCTTGACTGATGTCATGACATGCTTTGGAGATGTTTGATTGGCTGCGTGTTGTGTTAAAACACTAACTGAACTCTAATGTCTTGACTGATGTCATGACATACTTGAGTAGTATGCTGCAGGTTTAGCTAATACAGGTTTTACTGAATGTCACCCTGGATGGTATGACATTCATCCCTGACAGCAGATACTGAGGTATAGAATAGTTGGTTGTCTGTTATAACTCAGTATTTAATTCAGTCTGTTTATCAAGGGAATAACAGACTTGGCATAAGGCCTACTGTCTGAATGTCAAACTGGATGTTATGACATTCATCAGTGACAACATATACTGAATAATAGGCAGGTTGGTTTTTCTGCTACAGTTCAGTATTTATTTCAGTCTGTTTATCAGGAGGATAACAGACCTGGCATAAGGCCCATTGTCTAAATGTCAAACTGGATGTTATGACATTTATTTCTGTCAGTTGATACTGGAGTATAGACTGGTTGGTCTTTTACAGTACAACACTTATTACAGTCTTTTTTCAGAAGAATAACAGACCTAGCATATGATATGGACGTCAAACTGAATGTTGTGACATTCGTTCCTGACAGCATATTCTAAAGTGTAGGATGGTTAGTTTTTCTGTTTCAGTATTTTTCTCAGGCTATTTTTCAGGAATCCAACAGCTGAGCTAAAATCCAAGAAACTAACAACTGAGCTACAATTAATGAACCTAACAAATAGCCTATTTGTTAGCACCCTAATATGTGGAAATTAGGTTAACTTGCTTAACCTTAATTTTAGGAAATACAAGTACAAGGCCCAAGTGCTGCAATATAAAAGGATGGCAATCCTGATTTCAGAACTTAGGGGTTTTAGGCGTGAAGCTTTCATTGTACCATCATACTTCACTGCTGTATTTTTATGTGTGTCTTGTATTAGGTTTATCTTGTGAGCCAAGCATTTATGACCTAGATGATTGCATTGGACTAGGGTGTTTATTGAGTTGTAAGTGTTGTGTCACTCTAAGCTTTTAAGCGTGAGTGCTGTGTATCTTGATTAAAGTTGTTAAGCACAATCAAGAGTTGTTTGAAGTATAACTTCGTCATTAACTTTAATCCAATTAAAGGTTGTAATCACTGCGGTGATTGAGGGGGAGTGAGTAGGAACTCTGGTCTTAGTTTAAGATTGAAATTGCATTGGGTAGGTATTAAGTGATAGGATTAAACAGTTGGTTTAAGGTCTGAATTAATACTACTAATAATGGATTTCCTCCCTGGCTTGGTAGCCCCCAGACGTAGGTGTGTGTGACACCGAGTTGGGTAAACAATTCCTTGTGTTATTTACTACACTTTACTTTTAAGTTCTGCATAATTCTTGTCTGCGCAGAATTGGATGTCATAACATCCCGTGTGACATCGAAAGTCTGTTAACTAGAATTTCAGAAACAAATATTCCTTCAAGTCATATTCAAATAAATCTTTTCTTCAAAGCAAGTCCAATCAAATCAAATATTCATCTATTCTTCAATGCAAATCCAATTTCTTATTTGAATAAAATCTTTTCCAAATTGATTTGGATTAACAAGCTTCTTCCAAAAGCAGTCTTCTACATATTCTGAAGGAATTAAAACCGAAACAAATATGAAGATAATCATAACTCTATCCGCACACAAAGATGTCCCACAACATATGTTGAACATCTTGCTTGATAAGCTTCCTACAGATATTAGCCAATTACTTGGAACAACAAAATGCAGTATGAGTAGTATGAACAACGCATGTGCCATGATTTCATACAACATGTCAAGATATCTTGCTTTCCATTTTTCCTATTAAAAAAATAAAATCCAAAGGAACAATAATCTCCCCCTTTTGATATTTTTTAGGAAAAACATAAATTATACACTTCTTCAAGATTGCACCACAACTAGTGCACAAGAGACAAAGATTATCAGATAACATTATCAAATAAGTGTGTCCTTTTCTTTTTCTCCCCCTACTTGCCTCAAAAGAGACAAAGGAAACATGACCTACATTATCAAAATTCAAAGTGAGACAAAACAAAAAAGCAAACTTAAGAAACCAACAACGGCAGATCCTGAAAACAGACATGATACTACACACATTCTTCAGATAAAAAAAGCACATAACTTCTTACGAAAACTAGTTGGAAGAAATATTATTTCTTGAAATTCATCTATTACCATATCCTCTTAATTTCCTCAAATGAACATAAGTACCATAGAACAAGAACACATACATCATAAATCAGTGTTGAACATAAACATGGCATTAGCAGCAACAAGATGTTAAGATGAAGAAGCTCAGATATGACGAGACTATGTCTCACATGAATAAAAACCTTTGAGAATGTGACTTCTCATAGGCCCCAAAGGCAAAGCAACATACAACATTTCTTCAACAATAACCAAAATAATTTCATTAAGATATATCATAATGTCCACCACATGTTTCCAAACATGTTTCCTAACAATCAATGTTTAACTCACGGACAACAAACTTGGAGAAACATCAATCTTACCAACACAACTACTAATATCTTCCTTTTGAACACCCAAAATACCATATATTAAAGAGGAAACACTAATAGGTGGTTGGATGACATGAGACTTAGCATGTTTAACAAATTGATAAAGACAACATTCTCCACATTCCAAGGTAGCATGAGTTCCTATTTGGTATAGAAAACTAGTGATGCAACAATATATTACTTTTGATTGCAAACTTAACATATTACCAAAACCAGATTCATCAATAATAGGAACATTGAAGACTAATGTCTAGGACATCTTTCCCAGCAAACAACTTTTAATTGAATTTCAGCAACCCATAAGGAATACCATCATTCTCAACCAAAAATTACTTCATCAACTTAGGATAACAAGCTCCAACGTTCAACACGGTATTCAACAACTAAGCATCACTAGGAAGCTCCAAACCTTCATTGTACTTAACTGCTTCAACATATAGTTTATGAAGAGCCATTCTTCAACTGTAAGCAGATTTCCATTTGATTGCACTTTGTTCAAAATGAAAAGAAATAGGTGGAGAATTCTTGGGAAGTTTTTTTTTCCTTCAATAGATATTTTAATATTTATAACGTCATGCTAATCAGTCTTCACGTTATCAATAATGTCATGTTATATGTGTGTGACACATTTCTCAACATCATGCTCTGCAATGCTAGGAAAAGTATTCTTTCCTTTTATGGGGATTTTTTTATTACAATATCATTCACTTCTTAATTAATAGGGGAAACTTGTTATCCTTCCTCTGAGTTGGAAACTCAGTTACCAACATGTCATACAAATTGTTTGGAATATCCTGGTTGACATCTTGAGAATCCATAGGCTTAACGAGAGAAGAAACACCTTCAGACTTACCATCGGTCTTTCCTCTAATCGTTATGCCTGTCATACCAAATCCATGAGCTTTCATAACTACAACATATTTTTCATGCCTTTTCTTTGATGTCTTCTTTGGAATTCCATGATTATTCAACAATTTATTTGTTCATAACATGCTTTTAGATTGAATCCAGAACTTTGCAAAACAAATGGCAAATTTAGAGATTGGTTTCATGCGCGGAAGCGAGAATAGAAAAATGTGATCTTTTTGAAAATTTAAGCACGGTAACATGTTATCATAGTTTAATGTCATGATATCATGTATAAAATCTTTGGCATTTGGTTACTCCATAATAGTTGAGGGAAACTACTTCCAACATATATACTTTGGGAATCAAAAGTGCACTCCTTCTTTTGCTTCACTTGAAAAGTAGATAAGTAGGCATGTTCACCTACCATGACCATCTCAAATTCATCTTGCATTTGTTAAACAAGATAATCTACCATCGTACTTAACATTATTTGAAACATATTATCATTAAAAAAATCAGAATTATCATAATGACACTTTTAATGTTGTTGACATCAGTATTAGCATCCTGACAGACTTCCACATAATCATCCATGTCAATGACACCATCCATGTCAATGACATCATTACTAACATCCTGATTGACTTCCAAATTCAAGTACCTATTGAGAAGGCACTTTTCACCTCCATCTGATGACGTGTGCACAAAAGGCTACAAGACAAACCTAGAAACATTTTGATGGCTTCAAGATAATCAATATGAGTATAACCTTCATCAAAGTAAACCTCTTTGATTTGAGCATAGTCTTGTGCTACAAGTTATATCTTCTATCTAGTAACATTTTCATTACTTTTCTTGTTTAGCGGCCCCTCTATGTCATTCAAGTTGTCACTAACATCTTCCTCTACATATTCTTGGACATGATCATGATCACTCACAAAATTATTCTCAGGGGTCACATAATTATTCTCCTTATTAATTATAGATTCTTCCTCCAATATGTCGGACACGATGCTCGACACATATTTATCTTGATTTCCCATACTGGTTTCTTGGGTCTCATCAGCATCAGTGTAGATGTTTGATTGGCTGCATTGTATGGTAAAACACTAGCTGGATTCTAATGTCTTGACTGATGTCATGACATGCTGTGGAGATGTTTGTTTGACTACATTGTATGTTAGAATACCTAGCTGTACTCTGATGTCTTGGCTGATGTCATGACATTCTGAGTAGTGTACTGCAGGATTAGCTAATACAGGATTCATTGAATGTCAAACTGGATGTTATGACATTCATCCCTGTCAGCAAATACTGAGGAATAGAACATGTGGTGTTCTACTATAACTCAGTATTTATTATCAGTCTGCTTATCAAGGAAATAACAGACCTGGCATAAGGCCTACTGTCTGAATGTCAAATTGGATGTTATGACATTCATCATTGACAGCATATACTGAACAATAAGCAGATTGGTTTTCTGCTACATTTCAGTATGCAACTCAGTCTGCTTATCAAGAGGATAACATACCTGATGTAAGGCTCTATGTGTGAATGTCAAATTGGATGTTTTGACATTTATTAATGTACGCTGATACTGAAGTATGGACAGATTGGTTCTATACAGTACAGCAAATTGTACAGTCTGTTTTCAGGAAAAACAGACTTAGCATATGGTTAATGATTTGGAAGTCAAACTGAATGTTGTGACATTCATTCCTGACAGCATATGCTATATTGTAGGGTTTTTAGTTTTTCTGTTTCAGCATTTTTCTCAGGCTAAAATCCAGGAAACCAACAACCAAGCTACAATTAAGGAACCTAACAAATAGCCTATTTGTTAGCACACTAATATGTGGAAATTAGTTAGAATCCTATGTGGCATTATTTGTGGAGGTCTTGAGATATTTTAGGAACTAAATATGGAGATATTTTAGGAACTAAATATGGAGATATTTTAGGAACTAAATATGGAGATATTGTAGGAACTAAATATGGAGATATTTTAGGAACTAAATATGGAGATATTTTAGGAACTAAAAGATTGAAGACCTTGTTTGTAGCAGAAAGTTTCTGCTGATGTTGTAACAACAAAGGAGAAGTTTGCTGCGATTTCTGAAGGCCCAAATCCAGTTGGGTGATTAGGTTATAAATAGCATATTGTAACCTAGTTTTTGTAAGCCTCATAGAATGAAAATTTAAGGGTGTGTGTGAGGTAAACCTCCCAATCTGTGGGAAGGTTACCATGTGTTTCTCAGTGTTCAAAGCTGAGAGTATTTGTAACTCAAAGCCTGTAGGCAAGAGTGATTATGGTCTTGAACGAAGCTGTGAAGCAAGTTCAAGGTGTTTAGCATTACATTGTAATTGTAGTGATAGGAATGGAAACTGAAGGTTTCTATCTAGGAGTTCCTAGGTATAGATTGCATTGGGTAGGGATTAAGTGAAGAGTTGTAAACGGGGGAGTTTAACTCTGAATTAATACTGCTGATAGTGGATCTTCTTCCTGGCTTGGTATGCCCCCAGACGTAGGTGTGTGTGACACCGAACTGGGTTAACAATTACTTGTGTTTTTACCTTCTACATTTTATAATTCTGTCCGTTATAAAATAAGGTCAACCGGTAATGCTGTAACAGATGATGTTCAAATCAATGTTGAGACATCATGCTGATAACTGTGCAGGCTCAACAGAAGTAAGTGTTATGTTTGATCTCTATTGTGTCTTTGTACCAGATGGAAAGAACTGGGTGTTCTTCCATTCTATGGTGATATAGTAGCAGATGTCGTGACATCTGTGAATGTGTGCATATGAGTACTAGGTTTTAATTTGTATAACTGTCTTGCTGTATTAGTAACAATGTTAGATCAGATGTCATTACTTGGAGTAGAACATCTAAACTCTGACTACACCCGAATTTCAAATGGTATCAGAGCAGGCATCCTGTTCTGTTTCTGGATGAGATCCATGGGTGATACTTTCTGGTATCTTGCAAGGAGTTATATTAGTACTGATGTTGGAACCTGTGGAAGGTTCTGTGAGTTCCCTGAATGGTCCCTTGAAGTAGGTGGATGGACTATTCATGACAGGAACTATGGGTACCGGTCTCTAGTGGTTGGCAATTGGCCTATGTGTGGGACAGCTGTGCTAGTATTGAATCATATTCAAGCCTGGTATGTTCTTGGAGGCTGATCTGGTGAAGGGTGTGTACATAAGTTGAGTTGTATTATGATTTCCGCTGCATAATACCTGGCAAAACTCAAACTCTGATGTAGTTTCTCCTCTTGTGGATGAAAGGCTGCTGTATTCAAGATTTCATCATAACCTACTGAAGATGTCAAAGATACTTGAGTCTCCTCAAGTCCACCCATCATGACGTTCTCTCTTCAGGATGGTAAGAATCGCCTGATCACTGATTCTTTTACACTCTTGGGTAGTGTATATGAAGACCTTGAAGACTTTCAAGGAGGGTTTGTTCCAAGGAGGTGGAACCAATGCTCTATGTGATGTTAGAACATGTTGTTCAACAAGTATGCAGCTGCTGGTTGAAGAACAGATGTTTTTAGGCGTCAAACAAAGGGATACTTTTGTTTGGAACCTACTCCTGACCTGGAAGAGGAGACATCTGTGTGTGCTAAGTTGACAAGGGAAGGGTCAACTGTGTGTGTGCTCAAGAAGGTCACTGTTAGAAGTCTGATCTCTAGAAGTGGAGCTGGTTGAGATGTGACATTGTGCAATTTCCTGCCGATTGTCTTATTCCTGTAGATTGATCAAGGTTGGATAGTTGTTCCCTGAAGTACTATGTTGTGTTGGAAGACAAGTCCCCTGGATGTTAGAAGTCAATAATGGGGTAACCTGATTGCTATTTCATTTAAGAGGATTGGGACCATGAATCTTGTTTTTCAAACACCTCGCTCAGAAGTGGCAGTTCCTTCAAGGAGTGAGAATATGAAGATTCAGAGGTTGGTTGAGGTAGTATGCTCTGGCAATGCATATCTACTATTGACTGGTATTGTGTTTCACTAGTACTTATGGTCAGCTGAAGTCTGATTGGTGTGATTGGAGTATGTATAGGTATAACTCATAGAGTTAGGTGCCACTGGTAGGGATGGTGTATGTCATGTTGAGACATGTCTGTACAATGCATGGATATTGGTGTGAAGTTTCCATGATTGTTATTTTGAGGGGGAGTTTTGGTTAACCTCCTCACATTTGGTCAGCCTAGGGTCTGGTTGGCTGTTGACCTGTGTCACATGGGTTCTGGTGGTTGTGTGACACATTTGCAAGGAAGAATTCATCTCTCTCATTCCTAAGGGTGAATTTAATCTGAGAAGATTTTCAAACTGTTGAAGTGCTTGCAAGCAGAAGATGTGACACTAGAAGAGTATTTTCAAAGTAGTCTTATGGTGGAAGTATCTGAAAGGAATATTGGGAAAGGATTTAAGATCAATGTCAACTTGTGCCAAGTACAAGTATTTAATTGATTATCCTTGGAGCTCAAGATAACTGATGTTCTTAAAGATGTTGGAACATCTCTTCTTCAAGACCCTGTGCAGAATCACAGGAAGGATAGTACATTGGTTTATGATCTATCTCTTTGGTGGCAGCAAAAGCATATGATCTCTGAAAAGGTTTCCTGGCAAGAAACATGTTCAGCCTTGGTGTGTACAAGAAGAAGAAGACATCATAGTCTTGATGGTGGTTACTTGGATCAGTTTATCTCTGATCTAAGTAAGGAAGTGCATTGGCTAATGCACACTGTGAAGTTAAGAATAAGTGGCAGCACTCTTAACATCATGGAAACAGCCTTGCTTTAGGAAGTGGAATCCTTGGTATAACTGAAGGGTTAGTTTCTAACTGGTCCTTCTGAAGACTCATGCATCAGAGTGTCTGATGTCTTTGGAGAAGAAGCAGGAATTCATCAAGGTGTGAGCTTGGATGACTTAACTGCAAACCTGCAGGATGGAGGTTGTTTACTCAAACTTGGTTCCACAATCAAGTCTATGAGAACATTGAACTCTTGTTCTGTGAAGGGAGGAAGTTCTTTCAAGTGGCAGAAGAAGGAGCTGAATTCAACAGCTAGATGTCAAAACACAATGTTGTGACATTTGGTTCAACATCAGATTCTTAGTTGGTGAAGTGGCACATCAACTTGAGATAGAAGGGTCTACAGGGTTGTAGATTGGATACTTCAAAAAGGTCGTCCTCGTTGCAGTTCTTTGGAGTTGCTGGATAGAAAGGATGTTACATGTTCATGTCTTAGAAAATCTAAGTTTTGTTCAACATGTAGCTTGAAGTTCAAGTCTCACTTGGAAGGTCATAATATCTTTGGGAGAGGTCTGATAGACGTGGAGAGGTCAAAGAATGGCATTTGACTTTTTCATATGAGGATTCATGAAGGAGGTAATCAACCAGTGGCATTTGGTCTATCTCAGAAGTGAGTTCGAAGAATCAAGATAATCCACATATGGCAGCTGATTATTCTTGAGGAAAGTCTGAGACAAATTACTTTTGAGCAGAAAAGTAGTAAGTTGAAGACAAAATGAGTTATTTTCTATTCATCTCTTGGAGCTTGTGGTAGGAGCTCTGAGTTATCTATGGAAGATTATCTCTCGTAATGGGATGAGAATGTATATGTCCCAATTTATGTCTAGGTTCTTTTGGATCAAGCTGGTGACTCAGTGATATCTGAAGATTATCAGATGGTGTTCCTTGTTATGTTGTGAAGGATGTCCTAACGAATGTTAGAACATTTTGTGAAGTGGTTTTCTGTTCTGGTTAGAAGAGAGATTGACACAGAGTGTGGATGTGTTCAGCCAAGAGGGTTGAACAGAGGGTGTGCTCTTGAAGACATGAAGATGAGTCTTATGTTTTCCATTCATCAAGTGGTCTGGGTTCTCTTTGAATCAGGAAGTATGTGAAGGTCCAACTTTGGGGTGTTGGATATGTTCATGTGTGATCTCCAAGTTTCAAGAGGAGAGTTGGTTGTTCATGACAGGGGGAGTTCTGTCTTTGTGCTGCAAGTAATCATCAAGCTTGTGGTCTATGTGTTCTCAGATAACAAGGTATGACACCTGATATACCTGCTGTGAAGACAGTGTGTGACTACTTGATCAAAGTTGTGAAGCAAGATCAAGTGGGTAGTGTCTTGATCAAAGCTGTAAAGCAAGATCAAGAGGGGGTATTCTTGATTGAAACCGTGAAGTAAAATCAAGATTGTGTATCTGTCATTTGTGTGTAATTCTGTTTATGTTGGTCTGTAATTTAAAGTGTTGCTTTGGCAACATTTTTGACAAAAAGGGGGAGTAACACCTGTGACCTGTGATGCCCCAGGACAACAGAGTGTTTTGCTAAACAGATATTGAAGATCCTCTAATCCAGAGGTAGTGCTGCAACTGATGTTCCACTTCTATGAGTGTGAGTATGTGTATGTGTGCTGCAATTAGAAGTTTTTATTTAACTTCTGTATGTGTGCTGTTATGTGAAGTTTTTATTTAACTTCCATCTGTGTGAGTGTGCTGCTACTCTGAGTGTATTAGCTAGGTTAATTTCCTGCTAGATGTGTGTTTTCCGCTGCTATGGACTCTGTTGTGAAGCCAAAGTGTTTTAGCCAAAAATTTGCCAAAGGGGGAGTTTGTAGATGTTTGATTGGCTGCATTGTATGGTAAAACACTAGCTGGATTCTAATGTCTTGACTGATGTCATGACATGCTGTGGAGATGTTTGTTTGACTGCATTGTATGTTAGAATACCTAGTTGTACTCTGATGTCTTGGCTGATGTCATGACATTCTGAGTAGTGTACTGCAGAATTAGCTAATACAAGATTCATTGAATGTCAAACTGGATGTTATGACATTCATCCCTGTCAGCAGATACTGAGGAATAGAACAGGTGGTGTTCTACTATAACTCAGTATTTATTATCAGTCTGCTTATCAAGGAAATAACAGACCTGGCATAAGGCCTACTGTCTGAATGTCAAACTGGATGTTATGACATTCATCATTGACAGCATATACTGAACAATAAGCAAATTGGTTTTCTGCTACATTTCAGTATGCAACTCAGTCTACTTATCAAGAGGATAATAGACCTGATGTAAGGCTCTATGTGTGAATGTCAAATTGGATGTTTTGACATTTATTAATGTACGCTGATACTGAAGTATGGACATATTGGTTCTGTACAGTACAACAAATTGTACGGTATGTTTTCAGGAAAAACAGACTTAGCATATGGTTAATGATTTGGAAGTCAAACTGAATGTTGTGACATTCATTCCTGACAGCATATGCTATATTGTAGGTTGTTTAGTTTTTCTGTTTCAGCATTTTTCTCAGGCTAAAATCCAAGAAACCAACAACCAAGCTACAATTAAGGAACCTAACAAATAGCCTATTTGTTAGCACACTAATATGTGGAAATTAGTTAGAATCCTATGTGGCATTATTTGTGGAGGTCTTGAGATATTTTAGGAACTAAATATGGAGATATTTTAGGAACTAAATATGGAGATATTGTAGGAACTAAATATGGAGATATTTTAGGAACTAAAAGATTGAAGACCTTGTTTGTAGCAGAAAGTTTCTGCTGATGTTGTAACAGCAAAGGAGAAGTTTGCTGCGATTTCTGAAGGCCCAAATCCAGTTGGGTGTGTCATACCCCAAAATTTGCCCATTAATATTTCAAGACATTTCAGAGCGCTCCGACTCATTTTTATGACACTTAAAGGAACAAAGGCCCAGCTCGCGAATGACCCAAAATGGCCTACTCGCTACACGCTCACCTAGTGATAATATGAAAGTGGTTTATTTGGAAGCGGAGGAAAAGGGGTGCAAAAAGGAAAGAAAACGAACCAAACAGCAAAGCCCAACCCAAAGTACAAGAACACGGGTGTGGCATCTGTGACGAGCGTCACAGAGGCTGTGACGAGCGTCACGCCTCGCACACCCCTGTGACGGGCGTCACACAGGGTGTGACGAACGTCACACCATTCCCCTACTTTGTGGGCGCAGGCAACGCTTCGGAGACTTGAAGATCCGTTGGGCCCTATATCCACGTACGTGTTGAAGACTTTTTTTTGGCAGCAGGCATGACCTAATGACAACAATATAAATAGCCGCCTTGAAAACCTAAAAGGGGGAGCTTTTTCCGAGATTCTTTTTCCTTTGCCGTTTTCGCCTTTGCATTTTTTTCTTCTTTTCCAGCAGCTTAGGCATTGTGTTTTACAAGTGCTACACTACTTCTTTTGCAATTCCGGATTCCCTTTTGGTATTTAGTTAATTCTTTTCGCACAATAGTTTCTACAACGGAAACTATTGTGTGCCTTTTTACCGAATCTAATCTTACGGCGGCAGCAAGGTCACCTCCGCTCAATTCTATCCGATCGGCCAATTCAAGGTTGCGACTCAATTGCAAACAGGTTTGCGTTACTATTATCGCTTTATGTTCCTAATTCACATGTGATATCATAATTGAGATTCATAAATATATTTGAGGCTTTGCATGTAACTTAAGTATGCCTGGATACTTTGAATTGTTGTAATGGATGCCGCTGTTCTTCGTCCTATTGTTGTAACCATGCTTTGTTTACCTATTACTTTGGTGCAACTCTCGATTGCACCCTGATTTGGTATTCTAACCCGTTTGCTGAATTTTGCAAAGGTTCATATGTCCCAGGAAAAGATTGCTGTTTAGGTCTTCCACTTTATTTGTGGGATACCCTGGTGGAGACTCACCCTAAGTGGCCTAATTAATTTTAATGTGTTAATTTTAACATCTTAATTTTAATGTATTAATTTTAATGCATTGATTTTAGTATGGACTTAATTACTTAATTGACTTTAAAAAATGGCCTTTAAATATGTGATCTTGGACCTCTCTTTTGTCTTACGATATTACGATATTACGGTCATGTCCCGCGAATGTGGGGATACCCTTAGCAAAGACCCTTCGGTTAAATCATCATAAAATAAATTATAGTCCCTCGGATGTTGCCTTCGAATATACAACTTTGTCCCTCGATGACCCTCCGATGTTGCCTACGATTAAATGATGATAGTCCCTTCGAATGCTAAGGTATCTTCACAACTGTTGCCTTCAATGACCAATCGATGACCCTACGATGACCCTTCTACATCCCAAGGATAAAACTACTTACTTCTCAATAGTAAGGACAGTTTTACCCTCATAAGGATAGGAAATGCCCGGAAAGACCTCAGACAGGTATAACCTTAATTGCTCATTCATAACCAAAAAATATACTTTTCACCTCACACCTTTCAAACATCTTTTTGGAAAATCACCACTTAGCATACATCCGCACTAGGATCATTGCCGAGTTATATTTTTCTAAACTATTTTCTAAATTAAAACGAGATAACCACTTTGTATACATTCATGCAAGAATCATTACAAAGTTAAATTCTCATTTTCAAAACATTTTTCACACATTTCTCAACCACCTTTTTCAAACAAGGAAAACATAAATGATTGAGCAATTAAGAGCCCATGGATAACCATGGATACAAAGGGTGCTAATACCTTCCCTTTTGTATAAAGTACCTCCCGAACCTAAGAATTTAAAATTAAGGTCTTTCCTGTTCTTTTCCACCTTTCCTTATGTGGAAATTAGTTAGAATCCTATGTGGCATTATTTGTGGAGGTCTTGAGATATTTTAGGAACTAAATATGGAGATATTTTAGGAACTAAATATGGAGATATTGTAGGAACTAAATATGGAGATATTTTAGGAACTAAAAGATTGAAGACCTTGTTTGTAGCAGAAAGTTTCTGCTGATGTTGTAACAGCAAAGGAGAAGTTTGCTGCGATTTCTGAAGGCCCAAATCCAGTTGGGTGATTAGGTTATAAATAGCATATTGTAACCTAGTTTTTGTAAGCCTCATAGAATGAAAATTTAGGGGTGTGTGTGAGGTAAACCTCCCAATCTGTGGGAAGGTTACCATGTGTTTCTCAGTGTTCAAAGCTGAGAGTATTTATAACTCAAAGCCTGTAGGAAAGAGTGATTATGGTCTTGAACGAAGCTGTGAAGCAAGTTCAAGGTGTTTAGCATTACATTGTAATTGTAGTGATAGGAATGGAAACTGGAGGTTTCTATCTAGAAGTTCCTAGGTATAGATTGCATTGGGTAGGGATTAAGTGAAGAGTTGTAAACGGGGGAGTTTAACTCTGAATTAATACTGCTGATAGTGGATCTTCTTCCTGGCTTGGTATGCCCCCAGACGTAGGTGTGTGTGACACCGAACTGGGTTAACAATTACTTGTGTTTTTACCTTCTGCACTTTATAATTTTGTCCGTTATAAAATAAGGTCAACCGGTAATGCTGTAACAAATGATGTTCAAATCAATGTTGAGACATCATGCTGATAACTGTGCAGGCTCTACAAAAGTAAGTGCTATGTTTGATCTCTATTGTGTCTTTGTACCAGATGGACAGAACTGGGTGTTCTTCCATTCTATGGTGATATAGTAGCAGATGTCGTGACATCTGTGAATGTGTGCATATCAGTACTAGGTTTTAATTTGTATAATTGTCTTGCTGTATTAGTAACAATGTTAGATCAGATGTCATTACTTGGAGTAGAACATCTAAACTCTGACTACACCAGAATTTCAATCAGTCTTTTGAATTAGATGATGGTTTCTTACAAGCTCATACATGAATGGGACATCAAGAAAGTTTTCACCAACAACCATATCAGACTCGTTAAGATATGGAATATTAAGGGGAACAATGTTTGGGACATGTTTCATGTCATACAAGTTATAACTGAAATTCAACACACTAAGAGGAACACCATTTTTAGCTTCACCAAACAAAATATCATGTTTTTGAACAGTGAAAATTCCAGAAATATGAGAAGGAACCCCAATAGGAAGAATTATGTCATAGTCACAAATCTTCTTTAACTTCTTCTTCTGAACCACCATTGGTTGTTCAATGTTGGGAGGACCTCCAGCCTAACCATCAACCTTCCCTTCAATGAAAAATCATTGCATGAGTCTCATAAAATCCATAAGTGGTAGTTCATAAACACGAGTAAGATGTTGAAACATCTTATATGACATCTTGGTTTGCTTCCCAACTTGACACGCATCATAGCTTTTACCTTCTTCAATTTTGAGATCAGACATACAAAAGACAACTTTGTCTGCAACGAAGTTCTTCGTACTCCCATGCTTTTTGTGCCATTGCTTAATTTCTGTATCTTAAATGTCATCCATGATGTTAGGAACATGTTCTTCAACATTATGCACCATAGTGTTGGAAACAATCATCTTCCTCTCAACACTTTCTTTCTCGTAATGCTATCACCAAATGTAACATAGTTTTTTTCTCTCATATCAAGTGTCATGCAACTACCATCAAGATAACAATCTTCACAAGAAAATACCTTGTGGGAGGTATAAGTAATATGAACAAGAATCTTAGGCTTGTCACACCAAACTTGTTATTGATGTGGTTTACTACCATATAATTTATAACAATACAGTGGGATGGAGTAGACGAAGTTAGTGCGCTGGTAATTATGTTTGACAAGATGTTGAGATAGGTTATCTGGCACTGTGCATTATTTTTCCTGAATAGGAGTAACACCCATATTCTTTAAATTTGATGGTGTGAATCTATGTACTTGCAGGTAACAAAGACCAACGTCTGAAGTTTTGATGATGAAAACGCACGAGGATCTATGTGCTTGCAGCAAAGGAATCAAGATCAAAGTGCATATATAATGAGATACTATCTAGCAAAAACCTTGAAGCCTCTTTGGGGAAAAATGTGAAAGCTCGCCAGGCCATGTCTGTCAGTCTATCTGAGTGAACCAAGTACTATAAAATGTAAGGTAGTAGCTTAAGAGTACTAAGGCAACTCACACGCACTTCGAAATATTTTTCTACCTTGAAAATGATTTTATAAGCCAGAACCAAGTGATTAAAAAGCTATCCAAACAAAATTTTGACCATCTAATCGATTGGAAAAATATGTCAATCAATTGGCAAAATATTTTTACCAACCAATCGATTGAAACTCTATGAAAATTAATTATATGGGTGCCAATTGATTACCAAATCAATAAGGACAACACATTAGTGACTTGTAACAGAACTATATCCAAACCTTCCTATTTGAGTTTGCCAATCGATTGTAAATGAGTTGTCTAATCAATTAGAGCTTTTTTCCAACTGATTAGATAATTAATTCAGCCCATGGATTATTTCCTTTCTTGGATTTTCCAACCACTATATAAGAGAGGCTCGTCCTCACTTCATACCACACCAGTTTCTAAAGCTTCGAACTGCCTTAGTGCTAGTAAGTGAAGCTTTAATTGTGAGAAATATATTTTTGTAAGTCATTACGCTGGTCATTTATATTCACAAGAGTGTGATATTGTTAAGAGATTGAGTTTGGTTCTTGATATTAATCTTTATTAAATCTCTGTTCTAGGTTTATTAAGCTTTTTTGGAAAAAAACTTTGTTTTGGCTATTAAGATCAGCCATAAATCTCTAAATGGTTTGATAGCTTAACCTAGGTTAAAAGATGTCATTTGGTTGGAGATAAGCCTGTTAGAATCTCAATATCAGATTGTATTAAAGGTTCGTGGTCATAACCTGTAAAAGCTAAAAGTTTTAGTCAAAATCTCAAGAAGATCTCTTGGGGAAATGACTAGGCCAACGTTTGGAAAAACTTGGATAACTCTCCGGTGAAATCTCTTTAACCCTTTATTCTCTTTTATTTTATGCAATTTACTTTCAGTATTTTATTTCTGCTAAAATTACTCACCTAAAAATTTACTAATACGATCTTAATCGAGAAAGGCTAAAATTAATCACGAATTTTGAATACCACAATTCACCCTCCCTCTTGTGCTTGGAGTCACTTGTCCAACAAATGACTCACCAATATATATAGCCCATTTCATGTCTTTGGTGTGTGTAGTGAAAGTCACAACATTTTTTTTATTAGATTCACCTTCCTCATCATTTGTGACATTGTAGATTTTTCTTTGTTACCTTGGAAAACTTAAGCATTCAACTTGAATATGTCCAAAATCTTTGCAATTAAGACATTGGATCTAGTTAAGATTTTCACCACTTATTCCTTTACGATGAAAGTTACACCTCTTGAACATTTGTAGAGACATTGTTCCCATATATCATATCTAGTTTTCTCATGACTTTACTAAATATCTTAGCAAGCATGAGATTATTTTTCAATATCATAGTCTACTTGGTCTTTCACAATCTTCATAATTGTCTTCAACTATATTATTTGGAGGATTCTTAATACCATGAAGAATCTTTGGTCGATGAACTACTCCTCCTTTTTTTGAAATTCTCCATCTTGAACATAATAAGAACCCTAGAACACACCCAAACATAATAAGGTGCTTTCTCTGATGCCAATTGTAATTTTGTTCTTCATAAGTCAGATGTTTGACATAATGTGGACAACGTGCTTATAACAGATTAACATATTACAGGAAATGAAATCATAAAGCAGTAACAAACATGCACGATTGTTAACCCAGTTCGATGCAATATCACATATGTCTGGGAGAAATTCAACTCAAGAAAGAAAATTCACTCTCAATAATAAAAGTACAAATAGTCTTAGATTGAAAAACCATGTTCAATGTCTCTCTTCCTAATACTACCCATGATTTCCTATTTAGGACTCCCTATAGAATGACTCCACTCCCAATAGTCAGAAGGACAAATGAGTTTACTCTAAACTCTTCCAGTTCAAGGCCACTTTCCTAATATTTCCCGTGAAGATTCATTCAGGCTCCCCCTTAATAAGACATTCCTCTCACTTTCACTCAAACACTCTCCAGTTGTTTGGACTATTACAATAATAATATGGATGGTATAACAATCTTAAAACTCAATACTCTATTCACCTAATTTAGATTTGAAGCACATGAATAGAGTACAAAATACAAACAAAAAGAAAGACTTAACAAAAACAAAGTTCCCCTAATTATTAGATATATTCTCTTGAGATCTGAGTCTTCACAAAGGAGATGAACTCATTATATAGCCATATGAGTCCAACTCCAAAATCCCATAAGGATTTAAGTTAGGAGTTTGGTTGGACTTTTATAAAGCACATGAGATCAATCTTCAATAATGATGATTTTCAATATGGATTGATCTCCTTGAATAAGTCTGATTCTATTGATTATCCTTATTGTATTTGATTCAGATCACATCCTCCAAAAACTCACATAATCAATCAAATATTTATTAGGAAGATTGAAATTCTTGATTGATATAAATCTTGAACAAATAATATCTTTTCCAAATCCAAACTCAAGCTAGCGCACTTATATCTCTCATATAACAGAAAATAAAACAAATCATAAAAGCACAATATATACTTCAACTTATCTTGCTCATCAAGTTACAGTCCAAGACATATGTCTCACATATCGTGGAACATTAAGCCCGACTTATGTCGATGTAAAAAAATTTGGAATCTTAAACAAATCAAATAAAATATTTACTTGATATAAATCACCATTCCAACTTCTTAAGTAAATGATTTAAAATAAATCTCTTGCAGAAACTGAATCGCACTTTGAATCATCTTTAATAAAGATTGCAGATTTTCTCATTAACTACAAATCCAAATCTAGTAACTAAACCATATCTAATTAAATTTATCCATGGAATGAATCTTCAATCAATATCTTTGAATATTCAATTTCAGCACAATCTTTGAATAAACTAAATCTGAAACAAATCTTCCTTCAAGGCGTATTCAAATAAATCATTTCTTCAAAGAAAATCCAATCAAATCAATTATTCATCTATTCTTCAATGCAAATCCAATTAAATCAAATCTTCTTATTTGAATAAAATCTTTTCCAAATTGATTTGGATTAACAAGCTTATTTCAAAAGAAATCTTCTAAATCTTTTGAAGGAATTAAAACCGAAACAAATCTAAAGTTAATCAGAACTCTGTCTGCATGCAAAGATGTCCCACAACATGAGGTGAACATCTTGCTCGACAAGTTTCTTAAAGAAATTAGCCAATTACTTGGAACAACAAAATTCAGTATGAGCAGTATGAACAGCGCTTGGGCCAAGATTTCATACAACATGTCAATACATCTTGCTTTCTATTTTCCCTATAAAAACAAGTCAATCCAAAGGAACCTAAAATCCAAACAACAAGCATGTGGATCCACCAACTTTCTATCGTCAATGTTTCTATCGATTTCAAGTTTGTTAACCACTTTGACTACGAGGTATTGCCCGCTTTCAGTGCAAGAATCCATCACAGTTTTGTCCTTTGGAAAAGGTGACTTGTTGGTTTGAGGAGTGCGGGTATTGTATATAAACTATCCTTAGTCTCAATTTTCAAGCAATGTGAGACTATTTGGTGTACCAAAACAAATAACATATAATCTTCCTTAGGAATTGAAATATCCCAAAATTTCTTATATTTCATGTTAAATTTATTTTCAACTTTATTGATATAGTTCTTTTGTGATAACCGTATGATACCTTGAAAATAATATTTAAGTATTAAAATGCTTAGTTCAAAAGAGGTGTTTCCATATATTTCATCACTAAATTTTGTTAGAGATTTTTTAATTTCACACTCTTTAATATATATATATATATATATATATATATATATATATATATATATATATATATATATATATATATATATATATATATATATATATATATATATATATATATATATATATATATATATATATATATTTCTTCTTAGAACCAACTAATCTTAGAGACCAGTCACACTGTCTGACTAATCTTAGTTTCACACAATAACTAACTAATATCATTGTTGTCTATATAAAATAAAATCAACACATCCTACTAGACATATAAACTTACTTACAGGGACTTTATAATACCAACAATTTTTCTAAATTTTCATCTCAAAGTTAAATGAGATAATTAAATCGATATTGTTCATTCCAAAACCAAACTTTTCACAAAATATTACTAAATATAGATTTAAATAAATTTTTATCATATAATATTTAAATCAAATAAGAATATTATTTGGTGATAGAAAGAAACTTTGGATCAAATATAAAATTTGTAAAAAATATCACAATGTAATAGTTGATTCAAAATCTTATTTTATGACATTCAAATGCATATTAAATGATTCTTTATTTAAAGGAATGATTGATATCTCTTAATTTTTTTAATCAAAAGGGAAATTATATAAATGAAAAAGAGAGTATACAAAAAAGAGAGGGACATAGACCAAAACCCTCTAAAGAAAACAGAAATGAAAATATGGAAAACCTAGTCTATTACGAACCAAATCGTCAAAAACAAACACATGAGCTTCATTCTGCCAAACAAAACCTTGAATGGAAAGACCTAATTGAAGCTAATTTTTCTGTGTAATGATTATCTTCCCTATAAATATGAGAGAGGATAAAAGACATATTTAGAGTTCTATGAATACAATTAAGCCACCAATTTTCTTGCCAAAATAGAATCTCCAATTTTAAAGAAATTTCCATATCCAATTGTGCTTTTTGCTCTTTGATAAGTAGAACATCAGATTACCCTTCCATTTGGATTTGGGACTGAATGTCATCAAGATTTGAAGTAGCTTTCCTAAGAAGATCATGAACATTACCAAATTTCTCTTTATTCCAAACCTTAAGCATAGTTTTAAGAAGCTTAATTTTTTGAGAAAGAATGGCCACGGGATAACCAAAGAACTTTGTATTCCAACAATTTTTAACCACATTGATACAATCTGGATGTTCAGACCATATTTTATGAAATTTGAAACTGGGAATCACCTTTGCAGCTTGATAGTCAAAAACCAAAAGAATGGGAAAATGGTCTAATTTATGCCTGGTATGAGTTGAAACAGAGCTATTGCTGCAGAAGTTAAGCTAACTTTGGTCACAAATGACTCTATCAAGCCTTTTTTCAATAAGCTAGGAACCTTTCCTGCCATTTTGCCAAGTAAATTTTGCACCTCGAGTAGGAAGGCGGATAAGAAGATTTGAGTCAGTCCATTCTTGGAAGTCTTCAATGAGGGGTCTAAAAGGATTTGAGGAATCTCTATATTCATGAGCTTCCAAAATAGTATTGAAATCTCCTATGTAACTCCAAGGAACATCCTTCAAATTTTTTAAGTCAGCAAGAGTAGACCAAAGCTCCCTCCTTTTAATGTAACTGGTAGAAGCATAAGCAACAACCATACCAAAACTGTTTGGGCCATATTTAATGATAAAATACACATCTTGATCATATTGAATATCTATTTGGGGGCTAACTGAGTGGCACAAAGGCACCATAGATTGGAAGGAGACCAGGTCTTTGATTCTCATCAAAAAAATTGAGGTTTAGTCTAGAGAATAAATTTGGAGAAAGCTTATCCAATGTCATCCAAGGCTCAACTAAGAAACATAAATCAGGTTTATGTTGCATAATAATTATTTTTACTGCTAATTTTGTGGGTTTATTAGCAAAACCTCTAACATTCCAGTAAAGGCACTTTATTTGGCAGTGCTGAATGAGACTGCCCTAGCTCTGGTGCTTGGACCTTCCTTAACATGTTTTTGCACAACCCTGATTTTCTTCTTGGCTTGCTTAGAAACCAGTAACTGAAAATTGTTGTCAGTATCCTCAGGATTATCAGGTTCCTCAGCCATATTGGCCCAAGACTTCTTGAGGAATTCCATATCATGTTGTAGAATTTTGTTGAGATTTTGTCCTGGATCTTCCACTTGATCATTATCCATTTGGGTAGAATCTACAAACTCCGAGCCACTAGAACTAAGAGCCTTATCCTTCTTTTATAAATTACTCTCAAGGCTATGATTACTAGGAGGATCTTGGAGTGCAATCAAATTCTCCTTGTTGTTGTTATGACCATGCACAACCGCAAGGCTTTTAGATTGAACCTCCTTACCTGGCCGAGGCTGAGGGATCTCTTCAACCGAGACTTATTTTGAAGCATTAAGATTACCAGCATTAGCGGAGACAAACCTAGATGTCGAGGTTCCTTCCAAGTCAGGAGGGATTGAGTTTATTCCTTTGGGGTTTCCCAAGTTCTACTTCTTTATGTTTTTCCACATAAGTTTTTTTTACTTTGAGCATTGGATTTATCTAGGGTCAAATCAAGATTCTTACCGAGTTTCCTACATTTTCCCAAATTGTGCCTAATGAATTTGCAATGATGACAAAAATCAGGAACGTTTTCGTAGGTTACCTTCACAGAGAATGCAAAACTTTTCCTTTCCACCAGACTTGTGTTCCTAATAGTACCAGTTAAATCTAAACCTACTAGAATTCTCGCAAAATGACGAAAGATCTGTCAAACAAAGATTTAATGGTGGTTTCATCCCTACATATTGGACTACCAATAACACTAACAATTGCATAAAGAATCTTGGGCCTCCAATATTCCTGCGAAAGTCCAGAGATTCGAGTCCATACTTGGGCTGAAGTTTGATGTTGCACAAATGGATTAAAATCCTTTGTCCAAGAAAACAGTTTTAATAACCACGAGAAAGATAAACTTGTATGCATTTCAATATAAATGTTTGAATATTTGTTAACTCAATAATAACATATTTGAATTATTTTTAGTATTGTCAAAAATTTAAAATGACATGATAAAATATAATTGGTCGATAATGTTTTATAAGAAAAGAGGATAAATGAGTACGGGTATGGGCACGTGTACAAATATTGGTGCCCATGCGGGTATAGGCTCTGGTACCAGGATTTTTTCAAACTATGGATATGGGGAAGGGTACTATAGTATCTGTCCAAATCCTAATTATTGCCATCCTTGTTTTGGAATGATAACAACTTCAATGCTCGAGGTTTCACGAACATAATGGTTGGTGCTTAGAAATTAAAAAAAATCTGTGGAAACCCAAGAGTTAAGCAAAAACCTTTTCCTGTTTAGATTTGCTACCAAGAGAGATATGGAATGCATGCTGCGACATGACCCTTAGAGATTTGATAGGAACTTACTTGTCATAGCTCGTGTATCAGGGGAAGAACAACCCTCTGATCTGAATATGCATTATGGAGTGTTCTGGGTAAGGATTTATGAGTTGCCTCTCATGCTTAGAACTGAAACAATGGCGAGAAAGATATGAGGGATCTTGGGATCGTTTGAGGAAATGGATAAAAAAGAAGCTCATAGAAATGGATGTTTTCTTCGTATAAAGGTGAGAATGGATCTTAAACAACCAGTAAAGAGAGGAACGATAGTGCGATTCAAAGAGAATAACTTACGTGTTCATTTTAAGTATGAACGTCTTCCGACTTTGTGCTTTGCTTGTGGAAGATTAGGACACCAGTTGAAGGATTGTGAAGTGCTGGGTGACTTAAGTGAGGAGGGGTATGAAAACCTGGATGAACAAGATCTTTCGTATGGGCTCTAGCCCAGGGTATCCCCGCTGCCAAAAGTCTCAGAGGAGCAAAAGAAAAAGGAATCTAGCTATAGTACGTGCAACAAAAGGCTTTTCAATATATCATCGAGCCAAAGTAGACGTGGAACTAAATGTAAGGAGAAAGAAGGAGATGAGGTGGAGGTAGAGCAAAATAAAGATAAAGGTAGTGGTACCTTAGTAGGAGAGGCCGTCATAACAAAGGAAATGTCAGTGAAAAGCAATATCCTTAAGATTGAATCAGTTGCAAAGTCTCTAAGAGCGTTGTATATCTCGAATGCAGGAAAAGGGAGAGAAGGAAGCTTAAAAGACACAATTATTAAGAGGAATAAGTGGACTAGAAAAAAGGTTGGAAGAAAGGAGAATCAAAGACAAGCAAACTTGGTGGATTTGGAGAGTGGGAAAAGACAACATGTGGAAGTAATGATTACTGAAGGAACCCTAGAGGAATGTGGGGGTGGGGAGAAGAAGAGGAAGCAACTTATCACACCAAAGGAACCAAACTTGACAGAACAAAAGGTGGTGTTGAAAGTAACCACAACCTACAACAATGAAATCTTAAGCTAGAGCTGCAGAGGGTTGGGGAGTTCTCGTGCAGTTCGAGCCTTATTGAGGCTCATTCGTATGGAAAATCCCAATATGGTTTTTCTTATGGAAACTCGAAAAGGTTCCAAACGTTAAGTTTAAATATGGATATAATTGTAATCAAGTTGTAGAATTTAGTGGTAGTGGCAAGGAAAGAGCAGGGGTCTTGTTCTGATGTAGAAGGAGATGATGCATATCAACATATTGTATTTATCAATCAACAATATAAGAGGTTAAGTGGTGGTTGAATGCGATAACCAGGTATGGTATTTCAATGGAATTTACGGGTTCTCGGATGAGCATAACAAAAGGAAAAATTGGCTGTTAATTTAAGAGGTAGTTATGAGAGTTGGTGATAAAGCCATTTACTTTGGGGATTTAAATGATGTGTTATATGAGAATGAGTACTGCAGAGGAAGTAACATATCTGCTAGTCAACTGTCATGGGGCCGTCAAACTTTGGAACTGTGGATTAATTGATTTGGGCTTTGAGGGATACCATGCACTTGGCCATATGGAAGGAAAGAGAGCGAGAATGTTCAGAGCTGTCTTGACAGGGGGTTAGCTACAAAAAGCTTCATCAACAGATTTTTACCCAATTAAGGTTCTTCATCTTCCTCGTTATGGGTCTGATCACACTGTTATTCGTATTGATCTAGAAACAGTTATGGGGGACATAGACAGGAAACAATCTCACATCTTTAGATTCGAAGAAGTGTGGTCAAAGGATCCCAAGTGTGAAAATATTGTGGGATAGTTATGCAATGGACAAGCTAATAGAGGGCATAATAATTTGAAGGCTATGCAAGGTATTGAAGATTTCTTCAAGGAATACAAAATAGGTACAATGACCCAAGAAATTAAGAAAATTGAAAACTTGTTGAAGGAGGATGATAGACGGTCAGCGAATCTGGAGGATATTAACACTTACAAGGCACTTGAGGGACAATGAAATAATATACTACAAGTAAAAGAGGTAATCCAGGGATAGAAAAGCACCGCGGTGTGGCTTAAACATGGTGACCGGAACACAAAGTTTTTCTATGGAAAATTTGATCAAAGAAGAAGGACAAATTCAATTAAGAAACTTCAAGATAAAAATGGTTGTTGGTGGAGAGGCGATGAACACTGCGAGAGGCTTCTTGTTAGCTACTTTTTGGATTTATTCTCCACTTCATATACTTCAAATATTAGAGAGGCTTGCGCAGTAGTGAATGGCAAATTGAACTTAGACTAAGTCAGATGGTGCGAAGGACAATTTATGAATCAGGAAGTTAAAGAAGAAATTTTCCAAATGCATCCTCTTAAAGCTCCAGGACCGGACGATCTTCCTTCCCTTTTCTTCCAGAAATACTGACACATAGTAGGATCTTATGTGAGTAAGATGGATTTGGACATTCTCAACAGTAACAAATACTCGATAATGATAAATAATACCTACATTGCTCTGATCCCAAAATACAAAAACCCTTCATCTCGAAAAGACTTTTGCCTCATAAGCCTCTGCAATGTGGTGATGAAAGTAGTAACCAAGACGATAGCAAACATGCTTAAACATATCCTCCCTAATATTATAGATTAGAAGCAAAGTGCTTTTGTGAAAGGTAGATAGATTAATCACAGAAAATGCCCTCATAGTTATGGAGTGTTTCTACTGGATGAAAAAGAAGACAAAAGGAAAAAAGAGTGATGACTATAAAGCTTGACATGTCCAAAGCGTACGACATATTGGAGTGGGACTTTATTATTGAAGTCTTGAACTCAATGGGATTCCCGATGTCCATGTTTAATCTAATTCGCAAGTGTATCACCTCTATTTCTTACCAAGTTCTCGTTTAATGGTCAACCCAACAAGAGTTTTTTCCCTTAGAGTGGTACTCACCAAGGCGATCCCTTTTCACCCTACTTATTTATTTTGTGTGCTGATGTGCTTTCAGGTATGTTGAAGCAAGAAATTCTTGGGAAGAGGATTCACGGGATTCAAGTTGCTAAAAAGGCCTCGATGATCTACCACTTCTTCTTCGTCGATGACTGTTTATTGTTTGCTAGAGCTAACTCCAAAGAAGCTGATTGTATCATGGAAACCCTTCAAAAGTATTTCAAAAGTATCCATAGTACTCAGTTAGATCAGTGTGCCACATTAGTAATCAAGACAAACTGGCTAAGAATTCTGGTAGCGCTTTTTGTAGCCTTAGACAGCGCTTTTTGTAGCCTTAGACAGCGCTTTAAAGCGCTGTCTAAGCCTCCGCTGCTAAAGGTTTAGACAGCGCTTGTTTAAATCTTAAAAGCGCTGTCTAAGCCCCCCCCTTAGACAGCGCTTTGGCCAAAAGCGCTTTCTAAGACCCTCCTATTTTAATTTTTTTAGGTATACCTTAGACAGCGCTTTTGGCAAAAGCGCTGTCTAACGGGGGGGGGCTTAGACAGCGCTTTTCAAAAAGCGCTGTCTAAGCCCCCCTATTTTAATTTTTTTAGGTATACCTTAGACAGCGCTTTAGGCAAAAGCGCTGTCTAAAGGGGGGGGGGCTTAGACAGCGCTTTTCAAAAAGCGCTGTCTAAGCCCCCCCCCTTAGACAGCGCTTTTGCCTAAAGCGCTTTCTAATCCCCCCCTTAGACAGCGCTTTTTACAAAAGCGCTGTCTAATGTATACGAAAATTTTTGTAGCTTTTGTTTTAAACCACATTTTTTCCAGGTTTATAAACCAGAATTTCTACCTGTTTTCAACCAGATTTTGACAGACAGTTATCACATTTTATACATGCCATTTTGGCCTTTTTTCTACCAATTTTTGGCTAACAAATATATATATATATATACCAATTCAACCCAATTTTGCCTTAAATGTATCAAAATATATACAAATTTATGTACACATTTACAAGTCATTACATATACTACAAATGTACACATTTTACACATTAATTACACAAATTTATGAAAAAACTTTGAGCTCTATCATGAATTGACACCACTCCTCTTTGATTTCGTCCACTTGATCCTTTGTATAAAATGCACACTTGAATTCCTCAAAGTACTACATAATAATATAACATATTTTGAATTAATTCCAACTATTTAATTAAATGAGATATGTGTAAATATAAAAATAACTCATAAGTTAGAAATACATACATCGGTGGGAATCACTAATCGGCCCAAAGCAAGAGTATCCCGCATAAACCTCAACACGAAATACCCGCAATCTATTTGATTACGTTGTTGAGGACACTACATGAAAAAAAAATATGGATTATAAATCCTAAGTTTTATCAAGTGTCATCACTAATATAATAAAAAATGTGGTAATTAAAAATATACCGCCACTTTAATCCATGTAATGCGGTTGGCGCCCCTCCTTGAGGTTTGGATATCTCGTTGGGCCCGAAAAGCTTGTAGGATGCTAATAAAATAAAAATGAAGCAATTAGAACAATTCACATAAACTAAGAAAATTTTTGAACATTCTCACTTACGTGTCAATTAGGAACTTCATATCCGGGTATGTTGCCCAATCATTTCCTAACGAGTCAAGATAATACACAATTTCTCGGATAGGATTGATTGCGAGCAACAACCAATGTCCACTGTAATGATTAGGCAAATGTTAGATGGTAACTTGGAAAATAATTATAATAGATGAATTTAGAATGAAATGCTAACCCGGTATTAAACGGTATAAAAAACAACTTCTCCGCATCTTTATTGTCATTGAGGATCCGAAGAACGTACTCCGTCACGGTATCCGGTCTATTTAAGATTAAACCTAAGTTGATGCTCGCGGGTGCTAAGAATCCGAATGACTCGTCCAAATCATTGGGGCGCATCATTTTGTCATACAAAAACCTAATATAAAAACATCATTAACACCTCTTTTGAAACATAAAGTAAACCGGATTAACATAAAGTAAACATCATTAACATAAGTTGTTTAATTAATAAAACAAAGTAGACCGGATTTACCTAATATATGTATTGACAACGTTGACGCCGATTTCTTCATGACCAAAAACTTGCATGAAGTCTTCATTACCAATCATTTGGTCGTGAGCAAAGCCGAAAATCCCTTCCTCCATATGTATAGTCCGAACACCTCCGGTCGGTATATCGGTCATCTCTATAAATGTCCTGAGGCACGACCTATACTTGGTGGTAGGTTTTTTCCTAGCTACGGTCTTCTTAGCACCAGAACTTTTTACCCGTGCGGAGGCGTTCCTAACCTCCTTTATTTGTTGTGCGGAGGCATTGCTAACCTCATTTTCTTGAACCTACATGTCATATAAATAGTTAGATCAAATTAAGAATGTAACAACTTCCATGAATATATGTCATATAATTGTATATTACCTCTTTTCTTGATTTGGATTTTGTGGGAGTCTATTTAACATAATCAAGGAAAATATGTAAGTAAAATTTTAAGCATAAATTTTAAACTTTGAATATACACATTAAAGTTAACATAAGTTTTAAGCATACCTCATATCCTACGCATATGAGGTTTGTCGGCCATGCAACAAACGAACCTACTGCTTCGTGCACCGTTGTTGCATCCGAATCATCGCTAGGATATGGTAATGTTGCATTCGGGTCAACTGCAATATCAACTGATACCTTCAAACATCCAGCAGGGAGCTCTCTAGTGTGGAGTAATACTCCGCTAACGTTATGCACTTTTCCCTTGCCAACCATCCGATAGTATGGTGACGACAAATACAGCTGACAATGGGAAATGCCCTAAAACCAATAATAACAAGAAATCGTTAATGTGTATATATGTCAAATACATAATTTAAGCAAATAGTTCAATTTAAGACAATTATATGTAATTACCTCTGGAATGTTCGGTTGAAAGGTACAGTTGATACTGTTTTTGTCCGAAGCATCTCTGTATACCGTTGAGGCGCTAGCATCTCTTTCTCTCCTCAATGCATCAAGCTCAGCTTGCATGGCTTCCAATCTTGCATGAAGCTCCCGATTACTAGGAGCCTTTCCTTTTTTAACACTGAGGGAGGTCGGAGTGACTCCAAATCCCTTACCCCTCACCCGACCAGAATACTCAGGGACATCTAATGCCCGACTAAGTATGTTCTTAGTATCATCGGGAGATAGAGTCTGAGATAGCTCCTCCTGAAAAATCAGATGAATACCGTATACTTGTCAAATATTTGTGTATAAAAATGTTATTCAATTAATGAAAAAATGTTATACTTACACATTTCTGGTATACGTTTAAAACGTCTTCTTGAGGAACTCCAGATTTGCCCACACGGGCTTCCTTCCACAAAACATGTGCAGGAAGAGATGTTTCTGAACTTTCCTCCTTCTGCAGCTACACATTAAGTCATACAATTTGATCAGATAAAACTAATATATGATGAACAAATTTGTTTTCGCAATTTATAAATACTTACCATGGATTGTTCTAAGCGTCCATATCCGACACGTCCTTTTCGGTACGAATATGCGGGACTTGATGCTCTTTCCCGATTTGTAGCACTTATTCTTTGAAAAGTCGGGTCTTGTCTTTTGGATTTGAAAGCTTCCCATTCTTCAGCCGATATCAAACTTTCATATTTTCTAGGAAGCTCCGCATCCACAAAATTACCATCCGCATCCTTAAGGAACTTGGATGATAAAAATGTCCGAAAACCTCTAAGAAGCTTTCCGGCCAATTTCATACAAAACCCTCTTCTTTCTTCTTCGATGTTAAAACATCGCTAAGAAAAACATACAGATTGATAGTTAGTATCGGTAATTGAAAAAACATAATTGATACCGTATAATTAAGGGCCAAATGATTGTACCTTTATCTCACTCCAAATTTTTTCTTTGGACTCTTTCAACTCTTTATTTCTCCAATCATCACATGTAATGGGAATTTTATTCCTTACTAGTGCACCGATGAAACTAGTTAAGGTATGCCCATTAGGTTCTATAAGTTGTCCCTGGTTGTTCCAAGAGACATCTAGTATGATGCCTCGAGATCTTCCTTGGACCACCCTTCGCATTACTGTGATGCCTCTTCGAATTTCTTCTTCCGCGGATACTTTACTAACTTCCTCATGTTGGTCATCAGCCATGTCTAACCTGTAATAAACCAAGGAAACCATCAAATATCAAATATAACTTATAATCAAAACAATTGAAAACAAAAAAATAAAGAAATCATGCATTATCAGATATAACTTATAATCAAAGCAATTGAATACAAAAATATAATGAAATCATGCATTACCACATATAACTTATAATCAAAACAAATGAAAACAAAAAATAAAGAAACCATGGATAATTTACCTAAGTCACTAACATCTCTTTCTTTTCTTTGTTGGAATATTAATCACTTGTTTCTTAGCAATGCGTACGGATGAATTGATCCAAATTCCCTCATTATGATCGTTTCTTATATATGACTCATCCGGTATAAGATCCTCAACTTCATCATTTCTATTCAACTCATTCCGTCTAATGCGTGACTCATTCTCAACATCAATATCACATTGATCGACACCGCTATCATCAGTCACTTTGTTAGAGAAAAGCACTATAGACCATTTTGTACTCTTCGGGTCATTCACATAGAACACTTGTTTAGCTTGAGATGCTAGAATAAAAGGTTCATCTTTGTACCCCACCCTAGTAAGATCAACTTGCAAAAATCCAGACTTATCCATTCGTATGCCACTACTATTCACCCACTTGCAACCAAAGATGGGAATCTGAAACTTCTCGTAATCAAACACCCAAATGTGCTCAATAACTCCAAAATATGACAAATTTGCATATTTGGGGTTTAAGTCCTTCATACTTGATATATGCATTGCTTCAGCTAGCACGGTGACACCACTATTTTGCATAGTACTCTTATCATCTTGTTCTTTGGTATAAAATGTGTATCCATTAATTGAATATGCGCTATGAGAAAACACATGCAAACTTGGACCATATGCCAAACATCTCAACCTTTCTGTTACCGAAGAAGGATCTGAAGAGCGCTTCAAATAAATATGATCCTTCAACCATTGTATGAAACTTTGATTGTGCTCTATAACTATCCAATTTTCATTTCTGTTCGGATTTAACCTTCGGAGTACATCCTTGTGCATTTCAACATATGGCTCAACCTCATTATTATTGTGCAGAACATACAAATGAACTTGATCCCGTTCATCCCTTGATATTGTCACAATTTTATTCCCAATTAATGTTTTACCTTCCATTTTGTCGAAAATCTGAGCTCTGGGGAGTCCAATCGATTGAACGTTAGACAAATATTCAGTACAAAACTCAACAGCTTCTTCAACAATGTATCGTTCAACAATACAACCCTCTGGTCGACTTCGGGATTTCACGTACCCTTTTAATATTTTCATATACCGTTCAGCAGGGTACATCCATCTCATATAAGCTGGTCCACACAACTGTGTCTCTTTCACAAGATGAACAACTAAATGAACCATTATGTCAAAAAAAGACGGAGGAAAATACATTTCAAGCTCACACAAGGTAATTACAATCTCTTTTTGTAGTGTTGGTAAGATCTCGGGATCGATCACCTTACTACAAATTGACCTAAAGAAAAAACACAATTTAGTTATGGCACTTCTTACTTTTTCTGGCAAAATAGAACGTATAGCTATCGGTAGAAAATGTTCCATTATAACATGGCAATCATGTGTCTTCAAATTCTTCAACTTGAGGTCTTTCATAGAAACAAGTCTTCTGATATCAGATGAGTATCCTTCTGGAACCTTAACTTCACTCAGAGACTTACACAATTTTTTTTTCTCCTTTCTAGATAAAGTAAAAGCAGCAGGTGGTAGATATGTTCGTCTTCCTTTCTTCACGGGTGCTAATTCAGTTCTCATTCCCATTTTTAACATGTCCTCCCTTGCTTTAAGGCCATCCTTAGACTTGCCTTTTATATTGAGTAATGTACCGATAACACTTTCAAATACGTTTTTTTCAATATGCATAACATCGAGAAAATGTCTCACGTACAAAGACTTCCAATATGGCAATTCAAAAAATATCGACCTTTTCTTCCACCCACCTTTCACAATCTTATGTGCAAAAGGCTTGCCAAACTCAGTACGCACTTCTTTCACCTTTTCTAAAACTTGTTCACCTGACAATGCGGGTGGAGCTCTACGATGTTCGGTGTCTCCATTGAATGCTTTTCTCCACCCACGGTAGTGATGTTTAGAATGTAAGAATCTACGATGACCGAGAAACACATTCTTCTGGCAAAGTTCCAATCGAATCGTATCGGTTCCGTCTTCACAAACAGGACACGCACGTTGACCTTTAATGCTATACCCAGATAGATTCCCGTATGCTGGAAAATCATTAATTGTGCCAAACAACATCGCCCTCAAATTGAAACTTTCTTTCCTATATCCATCATAAACCTCCACACCGTTCTCCCACAAAATCTTTAAATCTTCGATCAGAGGTGTCAAGTATACGTCTATGTCATTCCCTGGTTGTTTAGGCCCAGAGATTAACATAGATAACATCATGTACTTACGCTTCATACATAGCCACGGAGGTAGGTTATAAATCATAAGAATCACAGGCCATGTGGTATGTGAGATACTTTGAAGACCATGTGGGTTCATTCCATCAGTAGATAATGCCAATCGAAGGTTTCTTGCTTCTGATCCAAACTCAGGATAATCATTATCAATCTTCGACCACTGTGGTGAATCAGCCGGATGCCGATACATTCCATCAATAATTCTTTCATCTGCATGCCAAGTAAGATGTCTTGCATCGGTTTCACTACGAAACATGCGCCTAAATCTCGGAATTATCGGAAAATACCATAAGACTTTTGCGGGAGATAATCTTTTCTTATATCGAGACAAACCGCATTTAGGGCACTCAGTTAACATTGCATATTCGTTACGAAACAAAATGCAATCGTTAGGACAAGCATGTATCTTATCATAGCTCATGCCAATAGAGCACAACATTTTTTTTGCCTCATAGGTTCGATTAGGAAGAACATTATCATCCGGTAGCATTTCTCTCATAAGGGCCAACAACTTTGTGAAACTTTTATCCGACCATCCATTGCCCGCCTTTAAGTTGTACAACTTTAATACCGCAGAAAGTCTTGAGAATTTAGTGCAACCTTTGTACAACGGTTTCTCAGCATCGCTTACCATCCTCTCAAACATTTCAGGACAATCATGAAGATCTTCTTCCAGTGCTTCTACAATCTCTTCAACTCGATCACAATTGTATGTTTCCATGTCTTTGTCGTATGAAGCATAGGTCGTACTACTTTTTCCACTCGATTCAACATTCTCGTTAATTTTCTCACCATGAAATATCCAACACTGATAACTTTGATCAATTCCATGCCTCAGCAAATGCGATTTCAATCCATGTGCGTCAACCTTACCAATATAACAACAACGCAAGCAAGGACAATGCATTCGTCTGGGGTTTTCAGCGTGTTGAACAGCATACTTAACGAATTCCAAAACCCCACTCTCGTACTCTTTGGTCATTCGATCGGCACAGATCCATGTTTTATCCATGGTTTTCCTACTTATTAAAGTAAACAATTAATCCATACAATTATAAGCTAAGGTAGTATCTTTGAATATCCTAACAATTATAAGCTTTAATTCATTTTAAACTTCAAAAACCTATACATAACCAATGTTAATATAAACTTCAATAACGTATCCGATACGCCAATATACCAACTTTAATACTTAATACATAATTCAAAAGTAGAGATTTTATCTAAATTGAATAATTATTATTTTTGACTGTTATATTTTGTTTTGTTAACTGCAGTCAATCAAGGTCCATTCAATAATAAGCAACTTACTTATAAAAATATTTTATTGTAAAATAAAATACTAACTGATCTTCTTTACTCTTAACTAAATTTCCATATATTTTCAATCTTTATAAATAAATCATTTAATATTTGACACATGGAGTACTACTTCTACCCAGAACAATCCCTAGTTAGTCCCTGCCCCCACATGAGCAACAACAAACAACCATTATATTTTGGAGTGTATTACCGACAAATCATGATTTACAAGCAAAAACCTAAGACTATAACTATTAATTTGTCTGTTTTAGTTGAATTTTCTGGTGCTATTATTACTCTCTCAAACTCTTCTAATAATGCATGAACATAGGTACAAATCCCCTAAGTTTTGAACGGGTGCAAGAGTTACTAGTATGATGCAACAATTCTGAGCAAACAGTAACATATTCTTACAAATTCATGTGTTTTTGAGTCATTTTTTCCTGTAAAGAGTAATCATACGTGTTGTAGTAGGCATTGGTGAGTATATAAATATATATAGTACAGACAAAGAAAAACATCTTATATGCCACCTGAGTACATGCATTTTATATGCTCAGAAAAAACACACAAACACAAGAAAAACAATAAAAAATAAAAAGAAGTATCTTGAAACATACCTGTTCTGTTCGCTTGGAATTTCTGCCCGGTTTTATATGTGCTTCAACAGTTTCGTCAAACTTTGCCTTGGCGTTGGCCTGAACAATATATAATGATATTAAAACATACAGTAAACAATGGAACATTGCAGGTAAAACAGGAACAGTGTAAAACAATGGAATATAGTACACACAAAATAGGGTTTAGATTGTTGAGATTGTTGAGATTGTTGAGATGAGGAGTGCGGTGGCGGAAACGGTGGCGGAAACGGTGGCGGTCGCTTGTTTGGGTGACGGCGGAGGTGAATAGGGTTTTCGAACGTTGCGCTGGAAAAATGTGTTTTGGGTGTCTGAGAGGTGAGTGAAGAAGAGGGAAAACAAAAATACGTACTGAGAACGAAAATACAATCCTGAAATTTTATTTTAATTAGACCTTAGACAGCGCTTTTGTGGAAAGCGCTTTCTAAGGTATGCCTTAGACAGCGCTTTCCAAAAGCGCTTTCTAAACCCCCCCTTAGACAGCGCTTTTGGTTTTAATTTTTTTTTTAAATTTAAAGACTTTAGACAGCGCTTTATCAAAAGCGCTGTCTAAGGTCTATATTTAAAAGCGCTTTCTAAAAGCGCTGTCTAAGGAGGGGTCTTAGACAGCGCTTTTAAAAAGCGCTGTTTAAGACCCCCCCTTAGACAGCGCTTTCCTTATTTCCTTGGAACATTTTCAGCGCTTCATTTTAATTTTAACCTTAGACAGCGCTTTCTTTTAAAAGCGCTGTCTAAGATGCGCTGTTAAAAGTCATTTTTGCCATAGTGACAAAGTTTTTCTATGGAAAATTTGATCAAAGAAGAAGGACAAATTCAATTAAGAAACTTCAAGATAAAAATGGTTGTTGGTGGAGAGGCGATGAACACTGCGAGAGGCTTCTTGTTAGCTACTTTTTGGATTTATTCTCCACTTCATATACTTCAAATATTAGAGAGGCTTGCGCAGTAGTGAATGGCAAATTGAACTTAGACTAAGTCAGATGGTGCGAAGGACAATTTATGAATCAGGAAGTTAAAGAAGAAATTTTCCAAATGCATCCTCTTAAAGCTCCAGGACCGGACGATCTTCCTTCCCTTTTCTTCCAGAAATACTGACACATAGTAGGATCTTATGTGAGTAAGATGGATTTGGACATTCTCAACAGTAACAAATACTCGATAATGATAAATAATACCTACATTGCTCTGATCCCAAAATACAAAAACCCTTCATCTCGAAAAGACTTTTGCCTCATAAGCCTCTGCAATGTGGTGATGAAAGTAGTAACCAAGACGATAGCAAACATGCTTAAACATATCCTCCCTAATATTATAGATTAGGAGCAAAGTGCTTTTGTGAAAGGTAGATAGATTAATCACAGAAAATGCCCTCATAGTTATGGAGTGTTTCTACTGGATGAAAAAGAAGACAAAAGGAAAAAAGAGTGATGACTATAAAGCTTGACATGTCCAAAGCGTACGACATATTGGAGTGGGACTTTATTATTGAAGTCTTGAACTCAATGGGATTCCCGATGTCCATGTTTAATCTAATTCGCAAGTGTATCACCTCTATTTCTTACCAAGTTCTCGTTTAATGGTCAACCCAACAAGAGTTTTTTCCCTTAGAGTGGTACTCACCAAGGCGATCCCTTTTCACCCTACTTATTTATTTTGTGTGCTGATGTGCTTTCAGGTATGTTGAAGCAAGAAATTCTTGGGAAGAGGATTCACGGGATTCAAGTTGCTAAAAAGGCCTCGATGATCTACCACTTCTTCTTCGTCGATGACTGTTTATTGTTTGCTAGAGCTAACTCCAAAGAAGCTGATTGTATCATGGAAACCCTTCAAAAGTATTTCAAAAGTATCCATAGTACTCAGTTAGATCAGTGTGCCACATTAGTAATCAAGACAAACTGGCTAAGAATTCTGGTAACTCTTGTATCCCTCATCAAAAGCTTTGGAAGCAAATTTGACACTCTCCGCTT